>NC_044559.1:43413019-43723018 GCF_007565055.1 Rhinopithecus roxellana
TGAGCATCATCAGCTTCTCGCAGCCCCGTGCTAAAGACTTCACATACAGCATATGCTTGGACATTCCCAGCCACACTGGGAGGCAGGTATTATTCCTCCACATTTGACAGGTGATGAAACTGAGATGCAGAGAAGTTAACTAATTTGCCTGAGGTCACACAGACAACAAGTAGCAGTCATAGAATTCAGACCATTCCTGTCTGCCTCATGCAAATGAAATATTCTCACGAAAAATGCATTCAGGGAGCACCATGCAGCCCCAGCTCCCTCCCCGCAGATCCCAAGCTTACTCCTGACTTTGGATCTTGGGAATCTAACTGGGGACCAGAGGGGAGTGCATGCAATGGCCTCAATGCCTTTAAAACCAGCATCTTTTACTTTAAACAGCTGAGGCAGGAGAATCACTTGAACCCAGGAAGCAGTGTTTCCAGTGAGCCAAGATTGTGCCACTGCTCTCCAGCCTGGGTGACAGAGAGAGACTCTGTCTCAAAATAATAAATAAATAAATAAATAAATAAATAAATAAAGTGAATAAAATGCTTAGTCCCTTAGCTTCTGATCAGAAGAGCTGCCCAAGTTGATCTCCAGAGAGCTCATATGAACTGACTTCTTTCCCGGGGAGCTGTCCTGATTCAAAATCCAGGCATAAGCCAGGAGTGGTTCCCCTTGAGTGACTCAGAGTTTCAGAGAGAGGCTATGCACAGGTCTGGTTAACCTAATGTGCACAATAAAAATTTTTATTAAAAAGAAATGAAGAGGCTGAGGAGATGGCAATTGGCCATGGAAGGGCATTACTTTTTATTGGAATTAGGGTTCTTTGATTTAAAAAATACATAAACCCTCAATTTTCTTTCTCTCACTTGGCTTAGCAGCCCGTGAAAAATTTCCAAAGGCAATTTCAATATTGGCGGAGAGAACGTCTCTGAACTTGCTCGCTTTTCCTGAACCGTCTGTTCTGAGAATTCAAGTTGCAGCCACCCGGACTCCCAGCACGTGGGCCCCCTTGCCAGGGCCCCGGGGCCACATCCTGAAACTTGAGGCCAAATATCCATCCCAACAGTTGCCTCTGTGTTCTTATCCACATGCTCATAGGGTTTTGCCAAGACAGACTGAGTTTTATTTTAACAAATAGGTTTCTAGAGGTTTAGACTGAGAGGTAAAATTCCTGTGCTTTGTGAAAAGGCAACAAGCCTACGGATGTGATGATTGCTCTGCGTAACTGAGGATTCTGGTTATCTGAGAGCCTCTGTGTACTCAAGGGGAATGATCCTTCATTCAGCGCCGGCTCCTTGTCAGGCAGCTTTTAATAAGTTGTGTACTGTGCGCATTTTCTGGGTCATCTCATTTAATTTTCACAACAGCCCTTTGAGGCAGGTTTTTTTTTATAATTTCTATTTCACAGAAGCAGAAATGGAGACCCACTAATGTTGAGTAACTTAAATTCAACCAGCAAACATTTATTGAATATCCGTGTGTGTCAGGCACTGTCTTGGGCACTGGGGATACCACAGGGTTGAAACCGACAAGGCAAAGCTGCCCCCGATCACAGAGCTGGGGGACGCAGCCTCAGGATAAAAGTGTGTGGGACTCCCAGGTGTGAGCTCTGACCCACTGTACTGAATCCCTGCTCAAGGCCATGTCAAGGATTTTGAATAAAATAAACACGGCACCTGGGGCACTTTTAGAACTGGCAAAGTGCACCTGGAGTTAAGCACCCACATTTTGCCACTTCTCAGTTGTTTTGAGTAAGATTGCAGTTAATAAAAATAGCATCTGACATTTGTTGGGCCCCAACCGCGGGCCAGGTGGACTTTGCTGCCTTCTTATGGTGGATTATTTCGGCAGTTCCTCAAGACAGATGCACCTTTTGCAGATGAGGACATTGGACTTGGAGAAGTGACCTGATTTGCCCAGGGATGCTCAGTGGGCAGGTGGAACAGGGGCTCGGACCAGAACCAAGCACACTGGCTGCCTTCTGTGGGCTGTGCCCTGCTCCTGCCAACCTGGGTCTTGAATCTGCTTGGAAGTATAGTTGGCAGTAACTCACCTAGGGGTGTAATCCTCTCTCCCACAAAAGACATGTGGCTGGGGGAGAAGGAGGGTGCTCGCTCTGCTCCGTCATCACACTCCACCATTTATCACTTCAAACTGCCCTGTTTAAATCTCTTTTCCTACCCAGAGACAGATCTCCACATTTGCTCCAAGGGCTGACGAGCAAGCCACTGTCTCCACCTGCCTCCTGCCCAGGTGTCCCAGGCGCTTGCACTGTCCCCATGCACTCACTACATACTCACAGGGAGACACTCCTGGGACACCTAGCACCTGCCCAGTGCAGCGCCTGTCCAGGGCTGGGGTCAGGGACCGACAGATCTTTGCAGAATAGTGCTCGGTTTGAGTTGCCCCCAGGTACAGAGGGAGGTCGGGAGATAGGAGAATGGCAGGAAGGGAGGCTGGCGAGGAGCCAGGGCCTGGTCCAGGGCTAGTGCCGACGTCAGTGTGTGAACCGCATGCTGTGGGCCTTTGGAGGTTTAGAAGCCATGGGGGAAGTGACCCAGAAGTCCACTGATGCCAGGTTCCCAAAGACACAAGTGAACAAGCCTCACCCTGAAAGGGGCTTCTTTGAGGGTCGAGAAGAACAAAGCGGGAGGAACTGTTTTGTCTTCCTGGCTGAAAAGATTTGCAGCCCCAGAGGAGCAGCAACGCAAAGATCATCTGAGAAAGCATAAACCGCTGAGAACATTCTCCCCTTCCGAGAGTCCTTTGAAAAACGAACAAGCCCCTGTGTACCGGAAACAGTGCGGACCCTTGGATGCCACCTTGTAAACAGGGCTGGGGGCATGTCCAGCTCTGCTCTACAACAATCGCCCTGTGTTGTGGGGGAGTGTGGACAGACCCCGTGCTCCTGTTCACTGGAAGGCAAGCGGGAGTTAAGTTTCCCGGACTTCGTCTGAGCACCATTATCTGGGGGTAGCCGGCGTAGCCTCCGGAGCCTTGGCCTGTGCAGGTGTTTGCTCCGCACTTGACACTCCCCAGCCGGACGAGGTCTCAGGTGTCCGAGGGAGAACTCCACTCCTGCAGCCCCACCAGGCTCGTCGAGGGCCTGGGCACCAGCATGCCTCAGGGAGGGCTGAACCCCAGGCCTGGGCAGCGGTGCCCAGCAGACCCTGGCGTGTGTGTCCTCCTGGCTCACCTGGGGCACCCTGCCTCCCCGTTAGTGTTGCTCTGTCTGGCTCTGTGACCAGCCCACTCTCAACATTGAGGTGGCCTGTGGTCCTCACTGGCCAAATGGACTCTCCCCTGGGAGTCTGAATCTGTAGTGGCCACCCAGAGAAGGAGGGTGAGTGGATTCCCAGGAGCTCCCAGCCGTCTGAAGCCCAGTTTCAGCATGGACTACCCAGTATCCTTCCAACATCTGCCTTAAGTTTCCACCAAGAATCCTAAATGGAACAGAAGATTTGGGGCAATGAGATCCACCAGGGTGTCTCTAGGACACATGCTTATGGGACCATGGAGGGCCTCATGGAAGTGGGGGCTTTTCCTCTGGGCTCTGATACATAAAGGTATTGAGAGGTGAAATAGGGAGGGGGTAATGCTGTTGCCAGGTGGGAAGATGGGGCCCCCGGCATTTGCTGGCTCCTCCGTGCAGCCCCCTGACCTACTGCCAGAAGGGGGGCAAGGGGGAAGCCCTCCCGAGCCAGGGGCCATGCCTGATCTGTCTCCTTTGACACTGAAGTCACAGGACTGTTCCACCCAGAACAGCAGGGTTGGGGGAACCCGGGCACCAGCAGGTCTTGGGAAGACTGAGCCCCAGGCCAGGGCAGGGGTACCCCATGTCACCATCCCTCAGCCCAGCATGGCAGACTATGACCATTTGCCTCAGTTTCTCTAATGCCATCTGCTCTTCACCTGAGTCAAGGGGATAAACAAACTAGAAAAACAAAGCCCCCCAAAAATGCAATCTCAGCGTTAGGCATGGTGTTTTCATAGATACAGCACACATGGAGACTGAATTCTAGAAGCTGCAATCAATAGGCCGACTCCCTCCCCAGGGGCATCAAGGGCTGCTGGGGGTATCTTGGGCCCACCTACGCACGGGCATTTCAGGGGTCACAGGAGGTGAAAAAGGCTTGGCTTCAGGTTTAAGGACCAAGAGAGACTCACCATGCTGTTGCCCCAAATGGTCACTTTCAAACCCACCAGTGTCCTCCAAAAAGGCTGCTTATATTTTTAAACACCAGGGTCAAATGTTTTAACAATAAATTCTTGTCCCGCAGTGAATAATTTGCTTTAATTTCTGTGGGATTAGTAGTCATAGAAAGCTACAGCTTTCCTTGCCTGTACTAACTGTCACTCCTGATGCTATAAGGACAGGATTAGGTACAGCCAGATGACATTTATACACAACAATTTTTCTGCTAATAAAATACCCTACAGATTCTCATGCAGCCCCAGCTTCACATGTCAGAGACTGAAAATAGCTCTAATCTTGACTCTCCCTCCACCCCCAGAATGAGAAGAGCATCTTTTTAACCCCCATTAAACAGTAGAGGAAGCTGAGGTTCAGAGATGGCAGCAGGGTGCTCCCCAACTCCCATGGCCAACCGAACAGGGACTGAAACCCAGGTCTACCCTCGGGGAGGTGACAGGCACCCTCCCACCCTCATCCCTCTTTCCTTTGGAGGATCAGCTCCAGATCTTGCCGTGGGTTCAAGCAAGAGATATTTACACACACACACACACACACACACGAGTAAGATGAGGCCTCACCATTCCCAGAACACACTTAGCTTACATTTTCAGGTGTTGGAAGCCCTGGAGCCTCAGAGCAGACCATGCCCACTGCCAGGAGCTGCAGCGATTCCCCTTTCGTGATCAGGGAGGCCGTGGAACCCTGGGTGACCCTGTGACTTCCCAGGCTGCAGGTGGGATTGGGCCAGGGCACTGCGAGACGCTCGCCCAGGCCAGGCTCAGGAGATGGGAGCTCCGCGGGTTCACAGTCGTCTGTGAGAGCAGAGCTGAGGGGAGGACGCAGACCCTAGCCTGACCTTGGGCTACCTCTCAGGGTTAGGCCACCGCCTCTGCTACAGACCCAGGCGGCGCCCAAAGCCTGAGTGTCCCTCCGCTGCAGTGAAACGGAAAAGAAAACGGGGCTGCGGTAATGCCTGGAGCCAACATTTCAGGGAGAAGCCCAGCTCCCGACACCTACCCTCTTAAAGTGCAGTTGGATTGAATGAAGCTAAAGGAAGTAACAGGAACCCTGGCCTGGAGGAGGGAACACGTGCTCCGGGCCTCAGAGGGTGGCAGAGGAGGTCTGCAGGGGCGAGAACCCCGGACAGAGCTGAGGCATAGGTGAGCAGTGCCCAGCACAGCAGCCTGGTAGATGGGATTGGGGCGGGCAGCGGGGAGAGCGGAGAGGGGTCCGCCTGGGTCCACACCCCAACACCCACCAGGGGCCCTTGGGAACCAATCAGGCCCCCAGCCCAATCCCAGTTTCCCCAGGCCACTGCTGGAACAAAAGGCCTCACTGCAAACAATGGGCCCTTTCTGCAAATGCCCGCTCGGCGCTGGGCACAATCGCTGATTCATAAGCCAGGCAGGGCCCGCAATACCCAGGCTGTGTCCAAGGACACCGACGGGGACTTGGAGAGGCCAGCGTCTTTGGTGGGGAAAGACTGTCCCCTGGTGGTCGACAGGGGCACTGCGCAAGACCGGCGCTCCCAGACTTCAGGCAAGGATGATGCGGGAGAGCCAGGGTTTAGAAGTCATCCCATCCTATGGACGGGGAAACTGAGGCCCAGAGGCGTGCAGAGACTTGGCTCGGATTGTTTTCTTCAGTATGAGATAGGATTTGAAGGGGGAAAGTGAAGGAGTTATTTCACCTGATGTATTCAGTGTGGAGTGAAGTAGTTGGGATTTAGAGGGGAAAGCGAAGAAGGACTTATTTCACTCAAAGTGCGGAGTGAAGAAAATCAAGGAATACGAAGTAGCCGGGCAGTGGGTCCTGATTTGGCTGACACTGGCTTCCTTCCAGAGCCTAGGGACGCATCCTTCCGAACCTCGCATTCAGTGAGGTCATCTTGGTGACTTGAAATCAGACACGGTGGAAGTATTTACACCATGGACTTCAGCAAATGCAACCGGGCCCTGCCCCTCCCCTGGAGAGCCAGGTTTAAGACATTTGCCGGCACACCACTGCCCAGCGACCAGTCTCAGCTCCAGAGCTGTGGGCAAAGGATGTGATCTCATCGAACCTCGGTTTCTGTATCTGTAAAGCAGGAATCTATCACTTATGAAATACCCTGTGCAGGCACAATCTTAGGTGTGGAGGATACAATATAACATAAGTGAGGTAAAAGTATCCACCTGTGTGGAGCTTGTATTTTGGTGGAGAGACAGAAAATAAACAAGGGAACTATAATGACAGGTCATGTCATAATACATGCAATGATGACACAGCCAGGTGAAAAGGCAATGATGGTCATTAAGTTCAAGATGGGGGAGGGGATGGGGTGAGGGTTGGCCTGTCTGAGGAGGGGCATTTGGAGTGCTGGAGCAAGCCATAGAGGACAGGAATTACTCTGGTCAGAGGGAACAGCAAGGACAAGGGCCCCAAGATGGCAGGGGCTAGAGACTCCATGCATAGAAAAAGCCAGCCATCCCCAATGCTGCAACTGAGTGGCCAGTGGTGGGAGATGAGGTCACAGACATGGAGGGGGCATACGTGGGGTGAGCATTTCAGTCTCAAAGCCCCAGGGGGTTTTGCAAAACAAAGTGATATGATCTGATTTGCAATTTAAAATAATCCTTCTGAGTTCCCGGGGGCGGGGGGGGGGGGGGTAAAAGACTGGCAAGGAGAGTGTAAGATGGGGCTGGGAGCCCAGGGAGCTAGGTCGGGGCCCCTCTGCTAAGTGAACAGGAGAGAACAGTGCCTTGTGGTTTCCTGGCATTTAAAGTGGAGGCTGTAAGTCTCATGGGTGCCTCACATCTTCAAGCATTCCAGAAGCCCCTCCTCCCACTCGTGATTGCACAATAACCTTTGCCCTCTGTGGGATATCATTCTGTGTGCATACATCCTCATCTGGGTCATGTCTCCCACTTACTTAGTGAGGACCTGGGGCTTACAGATATGTGGAGCCTGCTCAGGGGACACAGCCAGTGAGCAGGCTCTCAGCCTCTCAGGCTCCAGGCCAGTGGGACGTGGCCTTGGAGGGCCTGGCTGGTCACAGTCCCTAATCAGCACCCAGCTGCGGGCTTCCTTTCCACACCTCCCATGCCACTCTCCATGCAGCTCTTTCCCCAGCTACTGAGACCTTCTGGGCCCTTTCCCTCATCACCTCTCCCTGCCTAGGACCCTTCCAACGTCCTCAATTTCCAACAGGAGTGAAGAATCAGGAGGCTTCCTCCTGGTGGATGCCTTTACCTGGATGGGCGTGACCCAGACTGTTCTACCTGAATCCATTAATTCCCGAACCATAAACCACAAATTCCTCAGGTCAGGAGTCATGTGCATCTCTGTGGACTTGAGGGTCTGGCCCCGAGTAGGGGCTTGCACATGTTGTTAGCAATAATGACAGCTGGGTTTATGATGCAGATGCTGTGTCAGACAAGGTGCTGAGTGCTTTACCTGTGGTTTCTTATTTGACCTTCACAAGCATCCTGAGAGGAAGTTAAGGTTATTATCCTTCTTCAGTACTGGGTACATTATCTGTGGGGTGCAATGTAAGATAAAAATGTGGAGCCCTTGTTAAAGATTGTTAAGAATTATTAACAAATTATTTAAAACTTATTAAGAATTTCAACAGCAGAGCATTCAAGCAAGCATGAGTCCATCTAAGTATGACTGTGCAGGTGAATGCCTATGAAGTAAACTCTGTCCCCATTTTACAGATGAAGAAACTGAGGCTTAAAGAGGTTAAGTAATGTCCCTGTGGGTCATGCAACTGGGAAACAGCAAAGTTGAGATCTGTGTTCTTTATTACAATCTTTGTAATAGTTAATTTTTTGCATCAACTTGACTGGATCACAGTGTGCCCAGATATTTGATCAAACATTATTCTGAGTGTTTCTGTGACAATGTTTTTGGATAAGATCAACATTTATTTAATTGGTTGAATACCTGAATAGAACAAAAAGTTCAGTTCTCTCGAGTAAGAGAATTCCTCCTGTCTGACTACTTCAGAATTGGGACATTGGCTTTTTCCTGCCTCTATGCTACAACTACACCATCAGCTCTCCTGGTTCTCAAGCCTTCGGACATGGACAGGAGCTACACTATTAGCTGTAGTTCTTCAGCTTGCCAACTCACTGCAGATCTTTGGATTTGTCAGCCTTATAACTGTGTGAGCCAATTCCCTAAAATAAATATCCTCATTTAAATGTATTTCCTATTGCTGTTTCTCTAGAGAACTCTAATACAACCCCATACAAAACTACACCACACTAGAAGAACTGGGTTAAATCGAATTAGGAAAAAGAAGAAGATTAAACTTATATGTTCATAATTTGGGACTTTCATGTTTGTAATTATCTGCTAAATTCTCTCAATGGCCCATCTCATAGAAGAAGAGCAGAACTCCATGGCTCCTAAGACTCTATGTACTCCTCAGTCTGTTGCCACCAGACCTCTTCTCTTACAACTCTCATGCTCATTCATGTGTTCCAGCCACACTGGCCTCCTTGAAACTCCTCAACAGGCCAGGCAGGTCCTGCCTTGGGGCCTTTGCACGTGCTGTGCCTCTGCTTGGACTGCTCTCCTCCAACACATCCACATGGCTGCCTCCCTTGCTCACATCTTTACTAAGCTGCTGCCTACCTGGGGAGCTCATTCTGGCCTCTCCATCTCATATGCTCCACCCCTTCACCAGGCTCCCCATCCCACCTGCCGCCTAGCTCTTGTCACCACCTGAGAGAACAGATTCCACTTCTTTTTCTTGTTATTTGTAAGCTGCAGGAAAACATGGCTCTGTCTCCAGGACCTAGAACAGTGGTAAACATAGGAAGTAATTATGTGTGCAGAATTAGACAGTTGAGGAAGGGACCTTGGCCCAAACCGATGATGCTGCTTTCAGTGTGCACCCTTCTGCTGGCCGGTACCTGCTGGCCCAGCCCTGGAGACCAGGAAGCTGCCCAAGGTGATTGAATCACTCGAACAGCTGCCCCTGCCAGGGAAGGAACATGCCAGATTCCACTCCCTCCAGGCCTCCTCCAGGGCCCCAGTACTGGCAGGCAAGTCTGCCTCCAGGTTCTGGTAATCACAGACTCCTGAGAACTAAAGACCAGCCCAGCTCTGGGAAGAGTCTTAGACCCCTACGTACCTGGGGATGTTCTAACGTCTTTCTAGCTACAAAAGAGTCTGTCTCCTATGTCCTATGAAAGATTCCTCCCCAAGGGCTGTAGGAATTTGGGTGTGGGTTTTTAGCTTCCTAGGGCTAGTGCTGCCCCCACCAGGGGACCTTGATCTTGTTCTCCAAGAAACACTGAACCAGTCCTTTTCAGTAGGCCCAGGTATTCGCTCCTCTGTGCCTGGGAGACTTGAGCCTCACCCCTTGGGCCCAAAATGGCAAGAAGGGGCAGCTCTGCAGTGCCTTTGATGTTGCAATGTCATCTTACCAGCAGTCCTGCAGACCTGCAGTATTGGCCTGCACCATCCTGCCTGCCAAGGAGCATGGGGCTTGGGACTTATTTGCAGGCACTGAGCCTATGATGGGACACTGGGCTCGTTGTCCTGGTTGGGTCTGTTTTCCCAGACCACACTCCAAGTTTCCGGGTCCCCCTACTCATTCTGTCTGTCCTGCTCTTCCTGGCTCTGCGGTCGCTGGAGAGGAGAGGGCATGCCTCAGAACGCCAGCACTGGAGGGGCCTGCAGGATCTTTAAGCCCACAAGAAGCCCAGGCCCCAAGAAGCAAAGTGACCAGCCAGAAACCCGAGGGCCAGCGCTGGGCCGGCTGGACCCCTGAGTGACTGGAGCCTGGCTGTGTCATAACACCCCTCTGTTCTCCATACCTTCTCCTGTCCATGAGGGGGAGGTATGAGGTCAGGAGTTTTCAAACGTTTTGTTTAAGCAAGTGAACATTTTTGTTCAAAGTAAAACTAACATGAAAGCAAATCTACAAATCAGATGTGATGGTTAATTTTATGTGTCAACTTGACTGGGTTAAGGGATGCTCAGCTGGCTGGTAAAATACTTCCTGGGTGCATCTATGCGGGTGTTTCCGAAGAAATTCGCAGGTGAATCAGTGGACAGAGTAAGGCAGCTCCGCCTTCAGCTCGGGCAGCATCCTACACGTTGAGGGCCCGGACAGAACAAAAAAGGCAGAGGAAAAGTAAGTTATCTCTCTTCCGAAGCTCAGATATCCACCTTCTCCTGGCCCCAGACATCAGAGCTCTAGGACCTTGGGCCTTCAGACTCCAGGACTTACACCAGTGGCCCCAATTTTCAGGCTTCTGACTGAGTTGCAACACTGGCTTCAGACCCAGACTGAATTCCACACCAGTTTACCTGGTTCTCCAGCCTATAGATGGCAGATTAAGGGACTCTTCGGCCTTCATGAGCACATGAGCCAATTCCCATAATAAGTCCCCTCTTACATGTCTGTAGTTGACCCTTGAACAACATAGGTTTAAATGGCATGTGTCCACTTACTTGCAGATTTTTTTTCCAACAAATAGATTGAAAAAATTTTTGAAGAATTTATGGCAATTTGAAAAAACTGGAAGATAAGCCACATAGCCTAGAAATATTAGAAAATTTAAGAAAAAGTGGCCAGGTGCAGTGGCTCATGCCTGTAATCCCAGCACTTTGGGAGGCCGAGGTGGGAGGATCACTTGAGTCCAGAAGTTTGAGACCAGGTTGGGCAATGTGATGAAACCCCATCTCTACAAAAAATACAAGAATTAGGGGAGTGTGGTGGCACATGCCTGTAGTAGCCCCAGCTACTTGGGAGGCTAAGGTGGGAGGATCACTTGAGCCCAGGAGGTCAAGGCTGCAGTGAGCCGTGATCACGCCAGTGCATTCCAGCCTGGGTGACAGGGTAACACTCTGTCTTAAAAAAAAAAAAAAAAAAAAATCAGATAAAGTTAGGCATGTATTAGTCGGGGTTCTCTAGAGGGACAGAATAGGATAGATGTATATATATATACAGGGGAGTTCATTAAAGAGTATTGACTCACACAATCACAAGGTGAGGTCTCACAATAGGCCTGTCTGCAAACTGAGGAGCAAGGAAGCCAGTCCCAGTCCCAAAACCTCATAAGTAGGGAAGCCAACAGTGCAGGCTTCAGCCTATGGTTGAAGGTCCAAGAGTCCCGAAGCTAAAGAACTTGGAGTCCAATGTTTGAGGGCAGGAAGCATCTAGCATGGGAGAAAGATGTAGGCCAGGAGACTCAGCCAGTCTAGTTTTTCTACATTCTGCCTGCTTTTATTCTGGCAGTGCTGGCAGCTGATTAGATGGTGCCCACCCATGTTGAGGGTGGCTCTGCCCCTCCCAGTCCACTGACTCAAATGGTAATCTCCTTTGGCAACACCCTCACAGACACACAATACTTCAATCCAATCAAGTTGACACTCTTATTAACCATCACAGGTATATTATTAATGTATAAAATATATGTAGATGCTAGGCTATTTATGTATTAATCAACTGTCTATGTTATTGAGAAGACTTCTGGTCGGCAGTAGGCTATTAGTAGTTAAGCTTTTGGGAAGTCAAAAGTTATATGCAGATTTTTAACTGCAAGAGGGATTAGTGCCCCTCACCCTGGAGTTGTTCAAAGGTCAACCTTGTATATATTCTATGGTTATGTGCCTCTGGAGAACCCTGAGTAATATACCAGATAATGGTAAATGATCGTAAAAGAGCCCAATGAATTTGGTGGATGTTATGTGCCAGGCACTGTCAAGTCCTCCTCACTGCCACCCCATGCGTGGGGACTATCATTATCCCCACTTCTAGACAGAGACAGGAAAGCCCAGAGTGGCATGAAACTTGCCAAAGAGCACAGAAGCAAGGCTGGGGTCCTAATACAGTCAAACGATTCCCTTCAAGGGGCTGGCTTTCCTGAAATCATGGGGGAGGGGCTACCCTGGAACCGCCCCCACCATGGCAGCTCCAAGGTCCTCAGAACATAGTTTGAAAGTCCCCCGTTCTGCCCCACCCCACCACCCTCCAGCACTGTCCTGTGCCATCTCACCAGCTTAGCTCTGCAAAGGAAACCCTCTCTGCTTGGGTTTTAAATTCTGCGTGTGACATCACATCGTGTGCATTCTTCCACCATGAGGTCTTTTCACTCAGCATTGTTGATGAGATTTATCTGAGTTGACCCGTGTAGCTCTGGTTCTGGAATTTTTACTGAGCACATGAGTACATGAGGGTTGGAGGACTTAGTGCACTTGCCCGCCTAGAGACAAAACGCAAGGTTGAGACCAGGGTGATGCACTCTCTGCACCTTGTGGGAAGCCAAGGGCAGGAGGCCTCCCTCCCTGCAACTGACATTAAGGGTATCTCTTTGAAAGGTAGAGGGCAGCTGACACGCTATGCTCTTCCCCGACAGGCAGCGGGAGCATTATTCCCCAGGATATGCTAAGTGTAGTGTTACTGCCATCCTGGAGGCTGGGTCAGGAGGCTAGAGATGAAGAAAGAAGCTCACAGTCATGGTTTCTAATAGCAAACACATGAAAATTCATCAACAAGAGAATGGATCAATTGTGAGTTTCATATAATGGAATGCTTATTGCGGTAAAAATGGTTGAACTTGAACTACATGTATCAACCCAGATGAATCCCATAAACAATGTTGAAAGAAAAAACCTAGTTAGGCCAGGTGCAGTGGCTCATGCCTGTAATCCCAGCACTTTGGGAGGCTGAGGCGGGCAGATCACCTGAGGTCAGGAGTTCGAGACCAGCCTGACCAACATGAAGAAACCCCCATCTCTACTAAAAATACAAAATTAGCTGGGCATGGTGACACATGCCTGTAATCCCAGCTATTCCGGAGGCTGAGGCAAGAAAATTACTTGAACCCAGGAGGCGGAGGTTGCAGTGAGCTGAGATTGTGCCATTGCACTCCAGCCTGGGCAACAAGAGTGAAACTCCATCCCTCCCCCTACCCCAAAAAAGAAAAAACCTAGTTATGAAATAATGTATATTATTTATAATAGATAAATGACATGATTTATAGGAAATGTAAAACACACAAAACTATACTGTGAGTTGCTTAAGCTACAAAAATGTGTGGAATTAAATAGCATCTGATTCAAGTTAAAAGAGATCACCTGCGGCATGGAAAGCAGGAGGTAGCTGGGGTGGGAACACTGGTGGTTTTAATGTGTATACAATGTTTTATTTCTTATGCTGGGTGATAGGGTTGTACTTACTTATTATATTTGTTTTTAAACCTCTTAGGATCTTGGATAATGTATAGCCTTCTATTTTAAGAAAGACAGGTAAGAAGCACAGAAAAAAAAGGAAAAGGGAACATGTTAAAATCAGAAACGGGTTCACCTTCTCTAACTGCTGAATTGTTCAGACACAGAGCAATGGAGTATTCTCTGCAGCAGAGGAGCGTCTCCCTGTGTCCACCCCGCCGGACAATACCTGTCAACTTGGGCATTTGTGCAAATCCACTGCGACAGTGAACGTTGCCAGCAATACACAGCAGACCAGACTCATCCCAGTGGGGTGATGCAGCACACATGAATCCTATTACCCAGCTATTTCAGCTACTCAGCTTCTGGAAACTGAACGACTCCCTCTCTCTTTTTTTCACTGTCATCTTGAAAAGTCTACGCAGGGATTCCCCCGCCTGCTAAAACTCTAACAGGTGGCACAAGAACGTTTACTCGGAGTCTATTTAGAGCATAAGCTGCTATTTACCTTCATCCACACCATTTACTCTGTACCGGGTGAGAAAGGATTTCGATGTCAAAGACTGACACCTGAATTCCATCAATTTTCCCGTTTTCTTTCTGGGCCAACCATGTCCAATTGGCCTGTGCAGGCAGTCGAGGAGGGGACTGTGATGGCGGTCCCTCTCTGGCCAGTCTGCTCTCCACATGTTTTCATCCTGAGAGCGCAGCTGGTAGACCTGTTTCCAGGGCATCCTGCAGTGGGCGCGTGAGTCACAAAATCAGTCACACAAATGACCCACCACATATAAAAAAGCCACCAATACATCAACAGGCCTTAAAACCAAGCAGCAGTTACAATAGCTCCTAGATCAGCGGCAGTAAGCAGCGGAGGTGGCCCGGCACAGACCCCAAGAGCAGGCCAGGCGGGCGCTGTGCTGCTGATTTATGCCTTCACTTCATTCTCTATTCAAGGTATGAAGCGTTCTGAACAGCAGATGCTAAAAAATGAAAAAAGATTGCCATAACAATATGAAAGCAGGGTGCCAGGCTATCAAGGGGGGGGGGGGGATATTTATGTCCCTAGGGAGATCATTCTCACGCCATCTTATCCATGTGTCATCAAGCAGGGCATGCGGGGCGGGCGGATGGCTGGAGAAGTGACCATTTCACCCTCTGCAGCACATCAGTGAGCGCCAGTCCTGCTCCAGTCAGAGGTCCCCTTGTCATATGCCTGTCCCCAACATATACAGGACCCCTCCATTTGATGTCACTGAAGGAGCTGATCAATAGTTATCCCAGACTTGGCTTCTGAAGACCTGGTTTCAAGTCCCAGCTATGCCTTTCGGCTGTGTGACACTGGGCAAGCAATTTGCCCTTTCTGAGCCTCAGTTTCCCCATCTGTACAATGGAGTCAATGATCCTTGGCTCACAATGAGATTCAGACCTGGATACAAACATGCTCTGAAAATGGAGGGTGCCCAGGGAGCCATGTGAGGACCACACACAGAGGACTAAATAACAAATTCTCCCTCCTCTTTTTGCAAACCCGTTGGCCTGAAGAGGCTCTGCTGGAGGCCAGGAGGAGGGAGGGTGATGAAGCACTGAGAATTAGCAGCACTGGGGCATCTGGCCATGTCTAGACCATCTGGAGAGGGGGCTGATTCTGGCTCCAGGGAGAGGCTGATGCTGGATCCCTTCCAGCTCTACTCCAGGGTCTTGGGGGTCAGAGAGGCAGCTATGAGCTGAATTGCGTGTCCCTGAAAAATCTGTTCAAGTCCTAATCTCTATACCTGTGAATGTGATTTTATTCGGGAACACAATATTTGCAAATGTAGTCAAGTTGAGGTCATATTGGGTTTGATGGTCATTAAATCCAATAAATGATGTCCTTTAAGAGAAAGAAGAGGGGGATTCAGACACAGAGACACAGACATACAGAGGGAAGACCGAGACCATGTGGAGTGAGGCAGAAACTGGGGTGATGCATTTACAAGCCAAGGATTGTGGGCAAGCCCCAGAAACTAAGAGGGAAGCAAGGAACATCCTCCCCTGGAGCCTTCAGAGAGAGCATGACCCCACAGGACTGGACTTCTGGCCTCCAGAAACAACATTCTGTTGTTTGAAGTCCCTCCATGTGTAGTAATTTGTTATGGCTGCCCTTGGAAGCTAACGCACTGCACCCACAGGGATTAGTCCTTCTGGGCCCCAGGGCTTTACCACCCAGGCCGGGGCTGAGCAGGGCTCTGAGGGAAGATGAGGCCTCCCTTGTAACGCAGAGAGCCAGCCTGGCCTAGGGGGGTGCCCAGCAGCCAGCAGAAGGCCACATCCACCTCTGGGGGTCTGCAGAGATGTGCCACCGCTCACATGGCAACTGAAGTGAGGGGAAGTCCTCCGAAAAGTGAGCACAGGCTCTCCTGGGACAGGCCAGGGGTTCCCTGCTCAGGGTGAGTCATCGGCTTTGCTCTGGGCCCATCGGAGCTCAACTCTCCCAACGGGCAAGGGCAGCTCCGAGGGAGGCTCATGCGGGGCCGGCCTCTGGGATGCGGGAGGCTCATGGGGGGCCGGCCTCTGGGATGGGGGAGGCTCATGGGGGGCCGGCCTCTGGGATGGGGGAGGCTCATGGAGGGCGGGACTCTGGGATGGGGGAGCTCATGGAGGGCCGACCTCTGGGATGGGGGAGGTTTATGGGGGCGGGCCTCTGGGATGGGGGGCCGGCCTCTGGGATGGGGGAGGTTCATGGGGGGCGTGCCTCTGGAATGGGGGAGGATCATGGGGGGGCCGGCCCCTGGGATGGGGGGCTAATGCGGGGCTGGCCTCTGGGATGGGGGAGGTTCGTGGGGGGCCGGCCCCTGGGATGGGGGGGCTCATGGGGGATTCAGCCTCTGGGATGGAGGAGGTTCATGGGGGGCCAGCCTCTGGGATGGGGGAGGTTCATGGGGGGCCGGCCTCTGGATGGGGGGGCTCATGGGGGGCCGGCCTCTGGGAAGGGGGAGGTTCATGGAGGGCTGGCCCCTGGGATGGGGGGCTCATGGGGGGCTGGCCTCTGGGATGGGGAAGGTTAATGGGGGGCCTGCCTCTGGGATGGGGTAGGTTCATGGGGGGCCGGCCTCTGGGATGGGGAGGCTCAGGGGGGTGGGCCTCTGGGATGGGGGAGGTTCATGAGGGGCCGGCCTCTGGGATGGGGGAGGTTCATGTGGGGCCAGCCTCTGGGATGGGGGAGGATGGGCAAGATGTCTCCAAGCTGTCCCTTTCTCACTGGCTTCTATATCTGATTTCCCTGCTTTGCAGAGAGGCCCAGCAGCAGGGGGCAGGAGGAGAGCTCGCCCAGCCACCTCCCTGCATCCTCCCACCTGCAATGACCAAGGCCTGCCCACTGGGGTGGGAAGTGTGGTCCTCGGACCAACAGCCCTGGCCGCACCAGGAGCCTTTTAGAAATGCAGCATCTCAGGGCTCACCAGATCCCTAAATCCAAACAAGAGCCCCTAATGCCTATGTGTGCTGGAGTCCAGAGCACAGCTGCAGAGCCCTGGTCCCCTAAGTCGGCTGTGGATGGCAGCAGGTCCACCTGGGAACGTGTTAGAAAGATGGATTCCCGTGCCCTCCTCAGACCCACTGAGTCAGGGTCTCCAGTGCTGCCCGCCGTCGTATTCCACCCAGTGCTACAGGCTGGACAGGATTCCCTTCCTCCTTCCCCAGAGCCGGCTCTGCGCTGGGAGAGTTAGCTGCACTCTGTGCCCAGGATCTGCGAGATGGGAGTCCCAGGAGGCTGTTCATGGGGCAGGAATTCCAGGCCTGGGGAGGCTCAAGCCTCAGGGTCCTAGTCTGTCAAATGGGTACCTCACAGAGCAGCGCTCAGGCTAAGTTACAGCCAGATGCTGGCTGGGGAGAGAGTCACAAACCAGGGGGAGCAGGTGAGGATTGCCAATATTCTTCTGCCCATTTCCTGGCCCACAGAAACCTGGAGAGTTCTGCTCCTGAGGAGGTGTCGGAGGTAGTGGGGTCTCTAGTCCCAGGTCCCTCTCCCAGCCTTTGTGGCCTGGATGTGCCAACTCGGTGATGGGCATACTCCAGGGGCCCAAGTGATCAACTTCCTTAAGATCTGAAAATCCGCATATTTGTCTATGGGGCCGTGTTTAACAATGGTTCCAGCGTCCTCTCTTGTGTCATAGATGCAACAACCTAATCATGCAGGAAACTCCGGCCCAAAGTGTGTTTGGTGGCTGCACACACACTGGGACTCCCAAGACCCAGGATGGCTGACCTCATGAGGACCTGTTCAGGACCCTCAGAACAACCCCTCCTATCACAAATGCCCAGATTCCACCAGGCTGGGCTACAAAACAGGTCCCCGTGCTCAGCTTGCAGCAGCTCTCAGGCTTTCCCAGGGTAGCAAAGGCCAGAGCCTGAGGCCATGAAGCCGCCCCCTTCACCTCTCCCTCTGGAAGCCTTCCTGGGGGCCCCTCTGCTCTGCTTCCATGGCCCATGGGGTTTTCTTCCCACTGGGGTGGGAAGGAGAAACAGGGAGGGTTTCTGGGGAAGTGCACTAAGTGGTCCCGGGGGCGGTAGCTCCAGCTGACCGGGTTTGTTATATTTTACACAAACCGCCCACTGGAGTTGAGGCCCAATCTCAGCCATGGCACGCTGTGTCTCCGTCTCCTTTGCCTCCTTCACGCACGTCTGTTCCTTGGGGACCTGGCAGGGAGGAGGGTGTGTGGTCCCGGGGAGCACTCCTCGGTTTCCTGGCCCAAGTTCAGACTTAAGATCCCTCACAAAACCACAGTTTCAACCAAGAAGGGGCACGTTCTGGCATGCAGCACGGGGAGCATCATGTGAGAGCAGGGCTAGGAAGTAGTTTAGGAAGTGGGACGGGTTGGTCTGAAAAGCTGATTTTAGGGGACATTTCTAAAAACAATTCTGAATTTTATTCCCATTGACCCAGATAAACATGGACTTCATGCTCCTCAAATTTCCAAACTTCAAGATCCAGCAGAAACTGATGCTAAGGGGTGGGGTGGGGTGGGGTGGGGTGGGGAACGCCTTCCCCTGAGTTCCCCCACCCCTGATTTTCGCTTTTCTGCTGGGGACAGACCTGTCAGTGTGGTGGAGGCTGGGATGAGGGAAGCTGGAGGGGAGCACAGACCCTTCAACCCTTCTCATCTCTGATGCTTTGTTACGGGATTCAGAACTTTTGTTTTATATCACAGGCTCTGCTGCAAATGACAGGCAGGGGAGGGTATGACACCCAGGGCTGGGTAAAGCAGCAGCTAATTTCTAGCAGTTGCATTGATTTATAGTTCTTTATGGAATTGTATCTTCCTATTCTGCTATTTTTCACTTTGAGTAAAAATTAACTGTTTTGTTTAACCAAAAACACAGATGGAGGGAAGGGAGAAAGGGAAAAGGGAAAGGGGCAGGGTTCGCATAAAGGAGCAGGCTTGGGAGTCTCACAGAACGAGGACGGGATCCGAACCCCAGCTTCACAGTGGGCTCCAGTGCTGTGTGAGTGTGGACAGGTTACTTCCCCTCTCTAATCTGCAGCTCCTCACACATCTGCCCAGGGGATGAAAATCCACACATCACAGTGTTCTCAGGAAGATTACAGGAAATAGTGGGTTTCAAGGTGGTGGCACAGAGCAGGTGCTTGCATTTGTTCCTATGTACCTCTCAGGAGCCACTTTGCCAAACACATCAAAAGTAGAGATGTTGATGAAACCAGCATGATATGAGCCTCAGTGACAGTCGCTCTGCCTCCTGATGAGAGGTGGGCTGTGCTGTCTTGGCAGAGTTGGAACCCTCAAAAGTAAGGTCAAAACTTCATCGGAGATGACATCTGGAGAGGAGAGGAGAGGAAGAGGAGGAGGAGGATGAAGGAGAGTGGAGAGAGGAGGAGGAGGAGACAGGAGAGGAGGAGGAGAGAGAAGAGGAGGAGGGAGGAGAGGAGAGGAGAGAAGAGGAGAGGAGAGGAGAGGAGAGGAGAGGAGAGGAGAGGAGAGGAGATGAGTGGGGAGAGAGAAGAGAGGAGGAGGAGGAGAGGGGAGGGGAGAAGGAGGGAGAGGAGAGGAGAGGAGAGAAGAGGAGAGGAGATGAGAGGAGAGGAGAAGAGGGGAGGGAGGAGGGAGAGAAGAGGAGAGGAGACAAGGAGGGGAGGGGGAAGGAGAAGGTAGGGGATGGGAGGGGGAGGGGAAGAGAGAAGAGGGGAAGGGGAGGGGGGAGGGGGAAGGAGAAGGTAGGGGATGGGAGGGGGAGGGGAAGAGAGAAGAGGGAAGGGGAGGGGGAGGGGGGTAGGTGAGGGGATGGGGAGGGGTAGGTGAGGGGAGGGGAGGGGAGGGGAGAGAAGTACTGCTTAGGAGGAGGGAGGAATTGACTCATTAGGGCCCAAAGAAGTGCCCCTGGCTCGAATACATTGTTCCAAGCAGGCCTTAACCGTGCCTTCACCAGTACTGAACACCAGGCCCAGCTTTTCACCTGTGTCATCTCATCAGTGACCAACCCACAAGAAAATCATTATTGCTTCCACTTTACAGAGAAGGCAGCTGAGTCCCAGAGGGGTTTAAACAGGGCTTGCCCAAGGAAGGCCTGCAGCGGGAGGTAAAGGAGGCAGGACCCACTGATGAGAAGGTGTTTGTCCCTCTTGACGTTTCTGTCCCATCCATGGGAAGCTGGGGAATCCCACCCATGCTTCCCCTCGCCGGGTGGCAGACATGTTGAGAAACACTGGCAGCTTCTCCCAGCACCTGCCTGATGCTTGTCCCTGTCATGGGAGGAGGGTTGCTAAGCTGTGTGGTCGGCGACCGCAGCATTTGCTGGAAGGCATGGTGACTGTTTCAAAGGTGGATGCCCATGTTCTAGCCCTGCTCTGTGCTTCCTCCAAGGGGGGACAGCCGCTCCCCTGCTCCTATCCAGGAGGCACACCCTACCTGCTCATCCGGCACCTCCCAAACTTTCCCAGGATCTTAACAGTCAGCTTCTGACTCAGCTGTGCCAGGGCGCCCAGGGCTGGGCTAGTCTAAGTCTCCCAGCTGATGCTGGTCAGAGGACCACACTTTGAGGAGCAAAGCAATGAGCTACAATCATAGCTCAACACCTGGGGAAACAAGCATCTGAGGATTATTTTAAAAATGCTGATTTCTAAACCCCACTCAGAAATATTAAATTATAGTCATTTTAGAGGCAGAACCTGGGAAATGAATAATTTTTGATGCTCTGCGGGAGATTCTAACATGCAACTCAAGTTGAGAACTACTGTTCTAGAAGCAGGCCTGCTTCTCTCTGCCCACCTGTGACCAGGCAGGTAGTGGGTTGATCTAGGTAAGTGTGCCCAGATTGTGCCCGACAGATCCAGCCTCTGCCTCCTCTTCTCCCAGGGCACGCCTGAGACTCCACATTCCAAAAATGAGTTGCCCTTGATTGGAAACTTTTCTCTTCAGTGGAGTTTGTTTGTTTATTTGTTTTAACCAAAGGTTCACACTGGAGGTTCTGGGCATCTAGCCAGACAAAACAGCTCTTTATTTCCCACCTGGCCATTTTTCTTTTTGTGTTGGCTCCATCATCCAGAGCCCTGCCAGATAGAGGAGCACCAACATCCCAGACTCCTGAAAGATAGAACCCCGAGTCTGTGTGCTCTCTGAACCTCTCAGCTTCCCAAAGAGGGAAGCTGGGGCTCTCTGCTGCAGGTAGGGAGGAAGCACGAGAGGGAGAAGGGGCGGCCCCAGCACCCCCAAACCTCCTCAGCATCCCCACCTGGCCCCAACCTGCCAGCCTTCACCAGGCTCTTAACAAGAGGCTAGTTCTCAGCCAGACTCTTTCCTGTCCTTGAGCGGCAAGTGGGCAGCTGAGCAGAGTTGTAGAAGATAGGACTCAGTTGCAGCTGAGCCAGGGCCACTGGCTTGGCCCTCCCATTTCCCTAGGGCTGAGCAGAAGGTCATCAGACCCCAGGGGGCATTGTTCATGTCTCAAAGGTGTTGAGGGAAAATTCTCTCCTGGAGTGTGGGCTAGACCCAGTGACTCACTCATGACAAATCAAGTATGGAGAGGTGAAAAAAGTAAACCGCATGGTGGTGGAACCTGGCAGATGTCACCTAAATTGAGTGACCAAAGTTCTCATCACTTCTAATCAATCATGTTGATATCATGTGCAGCTTCACATGGTGCAAAGGGAAGGGTGCTCTGTCTTTGTGTTATTCTTCTCCCAAATCCAAAACAACACTCTCTTAATGAGAAAATATCAGACAAACTCAACCTGAAGGACAGTCTACAAAACACCGGACTAATACTCTTCAAATCTCTCAATGTTAGGAAAAACAAGGAAAGGTTGAAAATCTCTAACAGGTTGGCAGATGTGAAGGAGATAGGATGACCATCATATCCTGGATCGGACCCTGGAACAGAAAAGGACATCAGTGGAAACATTGGGGAAACCCAAATCAAGCCTGTAGCTGAATTACTACCAGTGCTGATACTCATTTCTTAGTTTTAATGATTGTATTATAGAAGATGTTAACATGCGGGGAAGCTGAGCAAGGGGTATACCGGACCTCTCTGTATTATCTTTGCAACTCTTCCGTGAATCTAAATTCTTTTTCAAAATTAAGTCTCTTTAAAAGTATTAGGAGAAAATAAACGAGGCAAGGAACTGGTCCCACTCTCTCTCTCAAACAGTGTCTGATCTACAAGGTAGAATCATGAAAGGAGAAAAGCTGGGCTGCTGGCTGGAGGTGAATTTATTGCCAGAAAACAGCTCTGCTGTACTCTCTCTGCTGTGATTTACAGCCAAATATCTGGGCCCCACATCGATCCTTCTTCTGAGCCCCCAGTGCAGGCGCAGGGTCCTCTGGGCAAAATCGATGCATGCAGGTGACACTGCATTTTGCTGCCATCACAGGAGTCCAGATTTATGTTCTGGGCAAGATAGATCCCAGGGCAGTGGAAAGGGGGTTGATGAGGAGTCAGGAGGTCTGGGTTCCAGGCTCAGATCTGCCTTTGCATGTGTTTGTTAATGGGCTATTTACTTCACCTCTCTGGACCTTACTTTTCAAAAATGGTCTCTATAGCCACCAAGTCATATCATGAGGGTCCTTTGATTGCAAACAACAAAATGTGGCCATGGGTAGAAAACCTTGAGTATAGAAGAAATTTATTGGAAAGAATCTATGGGATGGCTGGGGGCTCAGAAATGGGCACAACCAGAATTAATGGAGGTAATTTCTGTAGTAAGGAACCCAACATTTCAGTAGCTTAATACACTTCAATGTGTCATAGCCTTATCAGACCAGGGGTGGGTGGGAGGGTGGCTCTTTGCTCTACAGTCACTTGGCCACCCAGGTTCTTTCCATCTTGTGGCTCCTCTCTGTTCTAGGTCCTTAGTCTGCCTCATCTTATATTGGCTGAATGGAATCCTCTCCATTCAGCCAATATAAGATGAGACAGAGTGAGGCCCATGTATGGGAATTTTGTAATGGGCCATGTTGGGAAATGGACTTATCACTTCCATTCACATCCCACTAAGTGCAAGGAAGCCTGGGAAATGTAGTCTAAGTCTGTTCCCAGGAAGAAGTAGAGGTGGAACCCTGGACAGCACTGGTTATTTCTGCCACAGGCAATGGGAACTATTCAGAACTTGGCTGAGGTTTAACTACTGCAGTAAATGAGTTACCACCAATCAATACAATTTCATCCTTAAATCTCTCTGCCCCAGAATTTGAATCCTAGGAGAAAGTCCAATTGGTCTTCCTTGATCTCACATCCACCCCTTGGCCTAAGGGAGGGCAGGGCTCCTACATTGATAGTTCCCAGGTGGCATGCAGTGGTGGAGGAGAAATACCCCAAAAGGAGAGAGCATGGTGTTGGGAGGCCCAAAGACAACAAAGGCACATGAAAAGCACAAAGTTGTCCTGCTTTCCAAGTGATGTGTAAACCTGCCCGCTTGCAAAGACCCCTGATCTCTCTGCCTCCTAGGTTTGCATTTTAAAATTAGATCATTTGTTGGGGAGGCTTAACTCAAAAATGAGTTCTTCTAGCTCTACCTGCCTGTGCATATCACTATGTCTCATTTATGTATTTCCTTAACCTGATATTTATTGGGTGACTTTTGTATGACAGGCACTGTGCCAATCACAGGGACACAGCATAGAATGTCCTCACCTCTGGAAATCCTACTGCCTCATGGGTAGAAAAAATAGATAGAAAAGGTGAGAAGGTAATGGGAGGGCTAAGAAATCCCAGGAAAGGGGATCATACAGATTGGGTTGAGGATGGCCTGGGGGCAGGGGTGGTGGTGCCCTACAAAGTGATGCAAGAGCTAAGCTCTAAGGACAAGTTCAGAGTTAGCCAGACAGAGCACAGAAAGGACAGTCCCTCCCAGACAGAGACCAGAGAAGCAGAGTCCCAGAAGCAAAATGAAGGGTGGCCCACTTGATGAGTTGAAAATGGGTTCACTTAGCCTGGCAGAGTGAACAGAATGAGAGGGGATTGGTCAAGGTGACACTGGCGAGGCAGGCAGGCATTCTAGCTCAGAGCACCTTGTAAGCTGTGCTTCGGGAAATCCAAGTTCTCCAAAGGCAAAAGTTCTCACCTCTTCTGCCAGGCACATTGACCACCCTTCTGAGTCTTCTTGCCCTATCATGAGGGCAAGAGAGAGTTGTGCTGTGCTGTCACCCTAATGATAAGGAATTTGTGTGCCAGCAGGACCTGCAGTGCCCATTTGCTCCATTCCCTTACCCGCTGTTGTTACTCTCTGCAATATCCCTGAGGTGGCAACTGAAAGCTGGAGTGTGGGGAGCCCAGGCAGGGAGGAGGTGCCTGCATCTTGATGCTGGTAGTTGCAGGGAAATGGGTAGGTAAGAACATGCTGCCTGCAGCTGCCATGTCAGGTCCTAACTCCGCGTCTGTGTCTGTGTCTTATACCCACTCAAAAAAATAATGTGGCTCCACAATGGGAGGGTTTTTAAGAAACAGTGGAAAAGGAGGGCGGGTTAGAAGAGAGCGGACAGAGGAGAGGACTGGTGGGCTGTTTGTGAACTCCCAGCCACATTTGAAAACTTCCCCCAGCCACATTCAAAAGCAATTTTCACTTCCAGATAAAAATGGCATTCCTCAAAACAACACACACACACACACACACACACACACACACACACACATGCACACACAGGAGAGGGAAAAAGCCCAACCCAACCCCATCAATCAAACAAGGAAATGGCCATGGCCCCAAACTACAGCCTGCGACATGCATGGGCCACACATTCTGTGACATCTGGGCCAAAGCAAAGCAGACTGGTGTCCACACAACCTCCCAAGGCCACAGGTAGGACATAGAGTCCTGAGAGAAAGTGATGTGGTCCTACGAGGCCTATCAAATGATCTGTAGATTGGAATAAGACTTAGAGGTGACAGGGGAAATGTCCCCAAAGAGACTCACTGTGTTCCTTTAGAACAGAGGTTGGTAAACGATGGCCTGCGAGCTGTTTTTATGAGTAAAGTTTTATTGGAACACAGCCAGGCTCCTTCACTGGCATACGGTCTATGGCTGTTACCACATCACAACTGCAGGGTGCAGTAGGTGCAACGAGACTGTATGGTCTTCAAAACCTGAAATATTTACTGCCTTCAAGAAAAATGCTTACTGACTCCTCCCCTAAGAGTCTCTATGGCATGGATCCAAGGCGGCCATGAATTCTTCCGTAGTCCTGTCATTGAGAAGTTATTTTCCTCCCCTCGGCTCCAGGACAACAGAAGTGATGCTCTGTCAGTTCTGGCCTGGGCTTTACAGAGACTATTTCAAATCTGTGCTTCCTGTCTCTTGGAGCCCTGAGCCACCATGAGAAAAGTCTAACTGCCCTGCTGGAGAAACCACGTCAAGAGGCACCGAGACCCCATGGAGAAAGGGGGCACCCCAGACAGCCTATCCTTCCAGTTGTCTCCACCATGGCCCCAGGAATCTGAGGCCATCTGGGATCCTCCAAGACCAGACTAGTCACCAACTGAATGTCACTGATGGCTCTAGCCATTGCCATGTGGGACAGAAGATGCACCCAGCAGAGCCTGCCCCAAATTCCTGATCCACAAAATCATAAGATATGATCAAATGATGACTGTTTGAAGCCACTAAGACTGCTGCATTGGTTATGCAGTCGTGGAGACCCAGAGAGGGCAGAGACAAGAGAAGGCCCCTGCTGATCTACCCTTTTCCTAAGAGAAGAGCTGAGGGTACGAGAAGGGAGGGAGGCTGAGAGCACAGAATCGCAGCATAGATGGGCCATGTTGCAGTGAGATGAACTGTGAGCCACACCATTTTTGAAACTCGGAAAGCTGAGTGAAGGCAGGCTTCTGCAGCAGAAAGAGAAAGCATTTGGTGAAGGGGTGTCCAGATGCAACTTAGCTGAAGCCACAGTCTCTCCCAGGCCACCTCAGCACCCTCCTCCCCACCCTTCTGAGGCATTGAAAGCCATGTTGGAAACAACAAAGAACAGAATTAACAACTCGCGTCACCCAGGAGTAACAGAGGACACACGGAACAAATGGAAAAGAGCAAAAGCATGCCATAGAGTTTGGGTCTCTGTCCCCTCCACATCTCATGTTGACATGTGATTCCCAGTGTTGGATGTGGGGCCTGGTGGGAGGTGATTGGGTCCTGGAAGTGGATGCCTCATGAATGATTTGGTGCCACTCCACAGCAATGAGTTCACGTGAGACCTGGTTGTTTAAAAAGGCCTGGCATCTCTCTTGCTCCTTCTTTCACTGTGTGACATGCATGCTCTTTCTCCACCTTCTGCCATGTGTAAAAGTTTCTTGAGGCCTCACCAGAAGTCAAGCAGATGCTGGTACCATGCTTGCACAGCCTGCAGAACAGTGAGCTCAATAAACCTCTTTTCTTTATAAATTACCCAGTCTCAGATATTCCTTTACAGCAACGCAAAACAGACTAATATGGTATGAAAGGAAATTTAGAGAAGACAGTAGACATGAAAGACCAAGAAACCCATACACACAATATTGTGTTTCTGAAGACAAGAACAGAACACCATCTATCTCATCTCACTGCCCAAACCAAGGAAGGTTCTCCACTTTGAAGGACTCATGTGATTACCCTGGGCCCACCAGAATAATGTCCCCACCACCAGATCTTTAATAGAATCAAACCTGCAAAGCCCCCTTTGTCACGTAAAGTAACATATTCACAGGTTTCTGGGATTAGAGTGAGGACATTTTCTGAGAAGTGGGGGATCCATATCCTGCCTACCACAGTGGGTGATGGTTATTTCTCATAGTGAATATAGGTTATTTTTACCAAAAAACAACAATGATTGTTAGACATTCAATGCAACTTACTTGCTTCTTTGCATCTGGCTGCTTTGCCCAATGGGAAGCTGTTTCAGCATACTCATAAGCTGCCAGGCTCTGTGCCGAGGTCCCAGAGTGTGTCACTGCAGGCAGTGCTCCTCAGTGTCCCTGTTTCTCTGGACCATGTCAGAGGACACCTGGAAAATATAACCGGCACATGTGCAAACCTGCACAGCAAAAGGACTTAGACGGCACAACAATAACAGCCAACATCTGGGGAGAACTGGACTCGGGGGGGCGGGGCTTCCTGCCTTCCTTCCTTTCCCTGCTTCTTCACTACAAATCAATAAAGATGGGTTCTGCCATCACGCATCTCACAGAGACTCCAAGGGTAAGCAACTTGCTCAAGTGCTGAGGTCACATAGCTGCCTTCCATCTGCACAGGGGTGAGGAGAAGGAATTTCTGTCTCTTACTTCCACAGTGAAAAGGAACCAGTGCCCACTAGGAAGGGTTTTGGTTGCTGGTAGATAAAAGAGACCAAGAATTGCATAGCTCCTCCAAGGTTTCCTGGATTCTACAAAACCATAATCTTGACCCCTGCACGTAGAAACCAGGATATAGACACTTGTTTTCTGGCTGTCTTTTCCCCTTTCCCTCCTGTATGTAGAAGGATGGGGAGGAGATCCTTAATGGGAGCTCTGAATCATTCTCCACCCCAGCTCCTCTAGAATGTGACCCTATATCAGAAGCCCTGTCCACCTCCCCGACCCTCTCCCCACTCAGCGGCCCTTTACTCCCTGAGGATGCACACATCCAGGACTTTCTCACCTTACAAAAAATTCTTCCTGGGCCAGGGCTCCAATGATTACCCCTTGCCTTCCTCCTCTCCTCTCACAGGTATCTCAATTTCACTGTTCGAGTAGATTTGCCTTTCCAGCTTCCTCCCAGTGCCCCAGCAGGCTGGTTCCCATCCTGTGCTCCTTACCGTGGCTGTCCCCTCCAGCTGCCCAGGTACCCAATCCAGGGAGTCGGCCTTGACCTCCTTCCTCTATGTCCTCACCCCAGCCTTCACCAAGTCCTGCTGATTCTGTGCCCTATGCTGTTCTCACACCCACTCATGTGCTTCTCCACTCACAGTGGCTTCCTAGCCGAGCCTCCTTTCTCATTTCTCCCTAGCACAGCCTCCTTTCTGCATTTTTCAGTGTGCCCCTCAGTGACAACTCCATGGCTCTTCTCCCTTACCTGCCCCTCCAGCCTCACCTGGACTACTTCCTGCTTCTTGAACTTCCTTCTCCAAGGAGCCCCATGTTTTCTTGAATTTCTCATGAAGACTCTTCCATCACTGACTTCTCTCCAGTTCTCTCCATTTAGAGCATCCCTCCTCTCATCCCCCCCCCACACACAGGCCCACATGTACACACACACGCACATATGTGCACACACACAGACAGGTACACATGCACACACACAGACAGGCACACATGCACACACACACAGGCACATATGCACACACACACAGGCACACATGCACACACAGACAGGCACACATGCACACACAGACAGGCACATATGCACACACACACAGGCACACATGCACACACACACAGGCATACATGCACACACACAGACAGGCACACATGCACACACACACAGGCACATATGCACACACACACAGGCACACATGCACACACACAGACAGGCACACATGCACACACACACACAGGCACATATGCACACACACACAGGCACACATGCACACACACACAGGCACACATGCACACACACAGGCACACACGCACACACACAGACAGGCACACATGCACACACACACAGGCACATATGCACACACACACAGGCACACATGCACACACACAGGCACACATGCACACACACAGACAGGCACACATGCACACACACACGCCAAACTATATCTACATGGCATATATGTGTTCGATCTCTCTCTCTCTCTCTCTCTCTCTCTTTCTCTGTAACACTTCTTCACTCTCGGCTCCTAGACTCATTTCTCTTTCCTCCCTCCACCCCCACGTGACCTTATGTCTCCCTCCCCTCTGCCCCTTCTCTGGACTTCTGTCAGGACACACATCTGACCTATAATTGTCTATGTCTGCCTCTCCTGCACAGCTGTACTCTCTTTGACTGGAGAATGCTGTCTTACTGATCGCCTTCAGACCTGGCTCATCACAAGCATTTAGGGGAGGTTTGCCTATTTACAGAATTGAATGTCAGAACAGGACTTGGTGTCATGATGACACCTGGTCCCTCCACCTCTTCTTTGGAGCTTGGAGGGCAGAAAGCCCCACTCATCCACTGAGCCTTCCTCTGTTCCCCAAACTGAACAGTGTGCCCTTTTTAACCTCACAACACCTTGAGAGGTAAATACCATTCTAAGCCCCATTTTACAGAGGAGGAAACGAAGGCTCAGGAGGTTAAATTAATTGTGCAAGAAAAATAAGCATTTCCATTTTAATTTGATTCTATATGACTCTAAAGTTCTATGTTTTTTATTGTGGCCTCTACCAGAGCAGCTGAGAAAAAAGTGGAAAAGAAAAATGAAGTGACGGCTCAGCTAATGATATGTTGACAAAGTGGGTTGTGGTTGTGCCTGTGCACATGTGTGTCCATATATGCATGTGTGCAGGTATGTGTGCATGTGCCTGCATGCGTGTGCATATGTACATATGTGTGTGTGCATGTGTGTGTGCGTGTGTGTGTGCGCGTGAGGCATGCTCAGGCACACCCCCGCCTTGCAGCACATGCGTCTCTCTTTCTGCATGATACTCAGCAGTTTGTGAGCTACCTTTGGAGTCCGTAAAGTGGAGATGAGCCCCATGCATGTCACTGAACTCAGAACATGGGGAGCCTGGGTTACAGATCCAGAGAATAACCAAGACCAGCGTGGCAGGGGCCTCCGGGGACCGAACCCTACAGGTGAGTGCCTCAGGGAGAATCCAGTCCCAGGAACACACTCACTCTCTGAAACACTGCCTGAGTCTGAGCCCCCTCCGCTCCCAGGGGCCTGACCTTACCTGACCATGCATGAGAGTCAGAGGCCAAAGCACAGTTGCCCTCCTTTTACTTTTTCAGGGTCTCTGTCTTCATTTCTGGCAGCTCCTAGTCAAAGCCTCCAGGGTTTCTGCTGCCAGCCAGTGACCACTCGGGGGAGCCCGTGAGCCATCAACCACAGATGTTGCCTGGACAGAAGGGGTCTGTAACTGAGAAGAAAGTCAGCAGCAAGGGAAGAAACCAGGGGCCTTAGTAGGTACCGGTTTGAGCTTTTCTCATGTCCCACGGCAGCTAAGAATTTGTCACTACTCCTCCAAGTCTGTTGTGGCTCCCAAGAGAGCCACCTGTGTCCTTGACTTTGGATATGGCAGAGCTGGGAAGGACATACTAGCTCACTAGGACAGGGGTGGCCAATTTAAGCAGGTACAGCCTGGCTCTGCCATGAAATTGCTGTGTGACCCTGAGTAAGCCACTTGCCTTCTCTGGGCCCTAGTCTGCTGTGACAGTCAGGATTCTTGGGTAGAAGTGACAGAACTATGACTAAGTTAAGCCACTGGGCAGCTCACGGAATTCAGAGGAGGGGCAGAGAACTGGTGAAACAAGAAACAAGGGTGCTGTCACCGCAGGGCCCAGCAAGGTCACCTGGCACTGGTTGGCCTGCGGGGTCACCTCTGTCCCTCCTCCCTGCACTGACTACTCCCAGCCCTGCTGAGGGACTCTGGCACCCCTCTGCCACCCTGGATTAACCTGGCTGTCCCTGCATCTGTGTGCCCTTTCTGCATGGTTCCTGCCCTGCATGGAGGCTACCTGGCCACAATCCACCTACCCAGGGATGGAAGAGGAGATTTTGGCCCTCTTTATGTTCACAGTGCAGAAAGGGACCAGCCCCTAAATGGAACAGATTTTGGAGACTGGTGGCTAAAAGTGACAGATATTTGCCACACTTCTTATTTGTATATCAAGATCTGATTGTTGGACTGTTGCTGTTGCACCTTAAAATAACAACGGCAGCAGCAACAACAATCTCAGATGAAGGTATAGCCCACACCACGCACAGGGCATCATTCAAATAGCTTATGTATATCTACCCATTTAATCCCCACACAGATTCCATGAAATAGATTCTATTATCATCCCCCCTTTATAGGTGAGAAAACTGAGGCATGGAGAGTTTAAATGCCTGGCTTAAGATCACGCAGTTGGTAAGGGGTAGAGCGGGAATTTGAACCCCGGGAACCTGGTCCTTTCAAGCATGTGTTATGTGGCCATGTTGGACGTTAAATTTCGGCATCTTCAGTAACACTTGATACCCGGGGAACGAACCAAACAGAACACACGCACATCAGCTTGGAGTCTCTCTGCTTTTCTAAACCTTTCTTCTCTTTATGGTTTAACGACAAAACCACTTTTCTGTCTGTAGAGTTCATCCTTATAGGAAAACTTGCTTGTTTTTGTGGAATAGGAGAGAAGTCAGTAAATGTTAAAGAAAGCATAGCCTGCATCGGGAATGGAGATGAACTATTTCTTTGTTAGACATGCCATCAAAACATCCCGAAGGTGAGGAAGAGCACTGGCTTATTTTCAAATAAATGCTCACTTGGACTTTGTGCCGAACTTCCAGCGTCCCAAGGGTGGGAAGTGGTGTCGCTCTGCAGGACCCAGACCACCAGGGGGCAGGCCGTGCCTCCACCAGACTGCGGCAAGTTTTGGCTCCGGAGGACTCTCCAAGTCGGGTTTTTCCAGAGCAGGCTATTTGCAAAGCAGCCAGGAGGTGTGGCTCCGGGGACTTGAGTTGTATTTTTATCTGCTGCTCACTTCCAGCAATCTGGCACACATTTCTCTTTGGCACACAAAGGAAGTGCCTGCCGCCTGCAAAGCATGAATCACTTTTTGGGAGAGGTGGTCTAGCTCTCCCTTTGGGTGGACCCAAGTCCCAAATGTAATTGCCAACATCATCCCCCACGGAGGAGTTTATTTCTGTCCTCCTCCCCAGTTGCCCAGGGGTGGCTCTGTTTTTGCCTCTGGGCATAGTGGGATGTTCCTCTCCTGCTCTTCAACATGGCCACGGAGCTTGGAAGTCAGGCAGAGCCGGCTCCTATGGAGTGTGTATTCCCTCCGGCAGAGGTCAGTTCAGCAGAACACATGAACGTGCTTCACACAGCTGGATCCAGTCCCCGAGGCCCTCCCACTTGGGGAAGAAGGAAGGGGGACCTTCCCCTTGGCCACACACCCCAGATAAGCAGGGCATGGTCCCAGAATTCCAGGTGAGAGGCTGTGGGTGTCTCCAGGGGCGTGCCAGGCAGACTTCAGCTCTGTCCCAGGCCACTTCCAGCCCCTGGGTCCCAAACAGAATGGGACTCCCCGAGGAGCAGGGTCTCATTCAGAGGCGGCCGCCCATCTCCCACAGGCTTCGCTCCTTCCGAGGCCCAGTTCCTGGCGGCGGAAACCTCCCAGTCACCAGCAACTCGAGTCCCACTCAGGACGAGGGCACGGCAGTGGAGGGTACCTTCAACAGATGTGAGTTTGGATGATCCTCATGGAGTCTGCTTCGGTCTCACCCATAACCTGGGCTTCATGTCACCCTACGGAAACATCACCTCCTCCAAGAAGCCTGCTCTGACTCCCTCGCTTCTTTTGCCCCTCCTTTATCATAGCACTCCGTCTACATGCTCAGCGGTGCAGGTCTGATCACAAGCCTCCCGCACTAACACTGTTTCTTGTGGTTAGCCACCAAGTATGAGTCCTCCAGAGCCCCAGGGCCTGGCTGAAACCCAGAATAAATGCCCTGGAATCATAATCGAATTAGGGGATGAGAGCTATGTGCCCTCCACCCCACACTGATGGCTGTACCCTTACACACACAGGCATATGAGCCTCTCCATGTGTTTTTGTCCTACATAAATAGGATTACATGATGTGGATTATTCCACGACTTGCAACAGCCTCCTAGCCCCTGCCCCTGACTCCAGCCTCAACCCAGCAAACCCATCTCCATGGGACAGGGAGAGTAAGCTTCCTCATCGGACCCCATCAGGATTCTGTTCAAATCCCTCCCTTGACTCCTGCCTTCTTCCTGTTTGCAACTCCATCCCCATTCTCCCCTCACTCCCTAGTCCGCTACAAGGGAGTCTGCCATGCCCTTAGCACCTGCTGACCCTTCCCATCATCACTCCAGGAGCTCCAACTCTTCCTCCAGTATCACCTTCTCTGTGAAGCCTCCCCAGATTCCCCAGAACCAGCTGCATGCAGGAGCTTCCAGGATATGCCTATGTGGGAAGCAGCTGAGATGCCCCAGGACTTTTGAGTCTCCTGGCCTGTATAGAGAGGCTGCCTTCTTCCTGCACGGGGCTTGGAAAAAGCTAAGATTCCCAGGCATCCTCCAGCCTGCTGCAGAAATGCCACAGAGGCTGCCGCATTATACAGCCAGAAAAGAGAAGAGACCCTGATTCACAGGCCCAAACGCTGGCAGGGCGTTTAGCATCCGACAAGAGCTAGATGACCTCTTGGGGGACTCTAGGCCCTGGGAAACAACAGGAAGCAGAGCCTGCCCCTTTGCAAAGCCTCCTCTGTGTATTCACCCATTGGGTCATCTGAGAAGGCAGGGCAGAGACAATGAAGAGAGGGAAGCCCGGAGAAGTTGAGTGACTGCCCCAGGCCCCACAGCAGCAAGTGGCAATGTAGATTCCTCATCACCCTGACCTTCTGCTGCACACCTGAGTCGCTGTGCGAGTTGTGGGGTGTCTGAACAGTGCTTCAATAGTCCTGAAACCTCCCCATGCCTGGAAAAGTCCAGCCCACGTTAACACCTACCATGTGTGGACCAGACCGCAGACTGCTGCACCTTGGAAGCCAACACAGCCAGGGAGCTGGAGACGGCTTCTTAATTTACGCAGTGGTTTGAACTGGAAAGTCTAGGGTGGAGGAATTTGGAGAAAAATAGAGTTATATTTTAAGTCCTCTAGTAGATCTTCCCATTCAAAAGAAGCACATGGTGAGTTCATTTCAAATGCAAATGTGTGTGTTCTAATTTATCTGTCAGTTGGGGTTTTTGAGCCTTGATTTGAGAAACTTTGTATTTATTGCACAATCAACAGAGCAACAATCGTCCTGTTGGTCTCCCTTGAGTTTGTTAGGGCATTTTGCATGGAAGTTTCCAATTGTGATGTACGGGAATGTGTCAGCATTTCCCTTGGTGATTTCTACCAGAACCACAACGTTTAGAAAAAAAACTTACTGTTCTAAAGAAGTCATAAATACTTCATTTGGGCTTTTTCTATAATTCATTTTTACACTTTACACTTTAACTTTTGAAGATTGTGTTTGAGGAGTGAATCTAGATACTTCTTTGCTTTCATCAGATCACAAATGAATGAAAATGAACGAACCCCACTGTTTTGTGCACCCCTTTCTACCATTGGCTATTTGTGTCTTTGACTTATCCCACTCTTCATTCTCTCCCTGCCTTGATATATAATAATGTTTTGTGATCCCAAATGTCTCAAGATGGAGTCCCTTATGACAAGTGACTCAGACCACAGTGAAACTGAAGGCCCCCCAAGGGCCGGGCATGGTGGCTTATGCTTGTAATCCCAGCACTTTGGGAGGCCAAGGCAGGAGGATCTCCTGAGGTCGGGAGTTCAAGACCAGCCTGATCAACATGGAGAAACTGCGTCTCTACTAAAAATATAAAATTAACCAGGTGTGTTGGCACATGCCTGTAATTCCAGCTACTCGGGAGGCTGGGGCAGGATAATCGCTTGAATCCGAGAGGCAGAGGTTGCGGCGAGCCGAGATCGTGCCACTGCACTCCGGCCTGGGCAACAAGAGCAAAATTCTGTCTCAAAAAAAAAAAAGAAAAGAAAAGAAAAGAAACTGCAGACCCCCTCAAAGTCATCAACGTTAGGTATGGTGGATTGTGGTGAGAACATGTGCCAGGCACCACCAAGACCTGACAAGAAAGTGAAGCCAAAAGGCGGCTGAGATAATGGCCATGGGCATTCCTGCAGATGCCATAAAAACAGCAAAGAAACTGACCGTGGCTAAGACGCAGAGGCTGTGCCAGTGACAACTCAGACCTCTTCTGCACGGGCAGTGGTGCTGGATGCTCTGCTGGGAGAAGAGCTGTGGCCCTCCCACCTCCAAGCTGGTCGGTGTTTTGAGGGGAATTCGGACCAGTCAGGATCATCTGTCAGAGTGCTCCCAAGCTACTCTCAGTGGTTCAGTCTCCTTCTCTCTTCTCACTGCCTGTGTGTGAGTTGAATACATTTGTGTGACTGTTGGTGTGTGACAGCCTCATGATAAACTAAGAATTCAAAAGCACTGAATTGGCCACTGAGCCATCACGAAATCTCTCAGCCCCAATCGGAGTTCACACAGCTAGGCTGATTTGAACCTATACCCCTCCCAGAGGCAACGTGCCATCCTTTTGGTCAACTGTGCATATGCATTTACACACATGCACACACAGACGCGCATGCACACTCTACCTTCCTCACGGATGAATAGGTTTGTGTTATATGCATGTTATTCTGTGGGTTGCTTTCTTCATTTGACATTTTGTCTTGGAGGCCTTTCCAGCTGTTCACACGGACTGCTCCATTCACTAATGGCCACACAATATTCCGTAGGATAGTTGGAGCATATTTTATTTAACCAACCCCTTATTCATGAACATTTAGGTTCTTTCCATTTTCTCACAGTTGAAGAAAATGAAGCAATGAACATTTTTGTTACATATATCTTTGAAGACATGTGAAGTAGTTGAAAATGTGATGATTTCTAGAAGTGGAATTATTAGAGCTGGAGTATATATATATGTATGTATATATATGTATACACACTATCAAATTATTTTCTGAAACTCATCATCCAGTTGCGCTCCTATGACAATATATAAGCCTGCCTATTTCCCTGCATATGTGCAAACACTTGATATTATCCCTCTTTTAAATTCTTAACTCTATGATGGGTGAAAATAATCTCTCATAATTGTTTTAATGTGCATTTTATCAAAATCAACCATACATATTTCCTCCTATGTGAAATGGCTCTTTGTTGAATGAACAGACAGAAATGAATGGAAAATCAACCAAGTTCTCTGAAGACGCAAGGCAAAGTCAGAGTGAGAAAGAGGAAAGAGAACAGGTTCCTTCTATCAGTGGGGGAGGAACTTTCAAGGCCACGAGGACCCTTTACAGAGGCAACCCCACCACTCTGTGAGAGCTGCTGGACAGGACAGGTAGTGTGCACATGCCATGGGAAATAGGACAAGCGGAGCCGGCTAAGGAGCTATTGCTTAAGATAGTGCACATTGTACCCTGACAATAGGCACTTTGCCCATGGAGTACAGTGGGGGCTAGATGCCAGACAGAAGTCCACGTGTGCAGCTATGTAACTGGGCAGGGGTTCTGTTAGTTCACAGGAAGCTGAGACTCATGCGCTTCATCTGCCTACAGGGGCATCTGCTTCTAACTCATCCGAAGGCTCCCAAAGTGCTAGGGATGGCTCTAAGACTTCAGCAGGTGAGGGCATCCCTTGGGCTGCCTCTCAGGCACAGTGCATGTTGTTAACATGGCTACATTTGCCTTCAGAGGCCCATGTGGTCAGGAAGCAGATGGGGATGAGTGCTGCAGGGCACAGAAGACCTTTGAGACTCTTACCTCTGCTACACCAGCCACACCATCAGTGGAGCACTGAGGCCCCTGTATTCCAACATGCAAACTCTCCATTCAGACCTAAAACATAGGATGACTTAAAACGCATGCTTTCACTGTTGGAAGTATATGGCTGAAACTACAGAAAACTACCTAGGCTGCACCAGTCTTGACCAAACTGGAGCAAAGGAATCACTCAAATCAACAAACACCCACACAGTCTAAGACTGAGCTCTTGCCTGGCTTTGGACTTCAACAGCTCTTTTCATGTCCTGTAGTCATTTGTTACTGCATAGTTTTCCTGGCTTAAGAGTGTTGCTCAAAGATAAGAACACTGAAAAGGGATTCCTTCCTTTTGCTTGCTCCAGAGAGGATCAGTATTCTACCCTATGAGCACTTATTTATTTTCTGGAACAAAACTGTTAAAAGTGTCTCCCACTTTTTCTCTCTTCTTTAAGGACTCCAGTTACATGTGTATTCAGTTTCTTGAAGTTGTCCCATAGCTCAGTGAGGCTCTGTTTATTTAAAAATTCTTGGCCGGGCATGGTGGCTCATGGCTGTAATCCCAGCACTTTGGGAGACTGGGGTGGGCGGATCACAAGGTCAAGAGATCGAGACCATTCTGGCCAACGTGGTGAAACCCTATCTCTACTAAAAATACAGAAATTAACTGGGAGTGGTGGTGCATGCCTGTAGTCCCAGCTACTCGAGAGGCTGACGCAGGAGAATCACTTGAAGCTGGGAGGCGGAGATTGCAGTGAGCTGAGATCAGGCCACTGCATGCCAGCCTGGTGAGAGAGCAAGACTCCGTCTCAAAAAAAAAAAAAAAAAAAAAAAAAAAAAAAAAAAAAAAAAAAATTCTTTGCCTCTGTGTTTCACTCAGGGTAGTTTCTACTGCCATGTTTTCAAGATCACAGTAATTTCTTCGGTGATGCCTAATTGGCATTAATCTTGACCAATGTATGTTTTTATCTCACATTTTATAGTTTTCATCCCTAGAAGTTCAATCTGATATTTAAAAAAAAAAAAATCCATGTCTCTTCTTAACATGTTCAGTCTTTTCACTACATTTTTGAACACATGGAACACAGGTATAACTTTAAATGTCTTTATCCACTATTTCCGATATCGGTGTCATGTTTAGTTTTTTATTGACTAAGTTTTATCTTCATTTCGGGCCTTGTTTTTCTTCTTCTTTGCATGCCTGTTAATTTTTGATTGGATATCAGATATTGTGAATTTTAGTGGTGGGTATTTTTGAATTCCTATAAATACTCAGTGTTTTGCTCTGGGAAAGTTACTTGAAATCAGTTTGATCCTTTTGGGTACTGCTTTTAAGATTTGTTAGGCAAGATGAGAGAAGCATTTAGACTGTGACTAGTTATTACTCACTACTGAGGGAAAATGTGATTGAATATCCATTGGCCTATGAATTATGTATGAGGTTTTCCTGCCTGACTAGTAGGAACACTATTTGTGACTCTGTGTGATCTCTGAGTATTTCTCACTCTAATACCTATGTTGCTTCTGGGTGGTTCATTTCCAGGCCTCAGGTAGTTTCCTTCAAACACGTAAACTGATCATTACTTAGTTGAATACTCCTGGAAGACCTTTGTAATTTCGGGAATTCTCTGTTCACACCTCCTCTCTCCAGTACTCTGTCCTGTAAATTCAAGCTTCCTTGGTTTCTTGAAGCTCTCAGTTCCATCTCAACAAAAGGCGTTCACTAGCTTCTGTTTAGGATTTGTATTTCCATGTTGAAGCCGGAAACATTCTCCAGACTGCAAGCTGGGGCAATTATAGGGCATATCTCATTTGTTTCCTGTCTCTCAGAAATCGCTCTCTTTCTCCCCCGATATTCAATGTCTTGAAAGCCAATGTCCTAAAATTGCATTCTATATACTGTGTCTGTATTTTTAGTTGCTGCACATTGGAGTGTAAATCTGGTGCCTGTGACTTCATATCTTGGCTAGAAGTAGAAGATTAACTGCAGGGAATTAAATTAAAAATCAATAAAAGATATTTGGAAAATGTCAAATATTTAAAAATTGAAAAACACACTTTAAAATAACCTATGGTCAAATAGTTAATAATAAGGAAAATTATAAAATATTCCAAATTGATGAAAAATGAACATATATCAAAATTTGTGGGATGAAGTTAACACTGTGCTTTAAGGAAACTCACTGCTTTTAATACTTGTATTAGAGAATATAAAGGTCTCAAATTAATGGTTTGAGTTGCCATCTAAAGACACCACAAAAAAGAAGATCAAATTAAACCCAAAATAACCAGAAGGAAGGAAATGCAGTTAGCCTTTTTTTTGAGCAACATGGGTTTGAATTGCATGGGCTCATTTATACATGGATTTTTTTTTTCCCCAACCAACTATGGATTGAAAAAACAGTATTTGTGGGATGTGAAATCCACACATATGGAGGGCCAACTTTTCATATACACAAGCTCCAGAGGGCTGACTTCAGGTCTTAAGTATGGGTGGATTTTGGTGTATGCAGAGGTCCTGGAACCAATCCCCTCTGTATACCAAGGGATGACTGCAATGGAGAGCAGAAATTAGTATAGAAAACAAAGAGAAAATAGTAGAGAAATATCAATGAAACCAAAATTTGGTTCTTTGAAAAGATCAACAAAATTGATGTACTAAATCTATTTAAAAATTAAGTCTGTTGTTAAGACACCTTTCAACAGAGAAAACTCCAGGTTGCATGACTTCAGTGATGAATCTGTTACCAAACATTTAACGAGAAAACTCTTCTAGAAACTCTACACAAACTCTACACAAACTCTTCTAGAAAATGGATGATAAGAAACACTTTCCCACTAATTTGATGAGGGCATCATTATTCTGATACCAAAACCAGAGATATACATTACAAGGACATAAAACTACAGATGAAAATTTCTCATTAAAATAAATTCTATAGTCTTCAACAAAATACTATTAAGTTGAATGCATCAGTGTATATTAAAAATATGCTATGGCTTGATGGGATTTATCATAGAAATGCATAGCATGACATTCTAGAAACCAATCAATATAATTCATTATATTAACCAACAAAAGATAAAAAACAATACTATCTCCTCGGTATATGCAAAAAATGCATTTGACGAAATTTAATACCCATTCATGACATGAACTATCAACAAGTAGGAATAAAAAGAACTTCGTCATGTCTAGAAAAAAATCTCCAGCTAACTTCAATCTTAATGGTAAAAGTCTGGATACTTTCCCCCTAACATTAGAAAGGAGGACAGAATGTCTTTGCTTAACACTTTTGTTCAACATTTTACTGGAGGTCATAGTCAGTTTATTAGCAGAAGAAAATGAAATAAAAAAAAGAATGAAATGGGGAACATAAAACTGTCTTTATTCACAGACAATCTGATTGTCTATGTAGAAAATACTGACAGTGTCTTCATTCATTTTGTGCTGCTATAACAGAATACCACAGACTGGGTAATTTATAAAGAACAGGAATGTTTTGGTTCATGATTCTGGAGGCTGAGAAGTCCAAGATCAAGGCGCAGGCATCTGGCAATGACTTCCTTGCTTGCTATAGCATCCCATGGCAGAAAGGTAAAGAGAGGGTGAGAGAGAGCAAGATATTTAACTTTCAGCCTTAATTTTAGACCTTTTATAAATGCATTAATCCATTCCTAAGGGTGGACACCTTATAACCTAAACACCTCCCATCACCATTGCATTGGGGATTAGGTTTCCAACCTATGCTTTTTAGGGAACACATTCAAACCACAGCAGAAATATTTTCAAATTTATTAGCAATAATAAATGAGTTTAGCAAGATCATAGAGTACAAAGTTGTTACAAAAAGTCAGCAGTATTTCTCTATACTAACCACAAATAATTGGAAATTGGAGTTAAATAATATTTAATCAATTAATCCATTAATGAGGGTGGAGACCTCCTAACCTAAGCACCTCCCATCACTTTTGCATTGGGGATTAGGTTTCCAACACGTGCTTTTTAAAGGACACATTCAAACATTTAAAATAACTCCCAAATTTTGAATACCTAGGAATAAATTTAACAAAAGATACACAAGACATGTATATTACAAAGCTGTTCTGAGAGAAATTAAAGAAGATCTAAGTAAACAGAGATATACCATGCTCACGGATAAGAATCTCATTATTTCTAAGATATAAATTCTCCTAAATTGGCCTATAGTTAAAATATTATCTTAATAAAAATCTCAGCAAGGTCCTTTGTAGTTATCAACAAAACAATTTAAAATTTGTATAAAAATACAAAGGATGTAGACTAGGCAAAACAATTCTGAAAATGAACAAAATTGGAGAATTTATACTAACTGATTTCAAGGCTTACTAAAAAGCTTCAGTAGTCAAGCCAGTGTGGATTTTGGCTATATATATATGTATATATATGTGAAAGAGAATAGAGAGTCCAGAAATAGACTCACACATATAGTTAATTGGTTTTTTACAAGGCTCCAAGGCAACTCAATGTGTAAATGTTAATGGAATACCTGGATATCTACACAGAAAAAAATTCCCAAACCTTACTGTACACTGAATAAAAAATTAACTCAAATAGTATCATAAACCTAAATCAAAGAGCTAAAACCATTGTGCTTCTGGAAGAAGAAAAAGAGCAGAAAACCTTTTTTGACCTTGGATTAGGTCAATATATTTAAATAGGACACAAAAAGCACAAATTTTAAGAAAACACATAAATATGGAACTTCACCAACATTATAGACTTCTGCTCTTTCAAAGATAATGTTAAAAAGATGAAAAGATAAGCTAAGCTACCACCTGGGAGAAAGTACTTACAAAATATAGATCCAATCAAAAGTCTTGCATCCGGAAAATACAGCCTTTTTTTTTTTGGATGGAGTTTTGCTCATGTTGCCCACGCTGGAGTGTAATGGCGTGATCTCGGTTCACTGCAACCTCCACCTCCTGACTTCAAGCGATCTTCCTGCCTAAGCCCCCCGAGTAGCTGGGATTACAGGCGTCCGCTGCCACACCCAGCTAATTTTTGTAATTTTAGTAGAGATGGGGTTTCACCATATTGGCCAAGCTAGTCTTGAACCCCTGACTTCAGGTGATCTGCCCACCTTTTAAAAATGGTCAAAACATTTGGACAGACCCTTTACCTAAAACGTTCTTCAGATGGCAAGTAAGGAAACAAAAATATGCTCAACATTATCAGTCATTAGGGAGATGAAATTAAAACAAAAATGAAATGCTACACCCCCCCACACACACATACACACAAATGACTATAATTAAAGAGATGGACAACACCAAATGTTGGTGAAGATGAGAAACAGTTGAATTTTTAATACATCGTTCATGGTACAACCACTTTAGAAAGCATTTTGAGGCTGGGCGCGGTGACTCACGCCTGCAATCCCAGCACTTTGGGAGGCCGAGTCGGGTGGGTCACAAGGTCAGGAAATTGAGACCATCCTGGCTAACACGGTGAAACCCCATCTCTACTAAATAAATACAAAAAATTAGCTGGGCGTGGTGGCAGGCGCCTGTAGTCCCAGCTACTCGGGAGGCTGAGGCAGGAGAATGGCGTGCACCTGGAAGGTGAAGCTTGCAGTGAGCCGAGATCGCGCCACTGCACTCCAGCCTGGGCGACAGAGCGAGACTCCGTCTCAAAAAAAAGAAAAAGAAAAAGAAAAGAAAGCATTTTGACATTTCTTGGAAAATTAAGCAATCATGTAGTATACGACCCTGGCATTCCACTCTTTACCAAATGAAAACATACGTCCACACAAAGGCCCTATCTACTAATGTTTATAACAACTTTATTCACAATATCCAAAACCCAGAAACAACCCAAAGTCCATCAACTAGCGAAGAGATGAATACATTGTAGCACACCCACACAGTGAAATATCACTTAGCTATAAAAAAGAACAAACTGCCAATATACTCAATGACATGGGTGCATCTCCTAAGTATTATGCCAAGTGAAAAAGCTATACACAAAACAACATATTATATGATTCCATTTATATGGAATGTTTTAAAAGGAAATTATAGTAATGGAAATCAGATCAATGGTTGCCAGGGCCTGGTGAGTAGCAAGGGATTGACCGCAAAGGGGCATTGGGGACGTTTTCAGAGAGGTGGAATAGTCTCTATCACGATTGTAGTGGTATCCCACTAGTGTATACATTTGTCAAACTCATTGAATTGTACACTTAAAATTGGCAAATCTGATTGTATGCAAATTTTACCTCAATAGAGCTGACAAAGATTAATGATAGGCTGATATATCTGGTCTCCACAGTACCTGCCTCCTGCACTCTCTGGGTCTCCAATCCATGAAAAGAGAGAAGCTAGGGGAGGACCAGCATCTTTGCTCGCTGTATCTGTGGTGCTGGGAGGGACACCATCCCTGGAAGATGTTCAATGTCTGTAAAAGTAGCATCCACTCAGGGAGAGGGCTGAAGGCACTGATACACATTTTTGTTCATCATTGCCCCCTAAAGAGAGTTTTGAGACCTGTTTTTGTAATGGATCCACCCCCATGATATTTTAATACAGATGTACTGTACAGCTATTTATGTTCTGTATGCATATCTATGCTTCATACATAAAAATAGCAAGATTTTATTCTCCCCCAAAGAACCAATTTTTGCCACCTTCTGGGCAACAGTGCCTATTGAGAATGGACAGCTGAGGAAGGAAGCCAAAGGTCAGATTTTACTTTCAACCTGACCTTGGGCAAGCTTGTCTTCTTTCTCCTTCTTCTCTTCAGTGAAGTAACAGGTTACCAGGTAGGAGGCTGGGCACAGCTGGGTCTGGTGATGGGCTCTGAGGACCAAGGTGGGAAGGTGCTGTCACCCCCTGTGGTCAGTGATGGACATTGAGCACCCGGCAGGGGCCCAGCCACACCCTGCTCAGCACACTTATCACCCCATGTGTCTCCAGAGGCCCTGGGACCTGGGCAGGCACATCAGTAGTTGCTCACTGGAGGCATTCTGCTTCCACAAGGCTTTCAATAGCAAAACAGCTCTTATCTATGAAATGCGATTCCTTGGAACCCCTCTTATCTATAAGAAAGTTATGAGAGGGACAGAATAATGCTGCTTCTTTGGAGGGAAATGCTCAGTTTGCTTCCTCATAGGTATGTGAGGAGCAGAAGGAAAAGTTGCTTTCAAGAAATTCCCTCAAAAAAGCAGATATAAATAGGAAAATATTTGCAGGTACACATGTTGAGGGAGAGGACAGTGGGGCTGGCTGCCCACCTCCCAGGCATTTTCCTCATTTAGAAGTGGCCCCCACTCACAGGGGTAGCCCCCAGGGGCTTTCTGGGCTGTGTGATCTTGTCCCCATGGTCATAGCTGGTTGGTCCAAGCAGAGACAACTGACCCAAGCCAGACCAATCACATTCCCTGATCCAACTATTTGAAACCTGGTGCCAAGAGACACACAGAGATCTTTGGAATTGGGCTACTTCAATGACAAACACCTGGCCAAGGACCCAGGTCACTCGTCTGAGGGCCCCAGAACTGCTCTGATCTTACTCTAACCGTAGATTGGGTGTTCAGAACCTCCTTTATGGTCTCTGAACTTCACCTGTAAGCCTCCCAATTAGCTCCATGGGTCCAGGCATGGCAAATTCCAACCTGTATCTTTTGGCCAGATGGCAGTATGGCTGCTCTGCCCTACAGGTTCACTCTTTATCCCAGAAACTCAGCTGAGGAAGAATTCCCAAAACTACTCTATTTCCTTCAACCCTAGCACCTCCAGATGTCAAATTGAAAAGATGACACATGTTTCACCCTCAGATCTCAGCAAGTGGCACTGTCTCTGTGTCTGTCCTCTGCAGGTTTTGCGACCAAGGAGAGCTATGAGGAGATTTCCCAGGACATCCCCACTCTGTGCCTAAGAATGGAGTAGGGGAGGCAGAAAACACACGGGGTGCTTGCTGCAGCTGAGGGTGATGAATGAGGAGGCAGGGCCCAGGGACTCACCATTGTCTCTGGGGAGGGTAGGAGTTCTCCACTCCTGAAACACCAGGTCTTTGTTCTCAAATCACTTGCTCCTGGGGTCCTGAGCACTCCACTTTCCTCTAGCATCAGACTGGGGAGGTTTGATTTTAACAAAAGTGTGCTTGTATAGCTTGAGACGTGTGAGTTGCTAGGATTGTCACCTGGGGCAAATTCAACTGGGGTCTCCCTGAGTAACTGTGCAGCTAGGGTTCACCGCATAGATGGGAAGTAGGGTCTCTGTGTCCACATTCAGCCTCAACAATTGCCAGGACCTCCCCAGAGCGCATTCTACTCTGTAAGATTTGGGATGCAAAAGTTCTAAAAAATGTCCTTTATCATCTAAAAGTATCTGATTATTATTAACATTTTTCGCAGAGTGGATCTACATCTTTGGGGATGGTTTATTTGTTTGCTTTTTAAAAATAAAAAACCAGTGGGGAGGAAATGAACGGTGGCTGGGTTGCCTTTGATGCACTTGCCTTTCTCTCTGGTAGGATGAAAAGGAAGTTACAGCCCCATTTCTAAGTGGATTTGGTGCAGATGTGGAATCTGCTGGAAGCAATGTAAAGCAATCAATGAGTAAACAAGTGTCTAGGACATGCAGACTGGCATCCACCAGGTGTGTGCACACACATGTAGGTGTACTCAGTGCAACACAACTGGTTGTCCACCCCAGGATTGGTTCTCCTGGCTGTTTCCTGGTATTAGATACAGCCTCAGACAACTCATCTCATGGTTAACAGGAAGGCCACAGCAGCCGCAAGTCCCCCACTCTCATCCCACATCATTGAAGGGAAGAGGGGAACTTCTCTCCCTAGGTAGGTCAATGGCCCCTCCCTGTCCAACTGCTGTGGGCTTGGCCACCTTGGAACCACTTGCATAGCCAGAGGGGTGGGCCATTTTCTCCCAACACATGTGACTCTCCAAAGCAACATCTAGGCACTGTGAACGGGACAAGGGAACCTGACACTGAGGAGATACCCTTGACATCTTCTATGTCGCCTCACTTCCCAAAGCCCAGGGGCTGTCTCTTCTATTGCCCACCAAACAGCAATGGTGGTCATGGATAGGACTTGCTGCCTGATGACTCATGAAATGCTCTTGTGCACAGTGTCTCTGCAGATGCTCAGAAGAGCCCTAATTTTAATGATCTCTAATTCACAGAGAGAGGGATTGAGCCTCAGGCATGGAGGCTACTGGCCCAAGAGTGGGGGAGGTAAGGAATAGACCAGAAGGTGAGCTCACTCGCTGGCCTTCAGATCCTCACTTCTGTTCCTGCTCCTCCTGAGAGCTGCTCCTGCATCTGGAGTCCCAGGAGGCTGCCTGCCCACTCCTGCTGGGCCTCCCTACAGTCCTAGCCATGACTCCATTGGTCTTGGTGGGTGTATTCACTATCTATCACTGTGTAACAAATTAGTACAAACTTAGCAACTTACAACAACACCATGTATGAGCTCACAGTTCTACAGGTCAGAAGTCCAGACCTGGCATGGGGAGTGCTTCTCTGCTTAGGGTTTCTCAAGCTAAAACCACCTGTGGGCCAGCTGTGTCCTTATTTGGAACTCAGGGTCCTCCTCTAGGCCCATTTAGGGTGTTGACAGAATTCATTTCCTATGGAACCCCATTTCATGAGAAATAGAAACACTATATTTGTTTAAGCCACTATTTGTCAGGTCTTGTGTTGCTCATCTGAGTACAATTACTAACTGATTCACAGGCGTGCTGATTGTCCACACCACACAGGAGCAGACACTGAGGCTCAGGCGGGCTCCCTCCGTGCATGGCCACAGCTCTTCAAAGCCCTACTTTATACTTTTGTTATTGTGATTGGTTTTTTTTGAGATGGAGTTTCGCTCTTGTTGCCCATGCTGGAGTGCAGTGGTGTGATCTTGGCCCACCACAACCTCTGCCTCCCAGGTTCAAGCAATTCTCCTGCCTCAACCTCCCGAGTAGCTGGGATTACAGGCACCCACCACCACACCCAGCTAATTTTTTGTATTTTTAGTAGAGATGGGGTTTCACCATGTTGGCCAGGCTGGTCTCTAACTCCTGACCTCAAGGCTGGTCTCTAACTCCTGATCTGCCTGCCTCGGCCTCCCAAAGTGCTGAGATTACAGGCGTGAGCTACTGCATCCCACCCCCACTTTATACTTTTAAAAGGTACTATTTCATTATGCCCTTTTAGCTTCTAAAAGGAGCTAAGATTAGATTTTTAAAATCTGTCTTCCTTCCTCCCTCCCTCCATCCTTCCCTCCCTCCCTCCCTCCCTCCCTCCTTCCCTCCCTCCCTCCCTCCCTCCCTCTCTCTCTTTCTTTCTTTCTTTCCTTCTCTCTTCCTTTTTCTTTCTTTCTCTCTCACTCCTTTCCTTCTTTTTCTCTCTCTCTCTCTCTCCTCTTCCTTCTTTTATTTTCTTTTCCTTCTTTTTTCTCTTCTCTTTTCTTTTCTTTTTTTCTTTTTTTTAGATGGAAAACTAAGGCTGAAAGAGAGGAAGTTATTTTCTCAAAGACCTTCAATCTCTTAGAGTCACAACCCAGAGCAAGCTGAGCCTCTCTAACTCCTAATTCAGAGCCGCGCTATCCTGCTCCACTCCCAGCCCAGCCCGGGCCCCAGCTCAGCTCTGCTGTCGGCTGCCCATGAATCAGTCTCAGCACCAGCCCTCTTACCTGGTAGACCTCTCACAAGCTGTGGGAGGAGGAGGGTGGCGTGTCCTCTGGCAGAGGCAGAGCCTAAGTGTACTTCGTCAGCTTCAGCACGCACTTCCCTTGCTCCGCAGGGGCAGCCACATACCTCCCCATTGGGAGGAGGCAATGGATCCAGCCAAGGCTGAGAGAGTTGTGGGGTATGGACCCAAGCTCCCTGCTCTCCTGGCTGAGCCTCAACTGGGGACCCTGAGGACCATTTCCCAAGCACAGGCAAAGCTCTCGTGTTCCCACCAGCACTTGCAGGAACAGCCTGTCAAAATAAATTGTGTATTATGGATTCTGGGGGGTTGGGGGGACCAGCTGTTACCAAAATGCTTGGGCTAATTTTAAATCTATTCATTATGCATGATTAATTACCAAAGCCCCGAGAGACGTAAGTGAACATAGCTCCTACAGCACATGTCGAAGTCACTCTGGGAATATATTAATGGAGCTATCCCTCTCCTCCTTTCATTGTTGTTGTTGTTTTCATAAAAATTTAAATCTTAGGATAGATGTAGATTTACGCAAAAGTTGCAAAGATAGTCAAGTCTTCACATATACCCCAAATGCAGCTTCTGCTCTTATTAATGTCTTACACTAGTGTGGTGTATTTGCCACACTTAATGAAAAGTGTTATGGGCTAAAGTCCATAATTTATTCAGATTTTCTTAGTCTTTAGCTAATGTCCTTTTTCTGTCTCAGGATCCCACCCAGGGTCTCACATTCCATTTGTTATCATATCTCCCTAGGCTTCTTCTGGTTCCAATAGTCTCTTAGACTTTGCTGGGTTTTGATAACCTTGACAGTTTTGAGGGGTTCTGTTCAGGTATTTTGCAGTCTGCCTCTCTACTGGAATTTGTCTGATAGTTTTCTCATGATTCGACTGGTGACATGGGTTTTAGTTAAGAAGACCACAGATTAAAGTGTCCTTCATCACATTATGTCAAGGGTACATACTATCAGCATGACTTATCACTGTTGATGTTAATCACCTGGCTCAGGTGTGTTTGTCAGATTTCTCCACTGTAAGGCTACTCTTCTTTAAAACCCCTTTCCATACTGTCCTCTTTAAAAGAAAGTCACAGTGTGAAGGCAGAATGTTAAGGAGAGGGAAGTTATGCTCTGTCTCCTTGAGGATGAAGTATCCACCTTAATTACTTGGAATTCTTCCGTGTAGGAGATTTCCCTCCTCTCCCCCATTTATTTATTCAGTCATTTACTTGTAGTAGTATGGACTCATGGAGATTATTTTCTACTCTAGGTTATAATCAGATACTATTATATTTACTTTATTGCTCAACTTGGGAGCTCTTTCTATTGGTTTATGTGTGCCTTTGACATGCTTCTATCACTGTGCATGTGAGTGTGTTTTACTACTTCCTTACTTTCTGACACTGCGAGATGCTCCAAGCATATTTTGTATATTTCCTGCCTCAGCCCTAGAATCAGTCATTTCTCCAAAGAGCACTGGTTCCTTCTATTGGGGAATGGTGATAGAAACCTAGATCGGTTGCTAGGTGTGCTCATTGCTACTGGGATGTCATTGCTTCTAGGCCCTCTTAGCTGACAGAGCAAGGAATTTGTAGCCATGTGTATGTATACGAAGCCATATATATATATATATACACATGGCTATAAATATATGCATATACATATATCCATCTGCATCTGTATTAAATTCAACATGAACTCATACTGATGTCTCCATCTCTCACTATGAGGATTATTCTAGACTTCTCTCCTTGCTTATCTACAACTTTCCATTCCAACAGAGAGAAACCTGGCTCCCACCTTCTGCCATCCATTTACTTAATTGTTCATTTCCAGGATACATAGACAGTGGCTTCCTCATTGTTAAACCATACCCCTGAGGGAAACAGTTTATCAACTAGAGCACAGCGCTTTTGTGCAGTTCCTTTGCCTTTAGTCTTACAGTTGCCACTCTTTCCAAAGTTGCTTAAGTCAGAACCTTTTGCCTTATCCATCTCAGTGAGGTTGTTTCATACATCTGCAATTTAGTTAGATTCTTTTTTAACATTCTGCATTCTATCCTAGGACCCCCTAATTTCCAAAATGATTTTTTAAAGTTTGCAAGTTAAGGTTCACTCTTCCTGCTGTAAAGTTCTATGGGTTTTGACACAGGCATAATGTAATTTACATCTCCTATTACAGTACCCTACAAAATAGTTCCACTGTCCTAAAAAGTCCCCAGTGCTTCAGTTATTCACCCCCTCTCACTCTGAACCCCCTGTTTACCATCAGCATGGTTTTTCATTTCCCAGAATGTCATATAAATGGAACAATACAACATGTAACTTCTTCAGACTGGCTACTTTCACTTAGAAATGTGCATTTAAGGTTCTTCCATGTTTTTTGTAGCTTCATGGCTCATTCTTTTTTATTGCTGCATAGCATTTCATTATACAGATGTACCACTATTTATCTGTTAATCTACTCAAAGACATCTTGGTTTCTTCCAGGTTTTGATGTTTGTAAATAAAGATGCCATAGCATTTGGCTGGGTGCAGTGGTTCATGCCTGTAATCCCAGCACTTTGGGAGGGTGAGGAGAGCAGATCACTTGAGGTCAGGAGTTCAAGACTAGCCTGGCCAACATGACAAAACCCTGTCTCTACTAAAAATACAAAAATTAGCCAGGCGTGATGGCACATACCTGTAATCCCAGCTACAAGGGAGGCTGAGGTAGGAGGATTGCTTGAACTCAGGAGGTGGAGGTCGCAGTGAGCTGAGATTAAGCCACTGCACTCCAGCCTGGGTAACAGAGCAAGACCCTGTCTCAAACAACAACAACAGCAAAAACATTTACTGTGCAGGTTTCTGTGTGAACATAATTTTTCAAATCAGTTGGGTAAATACCTAGCAGCAGGATTGCTAGACTACATGATAAAATAATGTTTGTCTTTGTAAAAAATTAACAAACCGTCTGTTATTTCACATTGTCATCAGCAATAGGTAAAAGGTTTTGCCGTTCTGTATCCTTGCTATCAATTGGCATTAATCGGTTTTTAAATTTAATCATTCCAGTAGGTAGGTAGTGCCTTTCTTTGTTTTGCATTTTGTTTCCTTTTGTTTTTAATCAGAAGAACCTTGAGGAATAAATAGGGTTGTGTGAATGATACTTCCTCCCCCAATGACTCTGGCCATGTGCTCAGACCAGGGTGCTAAAGTGGGGCAAGGTGTGGTTGGCCTGATCTGAATCTCCCCTTGGGATGGCCCCACTTAGGGGTGATCCTTGACTCAACCTCCTTTTCCTTCTATTTTACCTTTGTGTATTTCCTCACTACTCTATTACTTCTTTCAGTCTAACAAAAATTTTTGGAACACCTCATTTGTGCCTAGCTTTCTGTAGGTTGCAAAGATAAACAATGTCCACATACAGCCTAACAGGGGAGCTAGAGATGCAAACATCCACCATCCTGTGTGATTGTTACTGCTGCTCTGTGATGGCACGGGTAAAGAAGACAGATAGAAAAATGGTTGAATGTGTCCTCTGTGCCCTAATCACCCCATAACTGCAGGCAAATTACTGAAATCCTTGCTGCTGAAGTGTGGACAACAGACCTGCAGCATCAACATCAGCTGAGAGCTTATGAGAAATGCAAACTCTCAGGCCCCACCCCAGACCTGTGGAATCATTTTAACAAGATTCGCAGGTGATTCACATGCACACGAAAGGCGCAGAGAGGGGCAGCCTCTTGCTCAGAATCCCAGAATGAGCTAGGCACAAGGCCAGGCCTGCAGGAGGGCAGCCTGCTGATTTCTACACGAGGCCACTCTCCAATCCTGGGATTCATCAATCCCCCCCAGCCGCCTCAGTTCATCTCTGTTACTGCTGGAAACTGGCTGATGCCATTTCCCTGGCAAGAAAGGTGCCTGGAAGCCACCGAGCTCTGCCAGCCCCAGGTTCAGACCCTGGGAGCTCCCTCTGGAGCAAAGTCTTCTGCAGCTGTGGGGGATGGCCAGAGCTCATTCTGAAAAGCTTGTTCTCAGAGAGGCTGGAAGTCAGTGCAATCATACTGGAAAGTCTATGCTTCTTGGAAAGTCTATGCTTCCTGAAAAAGGACAACTATTGGAGAATTTCTTCTTTCCCAGCATCTATCCCTCCCCTCAGGGGCAGGACCCACCCCCACCTTGGCTGTGTTTCTCAAAGTGGCAGAGCTCTGACATGAGGGAAAAGAGCTTAGGGAAATTTGATTATATGGTCCTCTCCTACCCGACCCTAACCCACCCCTTTCATCTCCTCCCAGGAAGGCTCAGCTTAGCAATCTCCAATCAGAAGCCAACTGCCACACCCGCTTAAAGCTGCCTCCACCCGTAGTCCTGACATGTCTTCCTTAAGTGAAGTCAGCTCTATTCCGCCCACTGTCTTTCAGTGGAAATCTTTCCCCTTCTCATTCCAACCTCCGCGGCGTGTGGAGTTTATTCCTGCACCTCTTCCTCTTTTTACCCATACCACCTCCATGGTGCGGACATGATGCGTGCAGTAGAAAGTGACCTCCTTCCTTCCCAGCTGTCCAGGGCACTTACAGGCAGAGGGGGCTCTGAACTCAGGGACCGGCTCAGCTCCTTCTTTTGCAGATAACCAATACACGGCTCAGAGAGGCAATGAGACCCACAGACCCACATCATCTCACATCGCATCAAGACCCACAGCTCCGTGGAGACAAACCTGAATGGTCTAGACTAGATGTTCTATCACCAAATTATCTATCATTTATCTGTCTGTCGTCTATTGATCCAATCTATCAATTGATGGATCAATCATTTCTCTATTGAAATCCCCTCTCCTTGCACTTTGCTGTCTTCCACAGTGGAAGCCCTGTTGTGAGCAGGTGGCAATAGCCCTCATGGTATTGAAAGGGCCCATATACCCACCGGTCCTGGGGTCCCATTGGAATCTTAAGGAAGGAAAGCCTTCCTCACTGCCTGTCTGCCCCTGGCAGCCTTCAACAAATTCACTGGCTTCAGAGTCAGATGTCGAAATGTCACTGTCCTGGAAGCCACTGGAACTGCAGGTCCCCACTCTGTATTAGGCAGCCAGAAGAAAGAGGAGCCTTGGTTTCCTTGTCTGGACAATGAGGAACTTGCAGAAAGTGACCTTGAGCAAGGCCTTTTCTATGGTCTGAATGTTTCCTCCAAAACTCATGTTGAACCTTCATTCTCAATGTGGCAGTATGGAGAGGCGGGGCCTTTAAGAGGTGACTGGGTCATGAAGGTTCTGCCCTCATGAATGGATTCATCTATTGATGGATTAATGGATGAATGGGTTAATGGATGAATAGTATGAAAATAAATATATGTTTATTTTTAAAAATGAATATAGGCTGGGTATGGTGGTCACACCTGTAATCCCAGCACTTTGGGAGACCCAGGCAGGTGGATCACTTGAGGTCAGGAGTTCGAGACCAGCCTGGCCAACATGGTGAAACCCCATCTGTACTAAAAAATACAAAAATTATCTGGGTGTGTCATGTGCCTGTAATCCCAGCTACTTGGAAGGATGAGGCAGGAGAATTGCTTGAACCCAGGAGGCAGAGGTTACAGTGAGCTGAGATCGTGCCACTGCACTCCAATCTGGGTAACAGAGTGAGACACCATTTCCAAAAAAAAAAAAAAAAAAAAAGAATATAATTTAAAAGCTGCTGGAATCCCCAAACACTTTAAGCCTTGAAAGACATGTCACTGTGAATTGAATCACATATGGTTACAATTTATGCTTCTCAGATGAACTTGATTTCTTTCCTTGTTCTGTACAATGACTAGAGAGGATTAAATGACGTCAGGGACAAAAACCTCCTGCCTCCTGTTCATGATCCTTCTGATAGATTAACTTTCCCGTTGCTATCCTGCTTTGCTTAGATCGGGTGACAGAAAACCCCAGACTGTTACATCCTCTGTAAAAAATGCTAAATGTACCCTTCCCAAAAAGAAACACTGCTTATAACCAATCAAATTACCGTATATGTAACCTTATATGAATATTGTTGCAATCCTGCTAAAAACTCCTTTGTCTCTGCCTACATTAATGAAGTCTTAACTGTCCTACTTCAGAACACTCGTTCCATTCCTTTGGAATTGGTGTTTCCAGGCGGCTCACCCTCACACTTTGCCCTTGAATATGTTCTCTTTAAATTGGATTCCAACCGTTTTGATGATTTTAGGTTGACAATAGGTTTTCATGGGAGGGGAACTGGTGGCTTTGTAAGAAAAGGAAGAGAGACCTGAGGGGCACATTCGCATCCTCGGCCCCTTTGCTATGTGACGCCTTGTGGCTGGACTTTGCACTGAGTCTCCACCAGCAAGAAGGCTCTCACCAGATGTTGTCCCTCAACCCCTGGCTTCTCAACCCCAGTAACTGTAAGAAATAACTTCCTTTTCTTTATAAAGTACTTAGTTTCAGGTACTATGATATAAATGACAAAAATGGACTAACATAGCTTTTGAAGCCACTGCATGGGACCTGTTAAAAATGCAGGCATAGGCCTCCCCCTCCATTCTGGTGTAGTAAGTTTGAAATGGGATCCACCCATTTTATTTCTACCGAAAGCTCTGGGGGCAGGGGGATCTAAGATCCAGTGCATTTGAAAGTCACCAAGATAGGCCATTTTTGATACCAGGAGAATTTGCAAGGGACAATTAGCCATTGGGGCTAATAGAGCCACACCTTGGCTTCTGCAGTGGGCTGGGGCCTCTGGCGCTGTATGGCCCTGGCTTCTGCTTTTAATGTCCCTCCCTCACCAGAAAGCAGAGCTGGTCTCTACTTCCAAGCAGCTCTCACTCTGGAGCCTCTGAAGCGAATATGCACAGTTAAGTGCTTCAGGGAATGTCCATTCCCAAATCCAATTTTAATACCGATGTGCCGCTAAGAGCACTTGCTACTAAGAATTAGCTAATGCAAGACTGATGTTTAGAAAAATCTATACAGAAAAGTGCAGTGCCTGGACTTGGGAAGCTACTTAGTTTGCTTATTTCCTTCTTTTAATTTTTGAGACGGGGTCTTGCTCTGTCCCCAAGGCTGGAGTGCAGCGGCGCAATCTCGGCTCACTGCAAGTTCTACCTCCTGGGTTCACGCCATTCTCCTGCCTTAGCCTCCCAGCCTCTCAGTCCCTGTAGCTGGGACTACAGGCGTCTGCCACCACGCCCGGCTAATTTTTTGTATTTTTAGTAGAGACGGGGTTTCACCGTGTTAGCCAGGATGGTCTTGATCTCCTGACCTCATGATTCGCCCACCTCGGCCTCCCAAAGTGCTGGGATTACAGGTGTGAGCCACGGCATCCGGCCCCCTTCTTTCATTTTTCCCCCTTTTCGTCTCCTCTCTCCTCCTCTTCTCTCCCCTCCCCTGCCTCCCGTCTCCTTTCTTCTTCTTGCCTCTTTTTACTTGCATATCCAGGGGGCATTTTAATTTTGGAATTAAATGCTATGTAAGCCAAAGTTCTGTGGTGTGTGAGAGTATGGGATGTGAGAAGGGAGAATTAGAGGAAGGGATTTTAACACCTGTCAAGGCAGGGTATTGCCTTCCAGGCAGTTTCTAGAAAAACAAAGAGCACACCTGCAGCCATCCTAGAGGCAGGGCTCATCTCAACTCCAGGGGCCAAGCAGCCCTCACCCTGGGAAAGGTGTCAGGCGAGGGTGGTGATCCAGTTCCTTTGGTGCACCACAACGTAATTCAACCCAGGGATGCTGCGTTACTGAGTCCCCCTGACTCTCCGTCAAGACTTTTGAAACATGTGATCAGTAAATCTTAATATTTCGATTACACAGGGAGAGTCAGAAATATAAAAGTAATCATGAAACTCAGTCTCTTGAAGAAGTAGAAGCAGCTTAGTTCCTGGAGCTGGGATGGTAGGTGACGGGTTCATCAACAGGCTGCGCAGGGTTTAGGGTGGTATCAGGGATATATTTTAAAAAGAGAGAGAGAACTGTAGGTTTACCTGGGGGATGGGTCAAGTAGGAGTCAGTTAAAAGAGCCACCATTCCATTTGAGAATTCCCAAATAACAGCTCTCACAGCATGTGGCTGCCTTCACAGGGAAGCTCGCAGCTCCTGAATGCTGAGAGCCAGGGCTGCTACCTAACAGACCTGGCCCCTTCTGCTCCGGCTGGAGCTGAATGTCTCCCAGGATCAGCTGTGCTTGTTATTGTAATTAAACAGTTTACAAAAACTGATGAAATAAGAGTGCCAAAAGAAAAAGGGTTGTTTCCATAAAAACTAAGTTTAGTTGTTCAGAAAGGCTCTTTCTATAAAGGGAAGTCACTAAAAATAATTGCAATTAAATTAGGTGTGGGCGAGATAACTTTAAAAGCTTGGGGAGAATTATATGCATCTAAAAATGCCCTGCACTTTCTTAAGTTCTCACTTATTTTAAAGAAACCAAAATCGGAAGTTATAGACAATATGGTTGGGGTGGGGTTTATGTAAGAAAGAAAACTGGAAATTCCAAACAAAGGACTCATTCTCAAAGAAAAGCTCTTGGCAGTCCATGAAATTATTGGTGAATGAATGACATAGGTTTTAAGTTAAAATAAAATGTTGAATGTACAGTTATTTTATGATTAAGGGGAATCATAAACATCATGATATGTCATAGACTTGGATGTTCCCTGCAGCAGTCGAAGCTGCTGAAGAATTCTGAATAGGCAGTGACATGCTGGGTTTGCCTGGTTAGGTGCGTCACTCCAACTGTGTACTGGGGAGCCATTGTATAGCCTGGGGTAGTGATCAGAGGAAAAGAGATCAGTAAAGTGGCTCTGTAATCTGTGAGTGGTAGGAGTCCCAAATCAAGAAAATGGAGATCGAAAGAAGGCGACAGAATAGAGAGATCTTTGGGAGCCTACATAGAACAAATAGGCTGAGATGACTGGATCTAGGGGTTTGTGGTCTGAGTGATGGGTGGGATGAAAATGCCTATAATTAGTTCATGTTAGGTTCCAATGCAAGTAACAAGGACCAAATATAAGTAGGATCTAATCAAGATAAGAGTTGGTACATGGTATGTGCTGTGTCTCAAACAAGCATCCCCTTCTCAGCTGTCTTCCCAGGACCAAAATGTCCACAGGAAAGGGGTCCCAATCCAGACCCTAAGAAAAGGATCCCAAACAGCATGTCTGTGGTTTTTCTCGCCATGGGCCTTCAGGCAGATAAATTTGGGTCCAATATATAAGGGCTGGTGAAATTGCTTTTCCTTCCATTCTGTGCATTTATGTATTTTTCCACTTTATTTTAAGGTAAAATCTGCATACAGCAAAATTTCTCCCTTTTAGTGTTCACTTTTTGCTATTGCGACAAATGTCTCCAGTTGTGTAACCACCATCACAATCAAGATATAGAACGGTTCCATCAAACCCCCCAATTCCTTTGTGTCCCTTTACAGCCAACCCTTTCCCTCACCCCTTGTCCCTGGCAACTGCTGAGCTGTTTTCTGTCCCCATAGTTTCGCCTTTTCTGGAATATCACAGAGGTGGAATCATGTGAATCCATGTCTCTGCGGCTATCAGTGGCTCATTGTTTTCATTGCTGGGTAGATTCCCTTGTGTGGAGGTAACACATCCATTGTTTACCCACTCACTGGTTAAAGAACATGTGGATTGTTTTCACATTTGGGTGATTACAAAAAAAAAAAAAAAAACCCCTATAAATGTTAGTGTATAGATTTTTGTGTGAACATAACTTTTCAAATCACTTGGGTAAGTACCTAGGAGTAGGAGTGCCAAGGCATACGGTAAGTGTATGTTTAACTCTGTAAGAAAGGGCTACACTCTTTTTCCAGGGCTTAAAGCCTTTGTTCCATAGGAAACTGGGGGAGAAAGGTCAGGGCAGGACTTTCCGCCCCACCCCTAGCGGCTGCTACTCCTTCCCCTCAGCTGGGCACTACTGGAGGGCTTTCAAGGGTCTCCCACTGTCCCCCAGGCTTTCGTGTGAATACCCAGCATTGTCTGTGGAGAGGACCAAGCACCTGTGTGGGTGCAACTTCCCTCTTCTGTCTGTGACCCCAGGGCCTCAATAGTCTCTCATTGGCCCACATGAAGCCCTCAGAAATTTGTTAAAATTGTAGCTGAATTCTCCTGAGTGGTGTTGACAGCATCTGCCCCAGCTATGTGCATGCAGGCAAATCTATACTTGGACGTGCCAGTCTTTCCTTAGACTTCTGGTTGGTTGGTTGCCCTGTGACTTCAGCTGTGATGGGTCAGGAAAAGGTGTGAGTTTGCAGGCTGTCTGCGTTTGTTGTTGTTGTTATAAGGTTAGGAACAACGGTCTTCCCAGCTCTCTGCATCCCATGTGGAAACCAGGAGTCCTGCAGGTGAAATTTTAAGTATGTGGACTTTTGAACCCTGGTGTATTATTACACAAAATGAAAGATTGTTGTCCTCTATCTCAGGGTATTCAGAAAAGAACAGGTGAGGTCTGCTGGAAGATTGCTGTGTCACTTAATCATTCACTCAGTTTTTATTAAACCTCTTTGAGCCAAGAGCTGAGTGAGGTGCTGGAGTGTGAATAGTGGATTAAGGGAGGTTACTTGTTCCCAAGGAGCTTGCAATCTACCATGGAGACTGACTCACAGGTATTTGCCAAACAAAGTGTTGAAGGCCCCATTAGGGGAGCACAGGGTGAGCAAGGAATATAGGGCCTTGGGGAAGGGGGGACTAGGACAGCTTTCCAGAGAAAGCAACACCTGAGGCTTGTGTGAGATGGCCAGGGGAGGGGGAGTGGGTGGGTAGCTGGGGAGATCATTCACACAGCAGAAGCAGTGGGCTCAGGGTGCCAGAAGGTTGAAAAGAAATGGGTCTGGGGTCCTAAGCAGGTATATTCATGAAGGGATCAAATGTGTGGCCTCTGGAACCAGCTGGATTGAGTTTTGTCCCTGCCCCTGAGCCTCTGGGTGACCTCAGACAAGTTACATAACTGCTCTGTTCCACAGTATTCTCATGTGTGAAATAAAGATATAGTAGTGCCTACCTCATATATGTGTGGGGGGTTTAATGAGTTGCTATACAGAAGGCACTTGGTGCAGGGCCTGTCCATAGTGAGGCCATGTAAGGTTCAGCTGTGGTTAAACAGGGAGAAGACCATGAGGGGTCCTGGGAGCCATAGTAATGATTATGGACAAGGTCCTGAAGGAATTGGGAAGCCACTGGAAGGTTTTAAGTGGAAGAGTGATAGGATTAGATTTGCTTTAGAAAGTTAGCTGACTGTAGAACAGGTTGTTGGTTGAGATGAAAGGAGATCAGCGATTTGAGGGTCTGAGATGATGGGGGCCTGAGTCAAGGGGGCAGGGGGGACTTAGTACATTTGTGCTGTTACAACCAAATACCTGAGACTGGGTGACTTATAAAGAATGAAATTTTTTTCTCAGTTTTGGCGGCTGGGAAGTCCAAGATCAAGGCACCTGCAGATTTAGGGTTCTGGTGAGGGCTGCTCTTTTGTTTCCAGGAAGGTGTGTTTTTGCTGTGTCATCTTCCAGAGGAAACAGCCGCTGTGTCCTCACATGGTAGAAGGGATAGAAGGGTGAAAAGGACCTAGTTAGTTCCCTTCAGCCCTTTTATAAGGCCCCTAATTTCACAACTCTCGTGACTCAATCACCTCCTAACGGCCCCACCTCTTAGTACTATCCCATTATGGATTAAGTTTCAACATATGAATTTTGGGGGACACAGTCAGACCATAGCATAGGGGCTAGAGAAAGAAGAGGATGAATTCAGGGGATGCCCAAGAGGCAGAATGGACACAAGTGGAATGTCTTAGTCCGTTAGTGTTACAATAAAGGAATACCTGAAACTGGGTAATTTACAAGAAGCAAGAAGCCAGCATCTGCTTCTGTTGAAGGCCTCGGGCTGCTTCCACTCATGGAAGAAGGGGGAAGACAGCCAGCGTGTTGAGAGATCACATGGCAAGAGTGAAAGCGAGAGAGAGAGAGGAGGTGCCAGGCTCTTTTTAACAACCAGCTCTCATGGAAACTAATAGCGTAAGAACTCACTCTATTCTATTCATGAAAGATCCACCCCCACGACCCAGCCACCTCTGATTCAGCCCCCACCTCCAACCGTGGGATCAAATTTCAACATGAGCTTTGGAGAGGTCAAATATCCAAACCATAGCATGGTGGTTGACTTAAAATGGAACATGAAGTGGGAGACAGGAGCCAGTGAGGGAACCCAACCTTCTGTCTGTTAAGGATGTTGGACAGTTACAAGAAGGTGTAGAGATGCCCTTAATTCTCAACAACAGGAATCATGTGTTCTAAATTTTATATTCTCTGAGCCTGTATATTAACTGGTATATAGAATACTCAAAAATACCTGTTGGTGGAAGGTTTGACTTTCCTGCTTGGGTAAGCTGACAAGGTAAATATCAGCAGATACCTTTGAAGATCTAGATGGGAACTTCTAAGCTTCTTTAAAGTCTTCATTAGTCCAAAAGATAAAGGTACGTGCAACAAAGGGATACAAGAAAGTACAAAACAGTAATAAACCCACTTCTCCAATAAATATCCAACACCTTGTAACAAAAATGTGACAGTTTTCTGCAACTGGCATCTCAGCCATGATTACAAGGCAAGTTCCCATCTTGTGCTGTGGGAAAAGATTTTCACTGCTGGGGAAACTGACAGGAACATCATATCTTCTGAAGTTTGATGAAGAGGATATTGTCTTTTACTCTCCCATTGAACTGCATCAAAGAGGCCCCCAAGGCACAAAAGATGACTTTTCTTTCCCACTCTCTTTCTCCAACACCCATGTTCCCAGCTTGTGATCCTCTTCAGGCAAATATTTCAGCAGTAAGATTGGTGTGATTTCATGCTCAAAAAGGGTCCATTTTCCCTGTAGAGAAAAGTCACACACATTCATTCAATTTATAAGAGGTGATTATGATACTTTGTCCCACAAAGGCCTCTTTGGCTTATAGTAGCACCAGAAGGAAATTCCTAAACAGCCCTCTCTGAAATGCATTGTTCATGGAGAGGGAACAGGTCCAGCTTTTTCCAATAAGACATTTATTCTGTATGTTTTCTGTTTTCAGCCAGAAACAGTCATGGGTAAGAAGACACACACACACACACACACACACACACAGAGAGAGAGAGAGAGAGAGAGAGAGAGAGAGAGAGAGAGAGTCTGAATTAAAAAGATAATTTTGTATGTTCTGCCCAGGTTTAGCACTCAAGTTTCAGGGCTCCTAATGGCTTGTTTTGAGGGCTTACTTTGTGCCAGGTGCTGGAGGGACATAGTATGGTGGATGGCAGGGCTCCATCATGGAGTACCTGGAATGCTAGGAGGGGAAAATCAGACATGACCAAGTGCCAGGGGTGGAAGGTATAAAATGTGGTCTGCATGGAGTAGAATGGGGAGGATGACATAGGTGGTCAGCTGGGAAAGTCAGGAGTTGCAAAGGAAGTTCACAGCTGGGCCACCAATGGTGTGCCAAAGAGTGGTAGAAGGGCTTCTTGTCCAACCCTCCATCCAATCCCTGTAACATCTCTGCAAAATGGATGTCATTACCAAGCTGAGGAGGTTTAAAGAGGGTAAACGGCATGCCTAGATCAAGAGTCAAACTCAGGTTTGTCTTTACTAAAGTTACTATGGTGGCAGGTGGAAAAATGGCCCCCCAAAGATATCCATGTCCTGTTTCCTGGAATCTGTGAATAGGTTATGTTGCAAGGCAAAGGGGCACTCAGGTTGTGGATGTAATTAAGGTGTTAATCAGCAGACTTTGAGAGGGTAAGATTGCCCTGGATTAGCCAAGTTGGTCCAGTGTTATCACAAGGGTCTTTGTAAATGGAAGATGAAGGCAGGAAAGAAAAATCTAGAGGGGTGGGGACTAGCGAAGAGCTTGGTTTGCCATTGCTGGCTTTGAAGATGAAGGAAGGGGCCATGAGCAAGGCCTGGGTGGCCCCTGAAGCTGGGAAAGGCCAGGGCACAGATTCTCTCCTCCAGTCTGCAGAAGGAATGCAGCCCTGCGGCACCATGGTGTTAGCCCAATGAGACTGTGTTGGGCTTCTGACCTCCAGAACTTTAAGGTAATAAGTCTGTACTCTTTGAGACACTAAATTTGTGTTAAGTTTTAACAGCATCAGTAAAAAACTAAGCTGGAACTTAAGCTGGAATTTTAAATTCAGTCGCATTTCAACGGACATTTCACACCTGGAAGCCACATATACTAAACAAGCAAGCAAGCAAACAAACAAACAAACCAACAGAGGTAAGTGAGTGAGACTGCCTGATTCACCCTCTGCTAGCTGTACTACCTTGGGCATGTTATTTAAAATTTTTAAGCCTCTGTTTCCTTCTATATAAAATAGAGACAATGAAATATCTGCCACACAATGGTGTGAGGATCAAATGAGATAATGCATTAAAATGGGTTTGCACAGTGCCTGCTGTAAACTAAGTGCTTAGTAAATAATTATCACCATCAACATCATCACCACCACTACCATGATCATTGTCTTTACATAATCATCATCATCAACAGGATTATTGGCATGACAGTATTTCATCACTGTCACTATCTCCATCACCATCGCTGCCACCATCATCTTCACACCACCATCTTCATCATCACCATCATTACTGGCATTGTCATCACCCCCATCATCATGATTGTCATTGGAGAGTCTCAGGGTTGGGGGGAGGTAGGAGTGAGGAGGAAAGGGACCATTGAAGAACATTACCTTACAAGTCCTTCCTCCTCCTCTTCCTCTTCGCTCCACATAAGGTGTCTCTGTATGGAGCTAAAACAGGAATCTCCCTATAGGTTAGATGTGGGGCTTTAGACCCAGGAAAGGCTCTGGCTGGATTTGGGGCACCCTCTGGCATGCATTCTGTGATATATGCCAGTGGGCCTTGCCTATCTTTAGCCCATTCCCCACTCCCATGCCCAGCCCCAATGCCCCAGGGACCCAGGCCTTCTTCAGCAGAAGCGCTAGTTAGGACAGAGCAGGGATGCCTCTTCTTATGAACGGGAACTTAAGTTCAAACTCTCAGAGAAACTCTATCTCCGGGATTCTGCCAGCTTTCCCAGAGATCATACAATTAAACTCAAATGCTTTGAGCTTGTAGGCCTATAGCATCTGTTCCAGCCCCGCCCACCCCTGCCCCCAACCCTAGACCTCTGTGGCTCAGGGCCTCCATCCAGCAGAACTCCTGGCATTGTTCTAGCCAAATGGAGCAGAAAGGGCAGCTGGTTCAGCAAAGCGAGATTTGCAGAGAATTCTAGTTAGGGCTTTTAGATTACAAAGAAAGAGACCCACAAGTTTGAGTAAAAAGAGGTAACGCGGGTAAGGGGGATGGTACTGTTAAGATACTGCAGCTCCAAGAACAGAAAACCAAGTACAGCCAGACCTCTCACAAACTGGAAGCAGCAGAAAGTTGTGGGGAAACCAGCCTTGTCTCCCCAGTTCAGAGTCTGCGTGGTCTCCCACCCCTCCTGGGCGTTGCTGCTGGGCAATTCAAAGCCAGTGCCACAGGCCTCTTCCTCACCTTTCCCTCTTCTGAATTTGACTCTCTTCTCCCAGCGAGAACCCTTGTTCTCAATAGTCAATATGTTAATTTGCTTTGTTCTATGGTACAAATAACACAGTTTCAGAATTACTACATTGTTACCAATATCAAAGACACTCCTGCAACATTGGCCTGCTGCCCTTTGTCTTTAGAATAGATTGCCATGAGCTTGTGCATTCTGAAGGCTCTCACCAAAGACAAGCGCAGTTTTACCACCCCCACTGACAGGGCACCCAGAGCCCCAGAAAACAAGGCACTTTGGGTCTCGTTCTATGCCACAGTCGCCTGCCCACTCTTTGAAGCCCAATCAGAGCCCTGAATGGAGACTCTGTGATGCTCACTGATGAAAGCACAAGGAACCAGACCCTCAGCAAACCAGGCTACCAGATGACTCTATTTGAGCTGATGGCTGAAGCCAAATAGAGCTTCCGGGGAATCTAGGTGTTTCTACCAGTCCAGAGTTCAGGTCAGGCAGCTCTGGAGGCAAAATAATCATGCCTGCAACAGGTGGGGCACATGGTTTCCTGGGGCATCTGGGGCTGCTGCTAAGGGAGTTTCTAGGCATTCACTGAGCAGCCACTATGTGTTCAGCACAGAGTCCGTGGCCAGGTATGGCAGTAGTTCACAGAGTTTTGGTTGCACATCTGCTGCTCTCCCTAAGGCTCCACAAGCATCTTGTCACCTGGCAGAAGAAAATTATAGCATTAACTCCAGAGCAGCTTCTGATGCAGCTACATGACCAGTTCATCCTGGTTTGCTCAGGACATTCCAGGTTCTAGTACTTAAAGTCCCAAATTCCAGAAAACTCCTCAGTCTTGAGCAATCTGGGCTAGTTGGTCACCCTAGATGCACCCTGGATCTGTCTTTTGTACCATTAAATAGAAACTTGGGCTTGCAGGGACCTTAGAGACCATCTTGTCTAAGCCTCATGCCAGGCTGAACCCTCTCCCTTTGTGGTTTTCTCATCTCTGCTTTTATATATCCAGGGATCAGAAGCTCCCAGCTATCTCAGACAGCCCCTGCTGTCTCGGCAGCTCTGACTGAACAAGGCAGAGAGATGAGTGGAGGAGCAAGGGCACTGTAGGGGAAGAACCTGAACTCTGATCCCAGCTTTTCAGTTCACCAGCTGGGTGGTCCAGGCTGAGTTCCCACATCCCACACAAATGGGTACACAGATCTCAACCCTCTGCCACCCCTGCCTCCTGCTAGGTGTGGGGGCCCTGGGTCTGTGTGTTGGGCACCTTTGCTGGCAGCCTTGTGGAGCTCTGAGCTTGTTGGAGCCCCATTTGAAACCTCAGGTCTGCATGGCTCTCATTCTCAATGTGCCAAGCTTGATTCATACCTGATGGACCTCCACTTCAAATTTGGACGGGGAGGTCATATTGTGGGGCTTCCTGAGAGCTAAATAATACTCCCCAGAAGGCAGGGGGCAAGTCTTGATTCTTAGGAAGCAGGAGCCAGGCACATCAGTTCCTGCTGCTTCCCCCCTTCCATGGAGTGGGGCATGACAGGCAACAAATGGATATATGGCATCTTTTTGGGGAGTGATGAAATATTCTTAAGTTAGATGTATTGATGGGTGCACAGCTCTGAATGTATTAAAAACTACTGAACTGTACATTTTTAATGGATGAATTTTAGAGTAGGTGAAATATATCTTAAAGCTGTTTAAAAAACAGTGACATAGGCCTGGCGCACTGGCTCACGCCTGTAATCCCAGCACTTTGGGAGGCTGAGGCAGGTAGATCACCTGAGGTCAGGAGTTCAAGACCAGCCTGGCAAACATGGTGAAACCCCGTCTCAACTAAAAATACAAAAATATTAGCTGGATGTGTTGGCGGGCACCTGTAATCCCAGCTACTTTGGGAGGCTGAGGCAGAAGAATTACTTGAACCTGGGAGGCAGAGGTTGCAGTGAGCCAAGACAGTGCCATTGCACTCCAGCCTGGGTGACAAGAGTCAAACTCTGTCTAAAAAAAAAAAAGTGACATAAATGACTTATATTTTAAAGTACACATATATGTATATGCATGTATGTTAAAATATATGTATACTGAAAGATACCTTTAATGAAAGACATATATATGTGGAGGGCAGGGAGAGAGAGAAAAAGGAAATGAAGAACATACTACCAATTGTAAATAGAGATGAAGAACAACGTGTGTATGTGTTACAGATGTTTCTTGTACTATTTTTGTACCATTCTCTCAACCTTTCCGTAGGTGTTTTAATTTTTCAAAATGTTGAAGAAAATAAACTTGCCATCCTTGGACTCAGGAGAATATCCACCCATTTGAGAGCCTACCAATGGCCTCTGCCCATTTGGCAAAAGCATCAGCTCTGCTTCTAACTGTTCAGTCTCCCACCCTGAGCTGCCTGTCTCCAGACCTTATAGTCAGAAAACTCAGGCTTTCAAAGCTTGGTCCTGCACACCTGCCGATGGACTCCTGGGCACACTGGTTTCACTTTACTGAGGTAAACAATAACTTGATTTGCAGCCCTGCAGGTTCTTTCTCAGGTGTGCTAACTTAGTGAGAAGACACCCTGCATAGGAATTACCTGGGAGCAATTTTCTTATCATGCAGAGCCCAAGACTTCAGCCTGCACCTTCTGAATTGCAACCTCAGACTGAGAAATTCTAGATGAATAGATGTGTCTCAATGTACTTTTCCATCTTCATTTCACTGTTGGTTTGGCAAATACATAGTAAAGATTCCAGGTCAGAAAAGGGAGCAATGGGTGTGACTGACAGATGTAAAATGGAGTCACCCCAGGGAACAGACTCTGTAGATGTCCACAGCCAGTGTCACGTAGCCACCAGACATAGCAGGCCCTTGTCAGACAAGATTCCTCTTGACTACATCACCTCCTGGTAGAAGCCTCAGGAAGCCCTGGCATTGTCCCCCCGGCCATCAAAGCACACCTGAGGAACAGTGAGAACAGCACGCAGGCAACACCTTCTGACTTTGGCCAAGAATGGTCCTGTGAGATATCATGGGTCACTGTGTGTGTTTCCTCCCATGTATCCCTCGCCTGGCACCTGACATCAGGCGGATGACTCAGCTTCAGAGGCTAGAACAGGCCTCCAGCAGGAAGCAGGAAATCTGCAGAAAGGCTGCTCCACTGGCATCCCGGGACTCGGGAAGGAGGTTAGCCCTATTTTTCACAAACCTACCTCTAACTGTGAGTTTTATTAGTAACCCAAAATATTACATTTGATTACCTGTGGGCCTTTGACAACAAGAGCGGGAAAGGTAACCTCATTAAGTCCTCTGTCTTTAAATGTTTGAAAAATGTGACCCACTCAGAAGGATCTCAAGTTCTGCTTCATTGAATAAGATGAATCTTGGCAGGTAAAAAACACTTAAATCGCTTGACAAGGTTTTGCTTATTTGCTGTTGAACTATATATATTTTTAACAGCCAAGTAAAACCCCAAAGCGGTAATTGCTTTAAATCACCTTCACTGTAAATGGAGAAAGAAAGTTTCTAGTCTGAATGAGGCTCTGCTCCTGGGGTTGAGGAAGATTTGAGGCTTTGCTTGAATACTTTTACGAAGTCTATTCGAAGTGGAAGATTTAAAAATCTAAGCAATTGTTAGTTTACTGGCATCATTAGATGAAACCCATTCAGCTGTTTGCTAGAAGTAGCTGACTTGTTCCCTGCTCTGAAATCTGTCAGGTGAGTCAGGCAACATTCTCCACTTGGTACTTTACCGGGGTGGAAGTTTTGATTGATTGCCCCCAGCAGGCTGACTGTCTCGGAAGAGAGACCTCCAGAGGAGAGGCTTGAGGTGCAATGCAGGCCACTGCCCAATGCTGAAGACTGACCAGGTCGATAGTGACCTGAGTCCAGGCCACATCAAGTGATTCTCCTGCCCAGAAATTTCAAGACTGCAATGAGCTACAGTCATACCACTGCACTCCAGCCTGAGCAACAAAGTGAGACCATGACTCTTAAAAAACAAAATAAAATAAAACAATTTTAAAAAAAGCTTTTGATGGGACTTTGTCCTCTACTTTTTCTCTGGGAAATACTTGAACAGTGACCCAAAGTAATTCTTAAGAATTTGGAAAAGATCAGGAAATAGAAGTGAACTCATATTGATTGGTTTTCTACTGTTTTAAGCATTATATGTGCCAGTTTTTTTCACATTTATTATCTAATTTTACTCTTCAAAACCATGTTATTGTTACCACTTTTCAGACAAAGAAAGTACAGCTTCAGAAATCTAAGCCATTTGTCTGATGCAGACCAGCATTTGATAGCCATGGAGGTGACTCTGATGGCCCGGCTCTACCTTAGCATGGGGCCCTGTGACATTGATAAGTGCGGTATTAGCCGCCTGATTCGCTGACCCACAGTTCAGAGCAGGGGTGGCCCAGACAGAGATTGGAACAGAAATAAGGACCAAGACTTGCTTAAATAAGCAGGCAGCAAGCTCGCTGTGCAGGCAGGATCCAGATGACGCAGATGTAGTAACGGAGGGGTTGTGGTCAGCACCGTGGACAGCTCCCGTGGTGCTTCATATTGAGGAATAGGAAAGCGCCGCTATCTCCGGATCCTAGTTAGCTCCCGTCCCTCCAGATTACTGTCTTCAATGGGCTTAGAAAGTTGTCTAGAAACCCAACTCCAGCCTTCCTGGGGCAAGAACTGATCATGCATCACCAAAAAGACTGGTGATGTCTGTAGTGAAGGGCTGGCAGTGGATGTGGGGCCTGCCTGGGCGATTCGGGTCTCTGCAGGCTGATGATGGAGATGTTCCCTCAGGCCTCTGTGCTTTTCCTCACTAGTGTCCACTTTGCCTAGGGCCTAGATCATCCCTGGACTCAGGCAAAGCTCCAACTGAGAGCCACTTCGCCAAGATATTAGCACACATAGTGTCAGGAGCTCCTCGAAAACATTTAACATTGGTAGAAAAAGTGGGATGAGTAACAAAAGAATCTTTAAATTCCCCAAATGGAAAAATGTCATCTGGCTACAACTCTTTAAACAACATTTCTAAATCTCTGCTTCAAATGCTCGCAAAGCCTGGAAAAGAAACAACCCAGCACAACAATATTGAGAACTAAGATTGATGTTATGTGAGCTAAGGCCAAAATCTGTGAGTATTTATAAGGGATATGAAGCTTAAACAGCAAAACCTAACCAGGTTTTGTCCAGCAGAAAAGCAAATCTCTGGCACTTCCCAGGCTCACCTGGAAGGAGGTTGGTGGCTCAGTGTGCAGCCCTGGGTTGCTCGTTTCCAGGAAGCTTCCCATCCTCTTCCCCTTTCCTCCCAAAATACAGAACTAGGGAAGAAATCCTTACATCAAGCAAAATTGGTGCACATTTATCTCTGATTATGTGTTAAAACACATTTGCAGGCATCTGTGCCCCATGCATTTTTTTGTAGTGGCTCCATGAAGATACATTTAGAGCATATGTAAGAGTTCTTCAGTTGCATAACAATATGAATGTACTTAATGCCACAGAACCTAAAAATGTACACTTAAGAATAGTTAAGATTGTGCTATGATCTGAATGCTTGTGTCTCCCCCAAACTAGAATGTTGAAACCTAACCACCAATGTGATGGTATTAGGAGGCGGGGCCTCTGGGGGTCCCTCATGAGTGGGATTAGTGCCCTTATAAAAGAGGCCCCAGAGAGCTGCTATGTCTCTTCCACCATGTGCAGACACAGTGAGAAAGTGCCATCCATGAACCAGAAAGAGAGACCTCTTCAGACTCCAAATTCACTGACACCTTGATCTTTGACTTCCCAGCCTCTAGAACTGTGTGAAATAATTTTTGTTTGTTTGTTTGTTTGTTTTTTGAGATGAAGTCTTGCTATTGTTCCCCAGGCTGGAGTGCAATGGCATGATCTCGGCTCACTGCAACCTCTGCCTTCCGGATTCAAGCAATTCTCCTGCCTCAGCCTCCCGAATAGCTGGGATTACAGGGGTGTGCCACCACACCCGGCTAATTTTTGTATTTTTAGTAGAGATGGGGTTTCACCATGTTGTCCAGGCTGGTCTCAAACTCCTGACCTCAGGTGATCCACCCACCTTGGCTTCCCAAAGTGTTGGGATTACAGGCGTGAGCCACCATGCCCAGCCAATTTCTGTTGTTTTTAAGCCACCTAGTTTATGACATTTTGTTATAGAAGCCTGAACAGACTAAGAGAGTAGATTTTATGTTGCGTATATTTGATCACAATTTAAAACTACAAAAAAATTAAATAAAAGCAAAAAAAAAAAAAAAGGAATCCTTCAATTAGTTTTTGCTGTGTAACAAGACAAATTTTCTTGGCTTAAAAAGCAACCATTTTATTGCTTGTGATTCTGTTTGTGCAGGACTTGCAGGGAAGTTTCCTCTCTCCTGCACTTGGTACCAACAGGGCAGCTCACCTGCCACCAGAGAATCCAAGGTGACCTCACTCACATGTGTAGGGCTTTGTCTGGCTTTCAGACAGAAGGCTGTGGTTCTTTTTCATGTGATTGCTCTCTATTCATGGACTCTCATTACTCAACAGTCTAACCTGAACTTTTTTATACAAAAACTGGCTTTAAACGGGCAAAAGTAGAAGCTGCCAGTCCTTTTAAAGTGTAGGACTTTGACTGGCATATTGTCACTCCTTTTACATCCTTTTAGTCAAAGCAAATTACAAGAGCTGAAATTCAAGGTGAAAAGCAGGAAAGACTGCACCGCTTGCTGGGAGAAATCTCACACCTGGAGGGGAGGAATTGTTGGTGGCAAATTTTTTCTTTCTTGTTTTTTTTTGAGACGGAGTTTTGCTCTTGTTGCCCAGGCTAGAGTGCAATGGCACCTCTCAGCTCACTGCAACCTCTGCCTCCCGGATTTAAGTGCTTCTCCTGCCTCAGCTTCCCAAGTAGTTGGGATTACAGACATCTGCCACCATGCCCAGCTAATTTTTTGTATTTTTAGTAGAGACAGGGTTTCACTATGTTGGCCAGGCTGGTCTTGAACTCCTGACCTCAGGTGATCCACCTGCCTCGGCTTCCCAATGTGCTGGGATTACAGGTGTGAGCCACCATGCCCGGCCTGGTGCCAATTTTTTTTAGATGATCTCCACAGTGAATCTCATCCTCCTCCTTCTTAGTTCTGTACTGAAGTGGCAGGGGAAGCAAGGACCCCAATGTCAACTTCGGAATTACATTTAGGGTATAATTCACCCTAGGGGGGAGTTTCAATATGGGATCTCAGAGATGTACACATATGTGCACATATAGATTAGGGTTTGGAAGAAGAAAAGGGTCTTAAAGTTTATCTCTCCTTTTACATAAGAAGGAAAAAAGCCCACTTGTTACAAGATTCACTATTATTTAGTAGGAGAATAAGAATAGATACTAGGCTGGCAATATCCCACTGCCCTCTACCAAACACACACACCTCCCCCTCCCCACCACCACATACAGACTCACACAGTGGGGAGAGGGCTTTAGAGAGGCATGTTTAGTTCATGGCATCACTTACGATTATTACAGAGCAAATTCATCCAATTTAAAATCTTAATGTGGCAAGTTAATTTCCCATTCAATATTTAGCCAGAACTCCAGCTGGAAGCAAAGTCATCTTCCCCATAATTTCTCCTGTTGACTGAGCTGCACACTGACAGGTGTTCTGAGCATGCAGATTAAAGTTAGATGAGATTGGCTTCTGAGGTCAAGCATTTTCAGACAGACCTGAATGACTGCAACTATAGGCATTTTGGATTTTTCCACTGTCTTAACTGGTCCTGTGAGCTTCCTGAAGAAAAACTTGGGCAAGTCATTTCTTGTAGATATTAACATGGAAGAGAAGCAAGATGTGACCTTGGCAGGGTCCCCCTGGAAAGGCTAGGACACCCTGGGGCTGCCTATCTCTGGACCAAGAAGTGATGCTGGGAGAGTGACCAGGACACATACAGCTAAATAATGCACTGTGCTCCCTGATGCTGTTTAAGGACCCAGCAGCCAGCAGGGGCCCCCACAGTTTACATATGTTCAAACCAGAACGTATGAAAACAGTCAGGGGTCAGCAGGTCACACTCAGGTATGCACACAAGTCATTGCCTTGCCCATCTCTTCTCCAACCACCCTATCTTTAGTAGACCTCACTCAGAGTTTTATTGACATCACCCTGTTTATATCCCTCCTATATTGATTATATGTGATCAACTTGTTTATTTGTTTCCTGTTTATAGTGAGGTTCACCCAAGGGGCTGCAGCTGACTTGTTCATGGCTGTGTCCCCAATGCCCGGAACGTGGTGGGTATCCATTGTTTGTTGAACAAATGAATTGAATAAAATTAAATTCCATGATCTTGTGACCGGGGGAAGGTGTGTTACAAAGTCAGAGGGAGTAGGGTTTATGGGTCTTCGAAAGAGGAGACATGGCGTCAATCCTAGGCCTGCCATTTTGTGTGTGGTCTGTTCCTTCAGAGAGGGATTTTAGATGAGAGAATGAAGCTGAAAGGAGTTTATTGAATGGACATTTGGAATTTCACATAATTTTTGAAGGAAGAGAACTGGCTTCTAGGAGCAGTGCTGAAAATGACACTGAAGAACTGGCCTGATGAGAAACCACATCTGCGGCTGGCATTTTCTTGCTGTTCTATTGCAAAGCACTGACTTGTCCACACAGTCATTCCCTTAAGCCTCTCTCACTTTCCCCATCCTCACAATGCGTCTTGCAAGGAGCCACTTTCCTCAGTCCAAACACATCCAATATACTCAATAGATGAAGCCCAGGTCTAAGTCTGTACCCAGCTACAGGGGGAGCGGAAACTGGAGCTGGTGGGAAGAACACTCAGAGGCGGAAAGTTACCCAAACATAGGAAGACTGTTCAAAGGGTCCTCGTTGACCACAAAACTTGGCAATGGTTCATGACAGCAGCTTCTGCCTCAGTCTTTCATTTGCAACACAGGGCCAGCCCTGCTTCCTCCTCAGGGAGTTATAGGAAATTGTAATGTAAATTGCTAGAGTGCCCAAATGGCCTCTGAAATTGCTCCCAAAATGCTGAGGTGGGAGCACTACTCTACTTTTTAGAAGAGAAGGAGAGAAAAGGGAGGAGGGGAGAAGGGGCCGGGGAGCCCTAAAAGAGCCACACTCCCTGTGCCACTCCTGTCCTTGGACCTGTAGTCGCTATGACCTCTCCTAATAACAGAAGCAACATGTGCTGTTACATGGTGTTCACCTATTTGGGGGCCAGCCAGGCTTTTGCATCCCAGCACATCCATCATTTCAATTGATACTGAGAAGGAGGAAATTATGTTCTCATTACACAGATGAGGGGTGCAAAGAGGTGTGAGAGCTCTCAGATACTTGGCAGTTTGGATAAATTAAAACTGGCTTATCTCTTTTGGAAAAAAAAAGGATGAATGGTGATAGTGGACCCTTGGAGAGGGCCTGCTAAGGTGAGGAAAAGAGAGATCTTTCCCTACCTCTCTCTGAATTCATCGTGTCCCCATTCTCTATTCAGAAAGGCCAAAGCCACTGGTCAAGACAAAGAGATGTGCTGGACCAGGGTACTGGGGGTCAGAGGCTACAGCATGAGGACAAAGTATTCAGACCCCTCCTGGTGTAAGCTTACCTGGAAGCATTTCATCTCTTAGAACCATCCCCCAAATCTAGCTTGTCTTTTATCTCCAGGGCCTCCTTTGGTTTAGAAGCAGAAGCCCACCTCTTCCTCAGAAAGCCAGGAAGGGACTGGCTGGTGGCCCAGAGGAAAGGAAGTGCTATTCAAGTTGTTTAAGACAAGCAGAAGGGGTCCTTGCAACTCCAGTGACCTAGCCATTTTTGCTAGAGAGAGGGACCAGAGAGGGACTGAGGACTGACCTCAGCTGCAGCAGGGCGACTTCTCTGAGAGGTACTGTGCACTCCAAGGACAACAGAGATGCCTGAGGTTTCTTAGGAGGGGCCTATTTGTCAGATGCAGTGCTGGGTCCTTGCTTAGGCTTTTCTCATTTTGGCTCATCATCAAAGTTTCATGACTACCTGTAGGTCAGACAATTATTTTCATTTTAAAGATCAGAATCTGACACTCAGGAGACATGGGCCATGCATGCTGGGAGTCACCTGGGCAATAAGTGACTGAGCAAGAATGGATGGCAGATGTGGCTGCTCCCAGGCTCATGACTCCCAGCTGCCATCCACTTCCTCCATTGATATTTTTCTGCATCCTCGGCTCTGCCTCCACCTGCAGCTCAGTGGTCACTGTTGCTCCACCAGCTGCAGTCTTAACTGCCCTCCAGCCACCAGGGCTGTCTCTGATGCAAGAGGGCACCAACTGTGTCCCCTGGTTAATGCACTCTTGCCCCACCTGGGCTGTGGGACTCTCCCACCCCTATACCACACAGATCTTGACATGTTAACCGCCTGACACCTCAGTTTTCTTATCAGAAAATACTTAACCCACACTGGGTAAGATGATGTGTGTGAAGCCCTTCTCCACTGTCAGATACTCCGTCAGTGCTCCATGCATTCTGCTGTGCTGGTGTATTGTTGCTGCTTCTCTTAGCAGTTCTATTTATCTGGCCTGTTTCAGCCTCACCAACCAGAGGCAGATGTCAGAAAGCCCATCCCTACATCTCTAAGGCATATGAGTGAACTTGGCAGCTGGGTGTTGTGAGGAAATCACATTTAAGCTTCTAGCTAATGTGTAAGTTACAAAGGTTAGAAAATAAAGAGAAAGAGAAATAGAAGGAAAATGTGTATTTTTGTACCATGAGACAGACAGCCTTAGCAAAGTAGCAGGTTCTTTTCAAAGTGCTCTATGAAAATAAGTTTCCTATTTTTAGCTTAATGACATTCCAGACTAGCCAAATGATTAAATATTGAAACAGGACAGGCGATCTTGAGTTTCATCCGGCTTATCAATTTAAGATGAGGCAGCAGAAGAAAATGCAAATGTCAAATTACCAAATCCAAACGAACTCCACGCTGAGCCTTGGCAAAATGTTACAGGAGGCCCACCAGGGCATTTTTATATTATTTTTGCCCTACAGGTAAGACGCAGGGAGAAAGGATCAGAATTCTCACCACCCAGTTCTGCCCTGAAGGCCAGCACTGCTGGGAAAGGTGTTTTATGTTGGCTAACAGTGTACACAGTGGAAGATTCCAAGCAGTTGGGAGAAAAGCCAAGGAACCAGAGGCATGGCTTCTGCCTGGGCTTCCTCCTGTGAATCTGGAGCCAGTCCTGGCAGATTGACTCTAGAAAACTCACCCAGCCTCCTGAGAAGGCAGTGGGTGCCCTCCTATGTCAGAGATGGCGCTGGTGGCTAGAGCACAGTTGAGGTTGCAGCTGGTAGAGATGAGAATAAGCGCTGGTCTGAGGGTGTACACAGAGTCGAGGCTGCAGGAAAACATCAAAGGCGGAAGTGGATGGTGGTTGAGAGGCACGAACTTGGAAGCAAGCACACCTGCCATCCTTTCTTGCTCAGCCACTTACTGCCCAGGTGCTTCCGTGTCTCTTTTGGGCTGTAAACACAATTGCTTTAGTCACTGGGATTGATAAGCAGGAAAAGTTAAGAAAACACCACCACCATGCCCCACATATAAAAATATTACAGCTATGATGCACAAGAAATACAAAACCAGAAAAAGCCCAAATGCCTGTGGAATAGGGGGTCCACTTAAAGGCATTGCAGTATGTGCCTTTTCAGTGGAATTCCTTGCAAGAGAGATGGGAGAGGGATTCTTTCCACTGAATACCTTTATATGCTGTTTGGGCTTGTTAAACATGTGTGTGTGTCACCTGTTTAAAAAATAAAATATGCGATATTTAAAACTTTAAGATTACAAAACACAATCAAATAAGCTCAAAGACTGTTCTTTCTCAAACCCGCCTTCTGTTCACCATGCCCTCCCCCCCAGCTTGCATCTACACAATGTCAAAACCACAGATTTATTGAAGGATCAGAGTCTGCATGGTTCAAGAATCATATTACTCACATTGTGAAATTAACTTGCCAAAATAGTTACCCCAGCAGCCCCATCTGGACACAGTTCTGTGGACCCAGCTGTCATATTTTCAAAATCAAGTCACATCCTTACTTAAATTGTTTCTGCATTGCTCTTCTCCTGGCACCAAATTGACTTTATCCTGTTCCTCACACATGCACCTCTATGATTTGACCCTTAACAGCCTTCCTAATCCTCTTGCCATTTTCCCCCACTGTCCAGCACTGTGCTTAGTCAACATATATTCATTGAACAAATAACTGAAATTCATCCTTTATGGACTATTCTTCTCCAGCCACTGTTCTACATCTGTTACATGAAACACACTTTCTACACTCCCAACTTTGCACCTGCTGATCCCGCAACTTCAGATGCCTTTCCAAGTCCTTTCTTCTCCACTCAGAACATCCTCATTCGCCTTTCAAAGCCTGGTGCCAGTGCTGCATCTCATGTGGGCCTTCCCCTTTTTCTTTCCATACAGTTCCAGCTCCATATTGAGCACAGGGCTGGGATGTGAATGGGGGAGTAGATGGCATGTGCTGGGGTCTTGACATTGGTGTACAACACCCCCAATTCATACATTGGAAACTAATGCCCAGTGTCATAGTATGAAGAGATGGAGCCCTTAGGAAGTCATGCTGGCCCTCATGTATGGGATTAGTGCCCTTATAACAGATTTTGAAGGGGGTGTTCCTACCCTTCCTCCTTCTGCCATGTGAGGATGCAGCAAGAAGATGCTATCTATGAGGAACAGGCCCTCACCAGACACCAAAGCTGCTGGAGGCTTGATCTCGGACTTTCCAAAGATCAAAGAATTTATTGCTCCAAAACCGTGAGCAACAAATTCTGTTGTTTAAAAATTACCCAGTCTAAGGAATTTTGCTATGGCAGTCTGAATGGACTAAGCCCACATGCAGGTAGCATCTCAGAGATCTGTGGCTCTGGATGACAAGGTCATCTTTTGCCTGCCCTCCTCACCCTCAGCATTTCACCTGCTTGAACCATTGGTCATTTCACCAAAACCTCTGGAAGTGAGGGGGAGTGTATTGTAAAGAAAGAGGTAAGGGGCTGATGAGGCCAGTGATGAACACTGAAGCTGGCAAAATATTTCTACAGAAAAAGTAGTCATGTTTATTTTGTGAAAACAGTAGAGAATATCATTGTCATTTTCAGAGAATTGTGATGGTTGATCTGCATTAAATGGTTCAGATATGTTTTATTGCAGTAATTGTCATTTGTGGCGAACTCATTTAAGAATTCTCCTAGGTATGGGGGAATATCTAAGTAATAAGATTCAGGTGCTTCCATGTAAGTTGGTGACATTAACCTCATATTTTTCCATTTGTATGAACAACTCTTGGAGTTGTATGTTTTAAATTACATTATGAAAAATGTAATGAAAAGGGAAAATGCATGTATAGAGTAATGCTTATCTTTCCATATATATGCTGCAGTTTTGTTTTTGGTTTTGTTTTTAAAGAGATGCTGATACTGCTGCTTTACCAATATATAGAAAAGATTTGTATTAGGAAAGCAAAAATGTCTTTTACTTTTACATTTTAAACTTTACATTTCTAGAAGTTACTTTTTAAGTTAGAATATTTAGTTTTCAATATTCATTTACTCAAAATAAAACACATTACATTTTCAGTGGTGTAGTTGCATCCCCTACACATTGCTCTTATTCTCCAGCATCTTATATTCACGTATTTAAAAAAAATGGTTGCACATTGGCTAACTTTAAACTTCATTTCATAGTTGGTGTAAATGTAACACTTGCCCTTTTTTGAGTATTTTGCCTTAAAAAAAGAATCAACACACTGATCTGAATTCTAAGAGTTAAACACACAAAACATTGTTCTAAAAAAAATAGTTGATAAAAAGTTGAATTACTTAAAAGTTCAAAATATTGAGTAATTTAAATCTCTTCACCAAATGTTTTCATAATTTCAAATATTTATATTATAATATATGATAATATAAACAAAATTTATATCTTTAAATAAATATAAACATGAAATTTATATGTGTAGAAATGCTTGATTTAGTTTTTTATCTCTAAAAACATTAGTTATCAAAATAAAAAAGATACTTTGATTATAGGCACTTATTTATAGTTTATAATTGTTCTACTTGAATTTCTGTAATTTTGTGGGTTTTGTGTTCATATAATTAAGTTTTAATTTGTCCCATATCTTTCTCTGTCTTTTACTGGGTGCTTTTTAAGAATAACCTCAATTTTTAAGAGATTGGATTTCTTATAAAGCTGTTTCTTGTGGTTATTGAAAAATTACTTTAGGAAAGAATTGTGTAGCCAAGTTGCTTATATAAGCTAAATGGAAAAAAGAATATATAAGATTTTTCCTCCATATCAGTTGAATGTTGTGACTGAGTAAAATGAGATTTCTAAAAGCTTTTCTTTTCTTTCTTTCTTTAACTATTAGGAATCTTCAGTGGGAAATAAAACATAAGGTAACAAAAAAGGTGAAAGTAATAAGAAAGGGGAAAAAAGATATACCAGGAAAATACTCACAAAAAGAGCTGAGTAGCTATATTAGTTTTAAACAAAATTAACTTTAAGACAAAAAAAAATATTAGGGATAAAGAAGATCAATGCATAACGGTCAGATAAAAACTTCCCTGAGAAGAAATAACAATTCTAAACTTATATGGACTCAGTCATAAAGCCTCAACACGTATAATAAAACAAAAATGGAAAGAATAAGACAGCATCCATCAGTGTGGCAAAAGTTTTATTTGTTTTAAATACGTGGGCTTGGCTGAAGGAGGTACAAGTTGCAATAACTTTGGAAAAGAACTTGGTATTATTTAATAAAGCTGATGAAAGCAAACCCTTAATGCTTTCTTTATTCCCATGCCTGGAGTCACCGCAAAGACACTATTCACCTTTGTGCAGGGGCAAGGACAAGGGTGCTTGATACACAGAAACATGAAAAAAATGCCTCAGTGTCGCTTTTTTAAAAAACCTTTAAGTTCAGGGGTCCATGTGCAGGGTGTGCAGGTTGGTTACATGGACTAGGTAAGTGTGTGTCATGGAGGTTTGTTGTACAGGTTATTTCATCACCCAGGTGTTAAGTCTAGTATCCATTAGTTATTTTTCCTGATCCTAATGGATCAGGATACCAAGTCTAGTATGCACTAGTTATTTTTCCTGATCCTCTCCCTCCCCCAACCCCCCACCCTCCAGTAGGCCCCAGTGTGTGCTGTTCTCTCTATGTGTCCTTGTGTTCTCATCATTTAGTTCCCACTTCTAAGTGAGAACATGTGGTATTTGGTTTTCTGTTCCTGCATTAGTTTGCTAAGGATAATGGTGTCCAGCTCCACCCATGTACCTGCAAGGGACATGATCTCATTCCTTTTTATGGCTACATAGTATTCCATGGTATATATGTACCACATTTTCTTTATCCAGTTTATCACTGATGGGCATTTAGGTTGATTCCATGTCTTTGCTATCGTGAATTGTGCTGCAATGAACATACTTGTGCATGTGCCTTTATAATAGAATGATTCATATTAATTTGGGTATATACCCAATAATGTGATTGGTGGGTCGAGGAATTGCAATAAACTAGGTATTGAAGGAACATACTTCAAAATAATAAGAGCCATATATGACAAACCCACAGCCAATATCATACTGAATGGGCAAAAGCTGGAAGCATTCCTCTTGAAAGCTGGCACACGACAAGGATGCCCTCTCTCACCACTCCTGTTCAACATAATATTGGAAGTTCTGAGCAGTGTAATCAGGCAAGAGAAAGAAATAAAGGGCATTCAAATAGGAAAAGTGGAAGTCAAATGATCCCTGTTTGTAGATGACATAATCCTATATCTAGAAAACCCCATAGACTCAGCCCCAAAGCTTCTTAAGCTGATAAGCAACTTCAGCAAAGTCACAAGATACAAAATCAAGGTGTGAAAATTACTAGCATCCCCATACATCAACAGTATTCAAGCCTAGAGTCGAATCACAAACAAACTTTCACTCACAATTGCCACAAAAATAATAAAATGAGGAGGAATACAGCTAGCAAGGGAAGGTCTCTACAAGGAGAACTAAGCGTGCCTTGATGGGAGAGCATATCAGCTATGGAATATTCATATGACTGGATCACACACAGCAGCTAAAATGAATGGAGTTGCATGTCAGGATATGGATGAATCTCAAAACTGTAATGTTGAACAGCAACCAAAAGCTATAATTATTTATTATGTCACTTTAACAAATAACATTTCCGGATAACGTTTCCTTCGGCTGATGGCACAAAGATGCTTGGCTTCTAGGTGGTGTGACTCAGGGCCCAGGCAAGTGGCTGCACTTCCAATCTTACTGCATCTTACCAGTGTGTCCCTTAGAGACAGGATGTCACCCAGCAGTGTGCCCACTCTCTTAGGAGTGAAGTGAACACAGCAGCCTGGGAAGTGGGCACTTCTGGGGGAGAAGAAAGTTCATGGAGAAATTCCCCTTAGGAGACTCATAGAGAAGCCTCTGGAAGAGAGTTTTAAACACCCGGAGCTACCACCTGTGTTCTGCAGGTAGCGAAATGAAGGCTTGGGGAGGAGAAGGACCTCCCAGCATCCAAGTTTGTGGGTTGTCAGGTCTGTGAGCAGCACGTGTGGATGCTCATCACCAGGCAAGATGGTCAAGTTCTGCGATGTATTCTGTGCCCTGTGAGCGGAGGAGTTCCGTACTGTAAACAAGGCAAAGTCAGCAATGTGACAGCTGTCTCTGCAGGGTAAGGAGCTTGGGGTGAGTTCTCTCCTTACCACAGGGCTGGGGTATTCAGCAAAGAGTCCAGAAGATAGGGCAACCTTGAGCTAAGGAGTTTGTCAGGAGAGGAAGGCAGAGGAGGAAGAGGAGGGAGCAGTGTGCCAGGTAGAGGGAACCAGATGAGCATGACCTGGAGGCAGGAAGCTGTCTGCACATCCATCTTGAGATGAGGAGGGCCTAAGGAGGAGGGTGAGGAAGGTCAGCAGAGTCAGGACCTTGGTGTCCCATCACTGTCCCCTCACGAAGTCACAGTGGGCAGAGAGGGTCCTGGGTGTGCCTTTGCCTCCCTAGAGTTTGGAAGGGGGTGGGGAGTCTGATCCCTGATTGTCAATGGAGCAGGGACATCTGTGATCCAGGCCTTCCCACAGCTCACCCTTTCTCTGATCCCACAGCTCTGGGTATGACAGCCAGGGGACCCTGCTGAAATGGTGGAGTTCCACTGGAGTGGGGCTCGTGGGGGTCAGACAAACAAGCTGAAAACACAGCTCAGGGCGAGGAGTCTGTGTCGCCTGCTGCCCACTCAAGGAAGGTGTTTCAAACCCAGACTGATCAAGCAGCAGTAAGTGCAAGGTCTTCCTGAGGGGTCACAGGACGGTGCCGGGCTGGCAAGGGGCACCTGAAGAGATATTTTCACCTCAGATGGCAGAATCTGGAAGAACATGACAGGAAAATCTCAGAGGAAGCAAACGCCACATGGTTTTGTCTCAGAAGTGCCTACAGTTTCTCTGGACCTTAGGAATTCCGGGGGCCATTGACCAACAGGGCTTGGCTCAGTTGTCCCTGGCTCAGTCATGATGACATTTGGCTGAACCCCATTCACTAAAACCCCGCTCTGTGTCAACCCTGTCAGGCCTGGGTGCATGGGTGGGCTCCGAATGGGCTGACTCTGCCCTTCCGCTAAGAAGCCCAAGAACTAAGTTGGTTCCCCACAGTTGACATTTAACTGGAGTTTCAGTGAGTTGACGTCTGATGTGCCAAATGGACCAGAGTTTCCGAGAGTAAATGTGTAACTGATGGGGGCTTCTTGGTACATTCTTCAGAGCCACAAAAATGGTCAGCTATGACAGCTCAGCCCTGGTATTTCCCCAAACAGAAAGGCATTCAATAGTTTCTTCCTTGATCCATGGGTCTCAAGCTTGCAGTCCACCACCGACCCACCAACGCTCCTCAGGCTAGAACGACAGTACCAACTGCTCATGGTGACAGTCCCCCTCAACAAGGAGGAGATGGGGATTGGAGGGGGACGGGGAGAGTGAACAGGGAGGAGGGGAACATTCTGGTGGGTCATCACTGCCCTAAAGCCCCCTTTCTGCAACCTTGCTTTTGAAAGTGAAGCTACGAGGGAATGGACACTCCTTGCCCTTGAACCCTGGGTTTTCTCTGCATATCCTCCCCCCATTGAGATGAGACAATTATCTCCATTTTACAGATGAACACACTGTGGTCCAGAGAGTTAGTATGGCTTGGCCAAAGTCACACAGTAAGTGAGTAGTGGAGCTGCTTTCACATCCTTGTGGATTGAAATCCAAAGCTCTTTCTACCCCTACTGGCAGCACCTACATCACATACAAAGTGGATGTTGCATCAATCTGGTGATGAGTGCAAGGAAGTGCACGTGCCGGTCACCCTCAAAGGGGCTTACAGCACATCTTAAAAGAGAGGAGAAGTAATCGCAATTGCAGTTATGGTGCATCCAAGTCCCCACATAAAATTGCATGGGAGAAGAGAAAAGGGATAGACATAGTGCCCACCTCAGTATTTAGGGAGGGGTAGATGGCAGTTAGGGAAGGCCAGTGCTACTCCTGTATTTGTCATGCTTAGTTAGGTTTCCCCCCTCTAGGCTAGGGATCAGCTCCCATATGTGTCTGTGTTCCTGGCACCCATTTATAGTGCCTGGCACAGAGCAGGTGTTCAGGGGGCATCAGGTGAAGTAGGGAACGTACAAATGTCTTGGTGGAAGGGAAGCACTCCCATTTAATTGACTGAGAAGGCTTTTACTATAATGATTTGTGGCTTCTTTGCAAAGTGGAAATAATAATAATACTACTATGTTTCTGATCTTTGTGACCCAAAGGAGACCAAAAAAAAAAAAAAAAAAAAAAAAAAAAAGAAGAAGAAAAAGAAGAAAATATTGTCACTGTTCAGGCTTTTCAAGATTAGTCACCCAGCAGATATGCTGGCTCCAGGTGACGTCTACCAGTAGCATAGCCCCCAACAGGAGATTCCCAGGCTTGGCATTAATACCTGCCAGGTGAATAAGCTCGGGTGAGTTTCGTGTGTTTTCAGAGCACCTCTAGATTGAATTAATTTCAAAAGATGTGCAGGGCAGAGGACAGCCTTGGTGAAGACCATCATTCTTTAAACATTTATATCTTGCCTGCCCAATTGCACTCCTTGAGAGAAGAGACTGTGTCTTGTTTTCTATACAGTCTATTGGTACCAAGCAGGACCTGCCATAGTTGTTGGTAACTGAGTGGCATTCACCAACCTCTGCTTGGCAGTTCCATGTAGGCACACAGGCATTGACTTCATTTATTCATTCATTTATTCATGGATTCCATTACTGTAAACTGATCATCTGCTTTGTTCCAGGCACTAAGGACATAAAAATGAACATGCCATAACTTAGTCTTCAAGGTACGCAGCTCAGCAAAGGATGTGGCGGTATACACAAACATCTTAGGCACAAGGGTCAGAGCTTCCAGAGCGGGATGCTCAGTGTGATGCAGCCCAGAGAAGGGGTTCTGGGAGGACAGTCCAAGGCTGAGGAGCTGCAGGAGGCTTTAAAATCAAAGTAGCATTGGAGTTGGGTCTGGAAAGATGGCCAAGGCCAGGAAGGACAAGACTTGCAGAATTATGGAGATGTAAGAATGCTAGCTAGTGATCAAGTGATTTCATGGGAGCAGAACACATGGTGCCGAGGTTGAAGTTGATGGGGCTGGACGGGGAGATGAGGTTGGGTCTTGGGCTATTGGGTGGAGTTTGGAAAATGGGTAGGGGGAGGAAGAAAAGTAGTAAAGATTTAAGGCTATAGAGGAGAAGGACTCAATCCAATGGTGGAGTGGGCAGCAGTCAGGAATAGGAGGAAGCAGCATAAAGGAGGGTGATCAGGACACTGTCACACACACCCAGGCTTGTGACGATGAAGTTCTGAACCAGGGCAGTGATGCTAGGCTGGCCGAAAAGGTGTTCTGGTCAGCTATGGCCAAGAGGTCACACTGAAGGGTGACACTCAGCTCTCCGACTCCCTTGGCCTCTTTAACTACAGACTTAGGCTGGGTCAGCTTAACCTCAAACTACATTAACTTAAAATATCAAAATTGCAATCATTTACTTAGATGGATAAGCAGCTTTGGAAGTGCAGAAGCTTGAACTGTGGGTTGACTTTGCAGCAGGTTGGCCCCATAATGGGTGACTAATTGAGCCGGTTACTCATCGCTGAAAGGGTTTGAGAAAAAATGATAACTGGCAATTTGAGGAATACTTGAGAGTTTTTCTCACAGTGTGACACTGACTGGATGAATTCTAAAACTTCACTAACGTCCAATAGTCTATGATTCTAATGTCCAGACAGATGGTCAAAGGAAAACCCTGTCTTTAATGGGTTCATGCTCCAAAGACTGACTTATAGCTATAGGGCAGAGTTGGGTTTCTAAATCCAGTTGGGTCTGTGTGCTATGACTGCACATGAAAAGATTCCAAGTGAAAACCAGTGCTGCTGGTGACTCATCTTACTGAAGTATCTTTCTAAGCTATAGGAGCTCAAGGAGGTGACCTACAATCACTCCGCAGAAGGAGACGCTGGGCAGGGGGAGAATCTGCTGAGGTCCCCGCCCGTTCTCTCTGTGTCACTTTTGACAGACTCTTGCCTCTGTTCGCATCCTCTATGTGTCATCCATTTCTAAAATGAGGAAGGAAGTCCCAGTGGGGCCCGAGGAGTCTGGAACGTCACAGTCCCATGTGGGTCAGGGCTGTTCTCTTGGATAAACTGGGAGATGCCTCCCTCTACACATATGGAAGAGGCTGTGCGTCATTGGAGTAGAAAACCACCTAGACACGAGTATCAAGATCTCTCCGTGCTGGAGGCAAGGTTGGCTTGCATTGGGTTCCACATTTTCTGGCCCCCGCAATATGACTAAGGATAGAGCAGAAATGTCAAGATTTATTCAGGCCACCCATCTTGCCTTTCGTTCTTTCCTTCCCAGGGCCCCTGCTCACATCAAACTGGGTCTCTTGCTGTCCTCCTACACCCCCAGCACCTCCCAGCCTCCAACACCTGACTCCCTTGGCATTGTAATTTCTCATTTACTAATTCAATAACTTCTCTGTGCAATACTCTGCATACTCGGAGTGCATCCCTTTCCCCTAACACACCCAGAACTTCATACTGTGTCCTTCCTCACACTGAGCCCTCACTCCCGTCCCCATTTCATACTGTTGAATTCTTGCCCCTCCTTCAAGGCCTGCTGGAATGCCACCTCTTCCATAAAGTCTTCTCTTAATCCACAGTTGAAATAAAAGTTCATTTGAGGCCCTTATAACATGTTGTACCTATAATGATGTGATGATCTCTCTCTGCCCATATTACAGCGACTTAGGTAAATGTCCCATATCAACAACACAAGCTCCTTAAGATCATGAACTGCACCTTATCCTAACTGGTATCTCTAGCTCCAGGCATGGTGCCAAGTATATAGAAGGTGCTCCAATAAGGATTATGGAAATATGGATCATGATTCCTAAAATCCCCACCATGTACACATGCCTCAGATCCCTTAGGAGACTGGAACATTTTATTCAGGACATGTATTACCTGTGGACAGCTCTCTCCAAAGCTACAATGAATTTATCAATATGATCATGAACAGTCTGAATTATTTATATACAAGCATGGGCTTAAAAGTTTCTTTAAAAATATTATCCAAATGCATCATATCCTTTCAGTTTATGAAAAATTTATTTTTCTTTTTATGCCATGAAAAATCCATTTAAAGACAACACATACTCAAATGAAATAAATAGAGCAGAAAGGTCTCTGTGAACACCTTTGGGCTGGTACTAGCTCTGTGTAAACTTCAACCCACATGCTCTGGGCCTTGTGTCTCTAAACACAAAAACAAATAGCCTAATGAAAATGGAGACCATCTATCAATTGTCTGCATGCAGAGAATTTGCCCAAGTATTTGAAAATGTAATTGGCTAAATGTTTACAGGTCTAATGAGGTGTTTTCCATCCCAATCCAATGGCAATATTGGGCACCAATCAAACATTTGAGGAGGCCAAACGGTGCACAAAGTCTGTATTTCAGTATTTTTCCCCGGCATTAAAAATTGATAATAACTGAAAATTCAGGGAGGAAAAAGAAGCATTTGTCTGTATCAGACAAAGAATAGAATCAGACCGTTCAGTTGACCACAGAAAAATGGAAGAGGAAGGATGTTTGAAATAACTTCCTTATCATCTTTGCCTACAAGTCAGAAGTCTTCTCCCCTGCTTTATTTTGCATATTCTCAGTCCCAAAGCCTGGATGCCTCCCGCAAGGTGTGTGAGGAGCACCCACATGGGAAACTTCCAGGGACACAGCTTGGTTCTCTGATCCATCCTCAGCTCCCTGGCGTTGCAGCCTTCCTCTTGCTGTCTAAGGAGCCTGCGTTAGGATGCTGTTACCAGCCGGGGCAGAGGCCAGTGTCCTTGCATGAGACTTTGTCACCGTGATTTGAGCCTTCTGTGGGGCTTCACATGTCAGTCGAGAGGGAGAGAGTGACATTTTCAGAATCCAAGGTGATCCCTCCCTCATTTCTCCTGACAGGTTCCTCTTAGAAGCAAAAGCCGAGTTCCCATTCCTTTAGAAGAGATTGGGCCCACGCAAAACTCAGGGATCAAGTTGTTGGATTTTTACCCCTAATCAGAGAAGTTTCAGCTGCTTTAACAGTCAGTTTCTACAAACTTACTTGGGTTCACCATCCATCCACCCCCTTCCGCCTTCTGATGGCAGGGATACACCATGGACCATCATTGACTATGATAAGAAGGTTTTCCCTGATCTCTAGTCTGACATCAGGCTCTGACACTGACCTTCCTTAAATGAAGCTCCTGGATCAGATGCCTTCTAAAGCTGCAGAAATGGAAGCCTGTGGAAAGCTCTCTTGGGGAACGTAGAATGCGACAGCCATTGAAGTGGTTGGGTGTGGCAGACCAAAGCCTTCTGAAGAAAAGGAAGAAGTGATACCATTGCAATCCACTAGCAGGCCTTCCACTTAAAGAGGGAAATGAGAGCTGTGGGGAGACTTCTCTCAGCCCGTGTGTCTGTTATGCTTATGCAGGTTGGTACAAAGTAGAACCAAGCTATGGAACTGGTGATGCTGGAAAGACCCCTGCCCTCAGACCTTATTAGAAAATCAGCTCTTCTCTAAAAGGAGCAGGAGGCAGAGACTGCAACAAACTCTGCTGAGGGGTCAGGGCTGACGGGCCTTTGTGATGGATTCCAGTCTCTATGACTCACTCATTGTAAATTGGCAAGTAACTCCAATGGTCAAATAGACAGCATTGCTGTTTGGGAGCAGCAGGACAAAGAGGCAAGCCTGGGGCTTTTGAGTCATTTTATCTAAAAAGGAATCCCAGCTGGTCCTTCACCTGTGGCATGACCTTGGGCAGAGATTTCCTCTCTCCCAGCCTTAGTTTCCTCATCAGCAAAATGAGATGCTAATAACCATCTTGCAGAGTTGTGGAAAGGATGAAATGCAAAGTACATGGAATCTAGGAAGAGCTTACTTAAAGTTAGATTTTATTCTTCCTTGGCAGAATCTGGGTCAGAACTTGGGCCAGCTCCATGAAGGGTGCAACACTGGGTTTTTTCCTAAAAGTGCTGCAGACATAGGGACAGCCCAAGCCCATACAATCTGGGAGTGGGGACAGCTGCCAAATGAGGGAAGAGTGGCTTCAGAGGGCTCAGGGTCAAGGGATGAAATTGGTGCACACATATTTGTAGGCAAAGATGGTAAGGAAGCTATTTCCAACATCATTTCTATTCCATTTTTCTGTGGCCAACTGAACTGCTTGATTCTATTCTTTGCTAATGCAGACACATGCTTCCCTTGCCCCACCCCCCCCCGGTTTTCCATTCTTATGTATTTTTAATGCCAGGGAGAAACACTGACTTTGTGCACTGTTTGGCCTCCTCAAATGTCTGATTTGTGCTCAATATTATCATTGCACTTGGGGCAGAAAACCTTTAGTTAGCCCTGTTATTTCGTGAGCACATTTTATGTGCCAGCTCAGGCAATGCAATGGTGAATAAGGCAGGTGCTGTGTAACCTCATGGAATTTATGGGCTAAGGCTAGTCTTGGAAAAATAAAAGGTTACTTCTTAGAGGAAAGTATTGATTTAAGTTATTCTTATTATAATATTATTTAAATATATTCAAATATAAAACTGTATATCAATTCCCTAATTTTGTAGGTAGCTTCTAGAGAACTATAGAAGTAAAGCACATTTACAAAAAATAATTAAAACTATAAAGCAATAACATTCGAATTATTACATTAGTTTAATGTGACATGACAGATGATGCAGTTTTGCTGAAACTAAATGTCGAATTTGGGATTCAAAAGTAGAAAGATATTGCCTTATGTCTAGTTATACATTTAATTTTGACTTTAATACAATGCATGCACACACAGAATGGGAGAAAATATTTGCAAATCATATCTGATAACGGACTTGTATCTAGAATATATAACGAACTCTTACAGTTCACAAAGAAAAAGTTAAATAACACAATTTTTAAATGGGAAAATAAATTGAATAGACATGTCTTCAAAGAAGCTATGCAAGTGGCCAAAAAGCACACAAAAAGATGTTCAACATCATTACTCATCAAACACAAATCAAAACCACAATGATATATCATTCTGAACTCATAGAATGGATATAATCCAAAAGTCAGATAACAAGTGCTGGCAAAAAATATGGTGACTTAGAACCATTATACATTCCTGGTAGGAATTTTAAATGGTGTGGTCATTGTGGAAAATAGTTTGGCAGTTTCTGAATGTGTTAAACATAGCATCAACATATGACCCAGAAATTCTACTCTTAGATATATAACCAATATAATTGAAAGCCCACATACATTCACACAAAAACTTGTACACAAATGTTCATAGTAGCAGTAGTCATAGTAGTGACAACATAGAAATGTCCTCAGCTGATGAACGAATAAACAAAATATAGTGTATTCATACAATGGAATATTACTTGGCAATAAAAGGGAAGGAAATACAGATGCATGACACAAGGAATCATGAATGAACCTTGAAAACATTATGATAAGTGAAAGGAGTTAGTCACAAGAGACCACATGTTATTTGATTTTATATATCGTGTCCCTTGAACAACATTAGGAACACCAACCCCCATGCAGTTGAAAGTCCACATTAACTTTTGGCTCCCCCAAAATGTAACTGTTTACGATTTGCAGTAAACAGCCTGCTGTTTACTGGAAGCCTTACCAATAACATAAACAGCTGATTAACTCATATTTATATGTTTGTGTATTGTATACTGTTTTTGTGTAATAAAGTAAGTTAGAGAAAAGAAAAAGCTATTAAGAAAATCATAAGGAAGAGAAAACGTAATTCCTAGTCACTAACTAGAAGTGGATCATTAAGTGGAAGTGCATCATCATAAAAGTCTTCATCCTTTTTGTCTTCACATTTATTGGCTGAGGAGGAGGAGGAAGAGGGATGGTCTTGCTGTCTCAGGGGTGGCAGAGGCAGAAGAGATAGAAGTGGTGCAAGGAGAGGAAGGAGAGGCAGGCACACTGGGTATAACTTTTATTGAAAAAAATCTGCTCATAAGTGGACCCACACAGTTCAAACCAGTGTTGTTCAAGGGTCAACTGTATACGAACTGCTCAGAAATAGGCAAACTCATAGATACAGAAAGATTAGTGATAGCCTTGGCTGCCGGGCGTTGGTTGGGTTGGAAGTTGGAGATGGAGTGGGGATGAGAATAACTAACTGTTAATGGAAATGGGGTTTCTTAATTACAGTAGCAGAGGGGATCCAAAAGCTTACAGATTTAGAGGTGGTGGTACTAATATTTAGTATATTCAGTATATTTAGTATATTCAGAGTACTGAATGTACTAAAAAAATTGAATTGTATGCTTTAAATGGGTGAATTGCATGCTATGTTAATTGTATCTCAATAAAGTTGTTGTAAAGCGCAGATAAAATGCATGCCCAGAATGTTTGAAAAAATAAAGTGTATCCAGTGGCATCAGTTCTGCCAAAGCTCTGTGCTGGATATTCACAGCCTTCATGAAACCGAAACTTTCCACAAACAATCTGCCAATGCCAATATTTTAATGAGGTGTCCTGTCCCTTGATAACTCTAAAAAGCTACTTTATGGCACTGAAGATATTTCGTGTCACAGAATTATTTAGGTCCTAATTAAAGAGGCGCCTAATCCAATTATTGCTGGAATTGGAAACCAAACATTTTTTTTCATGATTTACTTACAATTGTAGCTGCACGTTGGTGCACATAGAGATAAACCCACAGAGTGTACGTGGTTCACTGGCAATATTCTCTCACCCTAGGGCTGGAAAGAGCCCAGTTCTTTGTTAAATGGCTTCACTGGTGCCATATGATGTCCTGCTTTTTTTCTTATCCAATCCACCAAACCTTCTATACAGAACACACTGATATGGTTGGTGTTTGCTTGACCCAAATGTGATTGTCAATACATAAGCTGACGTTGACATTCTAGACTAGAAATAGATTATTCAGTGGTCATCCTAGAAATCGTGTGTGTGCATATGTGTGGTTGCCATGCACATATATGTGCACACTTGTCAGAGAGAAATCTCAGGCCTGAACTGAGAAATACAAATCGAAAGGCTCCAGAATCAGGGTTTGGGCAGAAGGTAATAAAAATGAGCCACACAGGAGAAAATGGATGTGTGTGCTGGTGGCAAGGTGGGTAGGGGTTGGTACAGGGTCTGGGACAATAAATTAAGCATTTGAACCACAATGGGCCAAGGTGAGGCACCACAAGTGGGAGGGGGCCAGGCTTTAAAGGCCAGAAACTGTATTTGAAGAGGAGAATTTGAATGATAAAATGTCACCAATCTCTTCTGCTCCTTTAAAAGACCCTGGAGGCAGTTCCTGGTCTTTTTGCTATCCTGCACAAGGATTTGCAGCCATTTTTAGGTAAAGAGAAGAAACCACAGATGCAAAAAGTCTTCAGAAGCTGCCAGTGGTGAGCTGTTCCAGAGAGTAGCCAGAGGGGCTGACCTGCAGCCAAGGCCTGGTGCCTGGGTGTCTTCACATCTTCTTTTGTTCCCGGGGATGGAAGGGAGAGAAACTGACTCAATTAATGGAACCTAGAGCCACTAGTGAACAATGTGGATAAATAAGGACAGAGATGTCAGTCCCTTTCCTAAGCAGCCTCAATGGTGAGGAGGTGCTGGCGAGTTTTCCATGCTGTGTAGCCACATTCGAATCCACAGACTCCTCTTAGCCCTATGCCTTCCAGAGTGAACACACTCTTTGCGAAGTGCAAATCATCCTTGAACAGGGACTCGGAGCAAATCCTCTTTTGTATCGAGCACACATAAGGGCCTACGTTTTGCTTCCAGAAGGTGGTGCTAACTGCAGATGCTGAGCAATGGGAAGTTCAATGGTGAGTTTTCATTGGGACTTGGGGAGTGGAGAGCAGCGGCAATGAGGAGAGTTTCCTATCCCAGCAAGTCAGTTTCCTCTGCCCCAGCACCTGGCTCAGGACCTGGCCCACGGTGGGAGGCAGCACCCATGGGCTGGCATGCCTGAGTGATGGGGAGACTGAATACCCACCTGTAGAGGACCCTGGTGTGGACAAGTGCCCAGGATCCTGGTGTCCAGGCACCGCCGCCTATAAACCTAAAAATAGGGGTTAGGCACTTGCCACAGACTCTTAGAAAGGAGAGGTCCTGCACTGCCACCCTGGGGTCACATTCTGCACCTTACCAACTGCATGTTCTTGGGTAAGTTGCTGAACCTTGTTTTCCATCCATAAAAAGGAGCTTACAATACCTAACAATGACTGTGACAATAAATAAGGAGATGCTGAGTGGCAGTGAATGGCCACTCCCTTCCCCATCCTCACCGCCCCCTCCACCCTCCGCCCCAATCTGTGGTTTCCTCCCTGTTCTTCCACTCACGATGGAGTGCTGGTTCCACTCTGTAGCATAGTAGTAGGAATCCCTTACTTGAGCATCTGCATATCCATCACCTTATCGGGTCCTTCCCCAAGGGTACGTGGCTCATTATTTCTGTGCAGCTGATGAGTCAACGGAGACGGGAATTTAGACCACCTGGCACAGGTTCACTGGCTCTAAGTCAGGTGTCTGTGTCCCCTGCTGCCCCCTGGCGGAAGCGGCTGGTGGAGCCACTGTCGCGCGGAGCTCGCACTTCACCATCAGCCCTGCAGCCCCTGCCTCAGGGCTAACAGCCCACCACCCACCGCCCACACTCTCACCTCCCAGCCTCAGGTATCAAGTGTCTTTCACAAAGGTGACATCAATGTCTCTTGTAAAAGAGGCAAAGGGATGCGTAAGTAAGAGCTGGACATGGAACGGTCTCTTTTTGGCCCCAACCCCTTGCATGCTTCCCCCCACCCCAGCTCCCTCCATGAAGGTTCTGGAACATCCTTCCAGCCCTTTTCTAAGCATTTACATACATATTCATGTGAATATATTTTAAAATGAATGCTGCCATATAATATATATCATCCTGAATTTGATCTCACCAGTATGCCCAAAGGAGCCTTCTCAATCAGCTGCCTCACTTTTTAAAAGGATTTTCAGTGCTCTATTGTTGGCTGACCTCTTTTTGTCCAGGTCCTTAATGATGGATTTTTGGTTGCAATAATGTCACAATGACCATCCCTAGACAAGCATTTTTGTGCACACGTGTAGAATTCTGCATTACACTCATTTTACAGGTGAAGAAAGTAAGGTAAGACAAGGTGAAGGGATTTGACAAAGGTCACCTACTACCCCATGTGGTACCACAGACTAGGTGTTCAGAATCCCCCATCCATGCTCTGTTCTCTGGAGCACAAAGCAGGGAATTGTAGGATTCCCACAGAGGAGCGATTCTCATCCTCATGTGGAATTCTGCACACAGGCCCTTCCTCCCACAGTGGTCCCATGCTTGCAGCTCTGCCTATGCCTTTCTCTGTTTAAAACAGCCTGAGGTTCCCACTGTCTTCAGCGTGGAGCCACACCTGGAAGCCTGTGGGCCCCCTGCCCCTGTCGTGTGCATCCTGAGTTCCTAATCCACTGGGAAGGAGCCAGCCATGCCACACGCTTTCCTGGAGTGCTCTTCCCATTTCTCCACAACGTTGTTCTGGGACATCCTTTTGCCATTGCCCCCTGGGCCAACTCCTACTCAGCTCTCAGGTCCCCACTGACCCGTCACTCTACCCAGGAAACCCTCCTTAGGCCCTCTCCGCAGACCTTCCATCCTAGACTGTTGTGATTCCCTGCTTCCCTGCTCTTCTCAAGCCAGGTTGCAAGCTCCATGAGAGTCAGGCTGCATCCGCCATCAACCAGCACATCTCCAGTGCTATCAGCCTGATAATGAGTGTGGATGTGGGGAATGAATGAACACATGCATGCATGCCAGAGACACACTGTGCTCCACCTTTGGTGCCCCTGGGACACTGGAGATATACCAGTAACTTGAGAACACTGACATTTAAACTCAAGACCACCCCCTGTATCCCAGGACAGTCCTGTATGCACAGAATTAGGCCACTTCAGTTGATTTTATTTCTACTGTTGATGTAGCCATAAGGTCTGAATTTCCCTCAATGAAAGGGGAAGAGAGAAAAGAAGGAGGCCAAGGAGGAGGATCAGAGACGCCCTGAGGGGTCACAGGTGAAGATGTCTTCAGACACTGGCATCTCAGTGGTTGGGAATGTCATATACTTTTTTTGTGAACAGCTTGTGTTTGGGGACCATGAAGTATGAAATACTCATGATGGGCAAGGTGGTGGTGGTGATGATGGCACTTGGGACTCAGCAAGGTGGGGAAGGAACAGGGCAAGGAAATGAGACAATATTGTGCTTACACAATGAGCACCTCCCTTTAGCCTCCATTCTAAAAGGACCAGCTCCCAGGAGCATATCCAACTGACAAGACCTGGGAGAGCTCACCTTCTGGCTCATCTACCTGGTGTTGGCTGGTTTTATGAATGTGAACACAGACAGAACCATTCCGGGGCTTCCTGCTCAGGTGTGTGATGTCTCAGCACCGTCCGCACATGTGTTCATCTGTTATTCCTGCACTCATGCCTTCCCACGATGTAGTTATTATTATTTCCATGGTAAAACTGGACAATGAAAACCGGAATCTGGAGAGATGAGCAGTGCACCTACAGGCCCAGGAGCCCCAGCATGGTGTCTCTGACTCCAGGGTTTGGACTCTGTCTGCAAGGCATTGCTGCTGGATCTTCGGGGTGCACAGACTTAGTCAGAGCCACCAATGAGACCTGTGTTTCTCTCTCCCTCTCTTCTTATCCAGCCTTCTTGCTTCTTTTCTGCTGCATTCTATGCCAAGCCTCTCCTTCAGAACAGACCCCATGAGTAATCGTTCCTAGGAACACACAGTCTCCCGGGAAGAGACCCCTGCTGGCCTTGTGGAAGGGTCTGTGCAGCTAAAGCAGATTGAACGCTCAGGGACTGGAATATTTTTTATTTTGAGGCAGGTGGTTGAGGCAGAGTAATCCCTAAAATTAGAGAAATGTGTAAAATGTATGCTTTAGATTTTCTTTGAAGGAAGATTATTTACCAGAGACTGGTATACCTCTCAGGCCCCAGTTTTCAGCCCAGTTCAGCATCTTCCCAGGGAATTTGCAATGAGTTTCAGGTCCTTCACAGGTGGCTCCAATGTTAGAGTAATTCAAAGATTCCTCCAAATTCCAGAAAAGGCCAGATGGGAGCATCCAACCCATAGGGGAAGAAATAGAAGACAAAGAGATAGACTTTCCACTGTTCACAGTGGGAGGCGCCCAAGTCCAAAGTGAGAGACAAAGCTAAAGGAGAAATCAGTGAACTCATGCATGTCAGTTACAGGGAAAAAAATGGTTACAGAAAATTCAGGGGAGAGGGGAATTAGTTAATGACATCATGAGAAAGCAGCTGGAAAAAGGCTGGGTGCGGTGGCTCATGCCTGTAATCCCAGCACTTTGGGAGGCCGAGGCAGGTGGATCATTTGAGGTCAAGAATTTGAGACCAGCCTGACCAACATGGTGAAACCCCATCTCTACTAAAAATGCGAAATCAGCCAGGCATGGGGGCACACACCTGTGATCCCAGCTGAAGTGGGAGAATTGCTTGAACCCAGGAAGCAGAGGCTGTAGTGAGCTGACATCAAGCCATTGCACTCCAGGCTAGGCAACAAGAGTGAAACTCTGTCTCAAGAAAGAAGAAAAAAAAAGGAAAGAAAGAAAGAAAGAAAGAAAGAAAGAAAGAAAGAAAGAAAGAAGAAAGAAGGAAAGAAGGAAAGAAGGAAAGAAGGAAAGAAGGAAAGAAGGAAAGAAGGAAAGAAGGAAAGAAGGAAGGAAGGAAGGAAGGAAGGAAGGAAGGAAGGAAGGAAGGAAGGAAGGAAAAAGAAAGAAAGAAAGTAGCTGTAGACACTGACCTGGTCTCTTCTTCAAGCTTGTATCACTTAATTGGGACATTGCTGAGCTCAAAGGGACCTAAGGGCATAAAAATATGATCTGAGGGGTCCTGCATCAAATGCTGCTTTGGGAAAGTCAGCTCTAGAAGACATTGTTGGGTCAATCAGGAAAATCAGAATATGGTCTGGGTATTAGATAGCATTAAAATGTTCCAAACAGACAGCATAGTGGAGATCAATTACTGAAAAAATCAGATTATAAAACATTATGTGCAGAATGATCTCATTTGGTGAAGTAAAAAGGGAACGATATGTGTACTGAGGTGTTAAAAGTAGAAATTTCTGGGTGGTAGGAATGTGATAATTTTCCTTTTTATTTTTGTTTGACTGTATTTTCCATTTTTTACAGTGCACACGTGGAGCTTCTGGAACAATGAAAGATTATTTAAAATTTATAGACCAAAGAATTTGGGCAATATTAGTAAGTGAGCATGGCAGAAAAGGGTTCACAAGCAAGTGTTCCCGGAAACTAATAAGAAAGCCAAGGCAGAAATGGAACCGCGGGTGTGGGAGGCAACTAGAAAATCCACCAACGAGGAAATGTGAAGGACGCGTCTACTTAAAATGCTCAGCCTCATCAGTAATCAAGGAAATGCAAACTAGAAAGAGGAACCAAATTTCTACCCAACAAATGAACAAGCACTGAGAAGAAAAGGAAGATCCTGCCCTGAGGATGGTGAGAGGGGGCGCCGGTGGGCACACTCACTGGCACCGCCACGGTGGAAGGTCACTTGGCAATGAACACCAAGACCCTTCAAGTTGTCTGTGCTCAGCAATTCCATCTCTGGGATTCTTTCTTTTAAAAAAAAAAGAAACCATAATATGAAAATGTGATGCTCATTACATTATTTATAATTCTAAAAAATTACAACTCCTCCCACCATCCGACATTTGGAGGATGGTCAAGTAGACTGTGCCAAATGCATTGAATACAGCACCAGGCAGAGGTGACAGTGTGTCCAGAGAAAGTCGAGATGTACGTGGACTAGTTTTGTGATAACATAAGTAAGTAAAAGAACAATTAACAGTATAGTCCCAACTGAGAAAAATGAATAGTTAAAAAGAAATATTTAAAAATACAATAAAGAAACACACGGAAACGTTCACACCATTGGGTTGTGGAGGTGGAATTACATTTCTCTATTTCCAAATGTTGACAAATGCCTATTACTGTTATAATGAGGAGGTAGAAAAGAATAGAAGGCTGACCGTAAAGTCTTTTGGGGTTTGGTAAAGTTGTGAAAGTTTTAGACATGTAAAAAGATCAACATAGCCAGGGCTATAAATGGCAGGTGCCAGTAGGCTAAGCAATTCTTATGGATGCTTGGGAGCTGGCAGGAGCCCCCACCTCCCAGGAGGGGCATATGAGTGACAAAAGGGAAGGAGGCCTGGCCAAAGGCAAGACCCAGGCTGGAAAGTGGGACTTTGGCAGAGGCTGGGGAGTAGCCTCAGGGAGGTGAAGATAAGAGCCAGACCATAGTAAGCTCCGTCCCAGAAGCAAAGCCACACAGCACAGAGTGGGACCAAGGACACTGTGCCACCTGTTCAGCAGGTTGCCTGGGATTGCAGAGGCCACTCAATATGCAGGACTGAATGGCAAGGCTGTGCCTGCTGGCCTGCTTCAGACCATGGGCCCCTGTTCCTGCCCCCGACATATTCCACCTCTGTCACTTCCTGGTCCTGTGGCTTTGGGCAAGGTGTTTGTACCTGTCTGTGCCAGTTGCTCCTCTGTAAGCTGGTGCATTCGTTTCCTAGGGCTGCCATATCAGAAACATCAGACACTGATTCTCTAACAAAGGAGGTTTGGGCTTCCTTTGAAGGTAAATTAATTAAGACTTGAGATTCGCAAGTCTCTGGCTATCAGACCAATGAAAACAGCATGGAAAAGAAAGCTGACATGGAGTAAGAGGAAGGGGTGAGTGGTGGGGAAAGAAGGTGTCAGAGAGGGTGCGTTCCAGCACCGGCTTCCAGACATCTGCAGGTCCAGATGCTTCTGGCTCAAGGGTACATGAAACCCAAGAACTCTCTTCTGCCTGAAGTAGTTAAAATTGGGTTTCTGTCCATTACAAACACAAATGCCCTTACTAAAATAACTGGCTATGTACTTGGGACTTGGATGTAGTCCCTGTCCTCTTGGGACAGTTTTTCTGGGGAAAGGAGAAAATTGAACAAATAATTCCTACTGTAGAGAGAGGTATAAACAAGAAAGACATCAGGGACAGTGTAGTCTGATGCTACTGCCATGGGTTTTAGTTCACTCCCTTGTTCCTAGAGGGAAGAAAACAAAGAGGTGTATGTGCATGTGTGTGTGTGTGTGTGTGTGTTTGTGTGTGTGTGTGTGTGTGATTAAACACAAAAACAGCATCCTGTCTGCCCTAGCCAAATATTCAGAAATAGTCAGTCTTCAAAAACAGAAGTGTTTGCCCAGGGTTTTATTTCTCAGGTGTTGGTGGGTGACAGGTGTTCTCACATCCAGCTTGTTTGTCAGCTCCTCGGGATGTTTCTAACCGTATTTCACAGGGGAAAAGACTGGCTAGGGGAGATGTGGGAGCCCCCTTCTGATTGGAGAGGAGCTCCTGCCTGCAGGGCACCACCATGGAACAGGTTGCCCACGCGGCTGAACATGGTCCTGACAGATGGTCTCCCTTCCAACAGGGGCAGAGAGTGGCTGTTGGCACCATTTTTCTGCAGTTAGTGGTGTCTGTCACCTTGCTGGGGCCTTTCAAAACCTATTTTTGTGGATTTTTTTTGCTCACTCCCAAGTATGAAGCAAGGCTGAGGAATAAGACGTCTGGCCCCTTCGCCTGAAGCACTAGAGATTCTCCCACTGTTTGATCTGCATTTGCACAAACCCTGCCTTCTATGGAAGATGCCCTCCTCATGGTATAAGTTCAAAGCATAGCTCATAGCTCAGACATTTCTCTTTCTTCAGCCAACACATCTTTAGCAAGCAGGTACCTACGATTTGCCAGGTACCAGCCTTGGGGGCAAGGTCTGGAGCTTCTTGGTCCTTGTACTTTCTGCAAGACCCAGAGACCTTCCGTAGTCTGTTGAGTAAAGGAATGGACAGCACGTGGGATGCTGAACAAATGGGACAGAGCTTTATGATGACTTGGAATTATTAAACGTTTCTGGATGCAGAGCTGATGTCCCAAATATTTGATGAGACACTAACTGGAAGATCTTGGGAGACAATAAACACTCTGATGGGGCAAATTTTCCCCAGGTTTTCCTCTCTTCTCCTGGGTGGATCCCGAAAGCTTCAAACCCAAGAAGCCCCACCCCAGCCGGCATGGGCTTCCTGTTGAAGCTCCATTCCTTCCACGGGAGAAAGCACCAGATTGCTTTGTGGATTTACACAGCGAGCCTTACCCAGCCCAGGGGAGCCATGGCCCTGGGTCTTGGCTGAAGCACAACTGTGACCCATTGTTAGGGTTTAGAACCCTTTGGGATTCCCATAGCTGAAGCTGCAGTGACGGCATAGGGTCAGCACAGAGGGTTATGCAAGATTTCAGGGCCCTGGTGTTGAAGTCTCTTCACCCTTTCCTTGACTTCCTGCTGTAGGACTGTGCCCCAGTGATGAGGATTCGAGGTCTGTGCATTGCCAGGAAGTTCTGGAAGCTGCCTTCAAGTCCACCTGGACATGACTAGCCAGAACCTGGAGGGAGTGAGTGGAACCTTCCAGGAGCTGCTTGAAGAAGCAGCCAGTAGCAGTGAACCCCCATGCTGGCCAATTTGATTCCCTCTTAGAATTGACAAAAGAGGTGGCCCAGCCCAGAGATTGCTTGGCGTGGCCAAGGACATGGGCTTTAGAACAAACAGGCTGGGCATGGTGGCTCACGCCTGTAATCCCAGCACTTTGGGAGGCCGAGGCGGGCGGATCACCTGAGGTCAGAAGTTCAAGAACAGCCTGGCCAATATGGCGAAACCCCGTCTCTACTAAAAATATAAAAAGTAGCCAGGTGTGGTGGCAGGTGCCTATAATCCCAGCTACTTGGGAGGCTGAGGCAGGAGAATTGCTTGAACCCGGGAGGCGGAGGTTGCAGTGAGCTGAGATCACGCCATTGCACTCCAACCTGGGTGACAAGAGCAAGACTCCATCTCAAAAACAAAAACAAAAACAAAAAACCTAACAGGCCCTGCTTCTAACAGTCCTGCCGTCTCTTGTAACTCAGGCCAACTGTCTCATGATGGGCCCCTCAAGGGGCTGTGTGACAAGGACAATGACATTGCAGGAGAACCCGCATACACTGGCTGGTACACAGCAGCCTCAGCAACTGGGAGCCACCCCACCCTTTCCTCTCTTGTGATGCTTGTTGACATGGAGGAGAGGGGAGCTGCCTGTGCTCTCCTGAGAGGACCCAGTTTCCTGACAAAAGCTGGAAGCTGGGGGCTCTGACTGCTGGGTATTTAGGAAGAAGGGGTCTTGCAAGGAGCAGGAGACAAGGAGCCCACAGGAAGCCAGGAATTCATCTTGGGGTGAATCCGCCTGGGTTGCAGTGGGGGCAGCTCCTCCCAGGGTACCATCATGGGAACCATCCCTCTGGCTTGCCCTGCAGGCATGTGGGCATCCTGGAATGAGTCCCTCACTGAGCCAAAAAACCTTGAGGCTGACCCACCCAGGAAGACACGGGCTCAAAAGGAAGAGAAGCCTCACTTCGGCCTGGCATGGCCTGGCTCACTTCCCTTCCCTCAATAATCACAGTGTCAGCCCTCAAGGATACCACTTGTGGGACTTCTGATTGACCTCCTCTTTGAAGGCAGGGAAGTTACACTCTCTACAAGCAAAATAGAGCTCTTGTTTTTATTTTTATACTTTTTAAAAATAGAAACAGGATTTCACTATGGTGCCTAGGCTGGTCTTGAACCCCTGGACTCAAGGGAACTTCCTGCCTGTCCTCCCAAAGTGCTAGGATTACAGGTGTAAGACACCATGCCCAGCCAAAACACAGCTCTTATCCCAGATTTCTCAGGGCCCATGGGTTTGGGAAGAAGATGGATTGCCTTCCTATGCTATCTCTCTATTATATAAAGTGGAAATAAGGAAGGATAACACACAGCTGGGGAGCTGGAGGTAGGGATCTGGGTTCTAGGTCCCAGCACTGTGTGACTTTCACCAGCACCCTCACCTTCACCCAGAGCTTTTGATTTCCAATCTGTAAAATTTGGGGGGTGCAGTAGATTATCCTCAGGGTCCTAGTAGCCTTCCACGGATGTGACTCTGAGGATATGGTCTTGCCTTATTGGGGACTTAGTGAAAGATGATCAAGAGGGGAGACGGCCGGGGGAGCCTTGCAGGCACGGTTGAAATCCAGACTTGTGCCTCCCCAGCAACTTGGGCATGAAATGAAAGATCCCATGTATGTGAGGAAAGACAATGAGTTACTAACAACAACCAGAAGGATCTTGCTACATAAAAGCTACGACAAAAGGGCTCTGCTAAAAAACAAAGAAAAGATTTTATTGACAAACCAGAAATCTTCTTTTGAGGTTTTGTGCTGACTTAGCTGCAGGATTTAGTGCTGGCAAAGATGTTGCAAAGATGAGTCTGATCTCAGGGTACAGAAGGGCTTTGGCAAGAACCCTACTGTCTTGAACCTACAGGCCCTGTCTCCGTCCCCAAACCTGGCTGGTAAACCTACGTTTTCTTATATGTTGCTAGTGCTTTAGATCAGATTTTCTCAGAAGGTAATGATGGTGGAGTGGGAAGAGTAGACAGAGCATTAAACCCCATCTCTGCCACTTGCTACCTGTGTCACTTAAACTATATTGGTTTTCTCATCTGTGAAATGGGTATAATAATACCAATCTGTCTTCTTTTGCTAGGCAGTTGGGGTTAAAACAATACTTGCAGTGGTCTTAACTAATACTTACAAATGTTTTATATTATTAAGGGATGCAAGACTAGAAGGCCAGTATTTGGAAAATCCTGAGTGCAATGCAGGAGTCCCTGGAAGCTGTGGGCTACCTGCCTCTTCATTCAATAGGAGGCCTCAGTCCTGAGCCATTCTTTTGGGTTCTGGATGCTGCTTGGCAATAAGAAGTCCAAGGTGCTGGGCACGGTGGCTCATGCCTGTAATCCCAGCACCTTGGGAGGCCAAGGTGGATGGATCACTTGAGTTAGAAGAGTTTAAGACAAGCCTGGGCAACATGGTGAAACCCTGCCCTTAAAAAAAAAAAAAAAAAAAAAAAAAAAAAAAAAAAAAAAAAAAAAAAAAAAAAAAAAAAAAAATTAGCCAGGTGGCCACGTGTACTTCCAGCTACTCAGGAGGCTAAGGTAAGAGAATCACTTGAGCCTGGGAGGCGGAGGTAGCAGTTAGCCAGGATTACATCAGTTCACCAGAGCCAAATCCTGTCAAAAAAGAAAGGAAAAGAAAGGAAAGGGGAAGTGGAAGGGGAAGGGGAAGGGTAAGAGGGAGTGGGATGGGGAGGGGGAGAAGAGGTATGGGAAAGGAAGGGAAGAGAGTGAACAAATAAACAAATAGAGAATAAAATTTACAAAACAATGATGCATAGAATAACATAAAATCATATTTAGAGATAAAAGGGAGATGTGTTAGCCTGAAAATGACAAATATTGCTGAGAAGAATTAAAGGAGCTCTAAATAAGTGAAAAGATGTACCATGTTCATGGAATGAAAAACTCAATATTGTTAAGATGGCACGTTTTCCCAAATGTATCTATGAATCCAGTGCCATCCAGTCAAAATGTCAGCCTGTTTTAAAAATTTTTAAGCCAATTATAAAATTTATATGGCAGTTAGAGAACCTAGAATAATGAAAACAATGTTGAAAAATAAGAATAAAATTGAAGAACTCCTGTAGCCTTATTTTGGCACTTGGAGATCCCACTAAGGGGTCTGATGGGATTTATTTTAAGGTGATTATTTTAAGACTTACTACCAAGAAAATGTAATCAAAACAGGATAGATTGATGTCAAGATATAAAAAGAGATAGAACACAGTAAAGAGTCCAAAAATAGGATCTCTCTTATAGTTAGTGATTTTTACAAAGCCTCCAAAGTTATTTAATGTAGAAAACATTTGTTCAACAAAAGTTTCTTGAACAACTAGATATCAAATGGAAAAGAAATAAACCTTAACCTTACCTCACCGTCATATACAAAAATTACTTTGAATGAATCCTTCACCTAGACATGAAAGTTAAAACTATAAAACTTCTAGTAGAAAACATATCTTTGCCAATTTGGGATAAGAAAATTTTTCTTAGCAGAACCAAGAATCATAAAGATATAGACTGGACTTCACAAATATTAAAAAGTTCTGCTCATAAAAAGACACCATTAAGAAAAGAAATATGTAAGCCACATATTAGAAGAGTATTTAAAACACATATATCTAATAAATTGCTTATATCCAAAATATATTTTAAAACTTAGTAATGAAAGATAACCTACTTTAATGCTAGTTGCATCGTGAAATTGTACAGACATTTTGGAAAATTGGCATTTTCTTATAAAGTTAAATATATATGTAGGTATTTCCTGAAAAAAAAACCTAAAACATATGTATATTTAAAAAGTAGTGGAAGAGGGCCAGGTACAGTGGCTCATGCCTGTAATCCTAGCACTTTGGGAGGCCAAGGTGGGTGGATCACGAGGTCAGAAGTTCAAGACCAGCCTGGCCAACATAGTGAAACCCAGTCTCTACTAAAAATACAAAAATTAGCCAGGTGTGGTGATGGGTGCCTGTAGTCCCAGCTACTTGGGAGGCTGAGGCAAGAGAATCGATTGAATCCAGGAGGTGGAGGCTGTAGTCAGCTAAGATCACGCCATTGCATTCCAACCTGGGTGACACAGTGAGACTCTGTCTCAAAAAAAAAAAAAAAAAAAAAAAAAAAAAAAAAAAAAAAAAAAGTAGGGGAAGAATGTCCAAAAAGCTTTATTCAGAATGTCCCCAAATTGGATATAATGATGCAGATGTTCATCAATAGGAAAATAGCTTAAAATCAAAAAACAAAAACAAAAACACAACCCTGTGGTATATTTATACAACAGAGTTCTGCTCAACAAGAGAAAGGAATGAACTACTAAAATACACAACAGTATGGACAAACTTAAAAGATATTATGCTGAGTGAAAGAAGCTTGATGTAAAAGAGCACACACTGTATGGTTCCATTCAGATGAAGTTCTAGAACTTGCAAAATGAATCTACAATGATAGAAAGCAGAACTCTATAGGGTTAGCTGGGGAAGATGAGATGTGGACTGCCTGGAAAGGGGCATGAGGGGGTTTTCTGGGGTGACAGAAACATTCTGTATCTTAATAGGTGTGTGAGTTACTTGGAAGATGTGTTTATCAAAACTCATCAAATAGTATACTTAGAATTTTTACATTCAAGGTATGTAAATCATAACCTGCTAAGAAAAAAATTCTTATATTAAAGAAAAAAATGTGAATCTGCACAGAGGGAAAATATGTCTCTACTCTCAGAGCCATGAAGAGCCAGAACAGAATAACTCAGGTGATCTGACTACTGGACTGCATCACCATAAGGGAAGGTAGGGCTGCCAGGAGCAGAAAGGAAGGGGAGGTGGTGTGGGCAGGATCAAGGCTTCTGTTCCCATCTGGCTAGGCCAGGCCCTGCGACACCTCCTGGTGGAACCTCCAAAGTGTCAACACCACAACTGGTTGGAAGGGTGAGCTTCTGAGGCTGACAAGTGATATTTGAGAAAGCATAGTCAGGCTACAGTCAGAGAGAAGCACCAGATGAGCTTGGCAATCCCCTTTCTGTAACAGGCTCCCTCGAACCTCTCTGCCATGAGTAAATAGTTTGGTTTTCCATAAAATGCCCTGAATATTTATGCAAAATAAAGAAATGACCTTTTTTGCTTTCCAAATCTTGCTAAGCCCCTAGGAGAGTTGAGTCACTTAGTGAAAGAGGTGTATGCCTGCCTTGATTTCCCTGCGTACCTACACCAACTTGCATAAGAAAACATCACTTTGAGGCTACCAACCAGACTTGAGCTTTTTGCTCTTTCTTGCACACACTCAGACACATCCACACAAATGCACTGCCCCTGTCCCCAGGAGACTTACAAGTACACTCTCTCCCTGAATGCATGTACAGAGTGGGGCCTGAAATGCATAGGCCCCTTATGTGTGATGAGGGCCAAAAGCTGAGCCCAGTGACTGTTCCCAGCCATGCGGCCAGAGAAGAGTGAATCCTCCTCCACACATCTACCCACACAGACCTCCGAAGCAAAAGTGGTACATGGGCTTCAGCTGCCACTGCAGCGGAAGGGATTTAATTTCAGCTATATGGGGGAAGGAAGGCCCTAAGATGTCTGTCTCTGTTTCCTTTTCCTGGCCCATTTCCCCTTATCCAAGGTCCTTGTGTGGCATCTTCAAGGGACCTAAGTTGCCAAGTGAAATCACCTCATCCACCCACCTCATTTCGCAGGTGGAGAATCTGAGTTACAAAAGCAGAAGGAATCGCCCAAAGGCATGTGATCAACTAGGGTCACTGACTAGACCAGCATCCCGAACTCCTGGTTTGCAGTTCAGGGTGATGTCTGCTACATGATGCTGCCAGCCCACAGTCTCTTTTCCATCAGAGAAGGGGGCTTATTCCCATTGGAAAGTACTGGAAGGTGGCACCCAGGCTATGGGCTCCCCCAGTGGTCTGCTGGGGGCCCCACACCAGGCTGCTTTCCCAGTCCTGGCGTGAGGGCACAATTAAAGCAGCTTCAGAATCACCAGTAAAGAGTCGGTCTCCCCTTTAGCTGTTCACTGAGAACATAGCCACAGAGGTACAGATTACGGCCCCCAGGAAGTCCAGGGGAGTCAGATTAAGTCAGGCTGTACATACCACTGAGAGCAGCCTGGTATGTGCTCCGTGACGTGTATGTTACAGGAGGATAGACAGAGGAAGTGGAAGGCATAGTTTTTGAAATATTCTAGCCGGGCACCATGGCTCACACCTATAAACTCAGCACTTTGGGAGGCTGAGGTGGGCAGATCACCTGAGGTCGGTAGTTTGAGACCAGCCTGACCAACATGGAGAAACCTCATCTACACTAAAATAACAAAATTAGCTGGGTGTGGTGGCACATACTTGTCATCCCAGCTACTCGGGAGGCCGAGGCAGGAGAATCACTTGAACCCGGGAGGCAGAGGTTGCAATGAGCCGATCACACCATTACGCTCCAGCCTGGGCAACAAGATCAAAACTCCATCTCAAAAAAAAAAAAAAAAAAAAAAAAGAATCTATTTCAAAATGATGGGACTGTATAGTTCAGTGATTAAAAGCATGGCCTTTGGAATTCAATAGACCTGGATGTTGCCTCTCACTGGATATGTAGCCATGAGCCCCACTTTCTGAGCCTATAAATGGAAAGGAACAGTTATCCCAGCATCTACTCAGTGAACGGTACCTGAGGATGGCTTGCTTTGAAGATCTAGTTTCAGAACTCAGGAGACACAGCACCCATAGGCCAGGTCTGGGCCTTCACAGCCAGTGAATATAATTTTTTAATTTCTTTTCTTTTTTGTAGAGTCAGAGTCTCACTCTGTTGCCCAGGCTGGAGTGTAGTGGTAATCACAGCTCACTGCAACCTCTAACTTCTGAGCTCAAGAGGTGCTCCTGCTTCAGCCTCTCCATTAGCCGCAACTACAGGCATGCACCACCACACCTGGCTGTGTTAGTTAGGGTTCTCTAGAGGGGCAGGACTAATAGGATAGATGTATGTATGAAAGAGGGTTTATTAAGGAGTATCGACTATGACGATCACAAGGTGAAGTCTCACAATAGGCCGTCTGCAATCTGAGGAGCAAGGAAGCCAGTCCAAGTCCCAAAACCTCAAAAGTAGGGAAGCCAACAGTACATCTTTCAGTCTGAGAGCTGAAGAGCCCGTGGCAAACCACTGGTGTAAGTCTAAGAATCCAAAAGTTGAAGAACTTGGAGTCTGATATTCAAGGGCAGGAAGCATCCAGCACATGAGAAAGATGAAGACCGAAGACTCAGTCAGTCTAGTCCTTCCATGTTCCTCTGCTTGCCTTTATCCTAGCCACACTGGCAGTTGATTAGATGGTGCCAGATTGAGGGTGAGTCTTCCTCTCCCAGTCCTGACTCAAATGTTAATCTCCTTTGTCAGCACCCTCACAGACACGCCCAGGAACAATACTTTGCATCCTTCAATCCGATGAAGTTAACACTCAATATTAACCATCACATCGGCTAATTAAAAAAAAATTTTTTTTGTAAAGACAAGGTCTTGCAGTGTTATCCAAGCTTGTCTTGAACTCCTAGTCCCAGGCCATCCTCCCACCTCAGCTTCCCAAACTGGGATTACAGGTGTGAGCCTATACGCCTGGCCCCAGTGTTGCTTTTTTTTTTCTTTTTGTGGAGACTGGGTCTTGCTTGGCCGGGCACAGTGGCTTATACCTGTAAACCCAGCACTTTGGGAGGCCGAGGTGGGCGGATCACGAGGTCAGGAGATTGAGACCACCCTGGCTAACACGCGGTGAAACCCGTCTCTACTAAAAATACACACACACACACACACACACAAAAGCTGGGCATGGTGGCAGGCGCCTGTAGTACCAGCTATTCCAGAGGTTGAAGCAGGAGAATGGTGTGAACCCGGGAGGTGGAGCTTGCAGCGAGCGGAGATCATGCCACTGCGCTCCAGCCTGGGCAACAGAGTGAGACTCCACCTTAAAAAAAAAAAAAGAGAGAGAGAGAGTGAGAGAGACTGGGTCTTCCTATGTTGCCCAAGCTCTTGCTGGGCTTAAGCAATCCTCCTGCCTCAGCGTCCAAAAGTGCTGGGATTGTTACAGGCATGAGCCACCTCTCAGGGCCCAGTGCTCTCTTTTTTTTGGAGTGCAATGGCACAATCTCAGCTCACTGCAACCTCTGCCTCCCGGCTTCAAGCGATTCTCCTGCCTCAGCCTCCCAAGTAGCTGGGATTACAGGCACCTGCCACACGTCTGGCTACTTTTTGTATTTTCACTAGAGGCAGAGTTTCACCATGTTGACCAGGCTGGTCTCGAACTCCTGACCTCAGGCGATCCGTCTGCCTCGGCCTCCCAAAGTGATGGGATTACAGGCATAAGCCACCACGCCCGCCCCGCAGTGTTTTTGAAAGTAATGGGAGGGTGGGAGGATGAGTGGGAGGAGAGGAGCTGTCCACTGTCCCAGTGCTGACCTGCTGAGAATTCCAGCCTGGGCAGGACTCAGCAGACTTGCAACCACTCAGGCACCCTGGTAAATTTCTAGGCTGTGGTTGTGGGTGAGTGGGAACTGGAGTGGGACAAAGAACTGGGAGAAACAGCTTTTCCTGAAAGCTTCAGTCCTGGGAATACAAGACAACCTCCACTGCCTCACTCCAGCTCAGAGACAGGAAATGAACAGGGCCAGACATCTTTAGAAGTCAGTTTAAACCCAGAGAAGCTGTTGTTCATGAATCGGTTCAATGCCTCGCAGTCTAACACTAAGGAAGATCAATCACACACTTCTCTGCTCCTGGAGTCAGCCTGCATTGCAAATAAAGAAGCTGCTGCCACCACAGACACATTTAATGGATTTTCAGAGCAAGGTGCAAACTCACTGGCTGGCTGCTTGCCTGTGAGTTCAGTGGAGAGGAATGGCTTTGAGTCAGGTAGACTGTAGCTGAACTGCAACTCTTTCTATTTGTCCAACTGTGGGGCAACTGTGGTGTAGGGGATGAAGTCCTGGGCTGAGGGAGGACCTGTGTTCTGATCTCAGATCTGCCACAGGGCATCTGTGAAACCTTAAGCAAGCTGCTTGGCTGCAAGTTTCTGACACCCAGTCTATAATCAGGGTAATTATCCCTATCCCATGAATGATAAGGGGTGAAATGAATTTAATGTGCTTAGCAGAAGGTCTAGTCCACAGTGAGCCCTCAGATAGACACTGACTTTCTATGCTACTCAGCTGGCATTCAGTCCAAGCACTTGGTTTGGGAAGAGAGTTAGAGGAGAGAAGAATGGGAGTGATGGGCATTTGGACATCATCCGGAGAGACTGGGAGAACCAAACCTGGGCATTAGAACACAGTCAGCATGTTTATACACATAGACCTGGGTCCACATTACCTCCCTCATCAGCTCTGGCTCCCTGAGAATGCTGCTTAACTTCTTTGAATTTCAGTTTCCTCATCTGTATGATGGAGTAACTAAAGTATCTCTAGTAAAGGGCTGCCATGAAACTTACGTGAGATAAAGCAAGGGATCCTAGCAAATCTTCAATAGATGTTGCTCATCATTCTGAGTCCCATCAGACAGTGGGGTCTCAGCTTCTTCCAAGAGACTGTCAGCTGACACTTCCAGGCAGCAGGCTTCCTCTTCTCTCTGGTTGGGCCCTTTGCGTAGCCTGTGGGGCCTGGGCCAACCAGAGACTCAGGAGTGGCAAAGGCCCTGTCTAGCAAACCAATTCTTGTCTTATCTGATAATGAGCAAGTGAGCCAGAGACCCAATGGTGCTGTTGGACTTTGTTTTCGTGATTCTGCTTACCTCACTTGAGGGCTGGGCCAGGGGTATGCATAAACAGCTTTCCTGGGGGGCAGGGACCACCTGTCTGATAGTGGTAGCAGAGAGACCATTAGATAGCAGTCAGGATCCTGGGTTCCAGGCCCTGATCTGCCACATGTTCTTACACAGTGAACATCCCCTGTAGGGTCTCAGAATTCTTATCTGTGTATCATTCCTAGAACTCCCAGGGTTCTACAAGAATCCCATGAAGAATCAGATGTGTAAACGCTTAAAAATAGAGAACTGCTGGTGGGCCAAGGTGGAGAGGACTAGAAGGGGCCTATCCCCAGAATGACTGGATGTTGCATGTCCTGTAAGTTATCATCTGAATAGGACTGACCTTTCTGTCCAGCCTGGCATTGGGCTGGCATCCTCAGTTTGCATTCAGAGTTTGCCAATGTCCTTTCTTCCTGCTCTTCTACAGACCTGTGGTATGCTCGAGGGCCACAACCACATGCCAGGCTTCAGGTTCCAGGCATTTTCTCAGGCACTTCCTTTCCCATGGAATGCCAGGCCCTGGCCCCACTCCACTTGCAGAGCTCCAGATTCCCCCAAGGGATGTGCTGTCTGTGTCCATGGCACTTTTACAGAACTTCCCTTGGGGCATTGGTGACATTCTGGTTTGTGTTCAGTTTATATCAATATTTCATCTCTTTCTAAAGATAACTGTGGAAAGGACCACTGCAGTCTACAACCTCTCATTGGAGTGTGTATTCAGGCACATGCATGGGTTAAAGACAGTAGCACAGTGGAAATAACAGTGGATTTGAATCCTGACTCTTCATCAATTCATTTTATTCTATCTATTGGTGTGTACTTGGAGTGACCTTAAGCAAATGTGGATCTCTCTGAGTCTCAGCTCCTTCACTTGTCAAGATGGAATCATGATATTTATGCCACAGGGTTGCTGCAAGATAGGCAATGACGTGCACACCCATCTGCCTCTACCATAGTTCTGTTTTGAGCCCTCCCTTGGGTCCCAGTTACAGCATTTAGTGATTCACATTGACTCTGTCACGAACATTCCATTGCTGCTGACTTCCCTCCAGCATGAAGGAGCATGCCATGCAGATCCAGCCACAGTGTGTTCTGGTGGGCACACTCCAGGCCTTTTGCCTCTGGTCAGGTGGGATGGATCATTGTGGCTTTTCATGGAGGTGCAGTGAGGACTTGTATCAAGGCCTGGATAGGGACGTGCATCTCCTCTCCTTGCTGAGTGTGATCTCACTGCCAGCTGGTGTCTGGGGCCATGTTGGAACCCGTGTTTGGGCAGGCTCAGCCTGACTGAAGCCAACAGGGCTGGGGGCCTAGTTACTGTGGGATATCAGCACCCCCTGCCAATGGCCCAACTGAAGGCAGGAAATGTTGCTCAAAACTAGAGGAAAACGAGTTCAGTTTCTTTAGGAAACTGAATTAATACATTCTGAGTGTCTTTCTGGCATTTTAACCTTTCAATGTTGCCTTTAGGAATTTAGAAAGCAAATGATCTTTAAAATGATGTGAGAGGGTATATGAATGTGTGTGTGTGTCTGTGCGCACGTGCATGTGTGTGTGTTCATTGGTTTATTGATGCTGGACCTAGTTACCAAGTCACCAACACCAGTTTGGTGTTGCAAAATTGACATACTTTTAAGTTACAGTCCAAGGACACCTTCCCGAGAAGGTGGTTGAGGACCTCTGGAGTATGCAGGAAGAGCCAAGTCATGGAGCTAGAAGTACTGGCTTCATCCCTCACCAACTCTGTCACTTAACTTCTTTGAGTCTTTGAGTTCTCATCTGGAAAATGTGGGGTAGCAATAAAAGCTTTTCTTTCTGTCTTTGTTGCAAGAACTAAATAAAGCATAGTACTGTTTGGACATGTTTTATAAACTCCAATATGCTGGGAGAATATTGACATGTTATATTGTCAATATAAATATAAATAAATATTTATATAAAGATATAAAAATATAAATGGGATCCCATGTGTCTAAAGTCTCTGGTGAGGCTTCAATGAGTGCCTCCAGGACAGAACATCAGGTCATGGTTGGAGGATGTGCCCAGGTGATTGTTTGGCATCCAGTGGCTTACCCTGACCATTTCTCCTAGAGCACACTCCTGAGAACATGACCACAGACCACCCTCACCAGAACTACCTAAGGACCTCATGAAAATGCAGACTTCCAGACCTTTTGATTTGGAAATCCCAGGGGTGTGACCCAGGAATCAAACTCTTTAACCAGCACCCCAGGCTTATCAGGTGACTCTGATACACACGAAAGTGTGAGAATCACAGATCCAACAGTGACCCCAAAATGTTGGTTGATTTACTCCACAGACAGTACTTGGGCACTATCTTACTCTGTTTGGTGCAGATAAAACAGAATACCTGAGACTTGAGACTTGGTCATTTATAATGAATAGAAATGTGTTGTTCATGGTTCTGGAGGCTGGGAAGTCCAAAATTGAGGGACTGGCATATGGTGAGGGCCTTCTTGCTACATCATCCCCTGGCAGAAAGTGGAAGAGCAGAGGGAGGGAACCCATTCCCATGATAAAGGCACTAATTCATTTATGAAGGCAGTGCCTCCATGATTCAAACACCTCCCATTGGGCCGTGCTTCCCAATACTGTTGCATTGGGGGTCAAGTTTCCAACACATGAACTTTGGGGGACACATTCAAACTATAGCACAAATAGCTCCTATCTCCTGCCAGGAGCTATTTGTAGGGGACACTTCTTTGGCAGCAGGAGAGACACACAGATGAACAGCGTCCTCTGCTGTCATATACCAGATATTTAATGAATACATGTAGTCAACACTGAAATCTGTAGGCCAGATGAGGGGGCCAAGGGATGAGGATATTGCTAGCATTCTGCTCTGTTTCCTTCTCTGGGAAGCAAAGCTAAACATACACATTACCTTATGTAGTTATCACCACAGCTTTGAAAGGTAAATAAGAAAACCTAGCCTCAAGGATGTTGAGTAACTTGCTCAGGGTCCTATGAAGTCAGTGAGTGGTGTGTTGTTAAATGTTTCACCACAGGCTGGGGTGTGAGAAGCCCTGATTTGTGGAGTTTGCTGATTTCTATAGTGCAAAACTCTCATTGTGGTGGATTTTAAGGTACCAACATGCTGTCACTGAAGCAGAGATGGAGAGAGATGCCCATAATGGGCCCTTGTGAGCTGGTGTGAGCTGGCTCCAGAACTCCACTGTCTGCAGCTGTCAGTCACTCAAATAACTGTCAATGAGTGTCATCTGTGGACACACAGAGAAGAGAGGGCATCTTGTTTCTGCCCTCCCGACTTCTCATTTCATGAGCATATAATAAAGTTTGGATGTTTGTCCCCTCCAAATCTCATGTTGAAACATAATCCCCAATATTGGAGGTGGGCCCTGGTGGGAGGCGAAGGCGATTGGCTCATGAGGGCAGATCCCTCATGAATGGGTTGGCACCATCCTGAATGACTTCTCAGGCCATGAGAGATCTGGTAGCTTAAAAGCCTGGGATCTCCCCCTTCTCTTTCTTGCTTTCACTCTTGCCATGTGACATGCCTGCTCCCACTTTGCCTTTAGCCATGATTAGAAGCTTCCTGAGGTCCTCATCAGAAGCTGAGCAGATGTTGGAGCCATGATTGCACGCCATGCAGAATCATGAGCCAGTTCAACCTCTTTTCTTCATCAATTACCCAATCTCAGGTATTCCTTTACAGCAAAGCAAAATGGTACAATACAGCGTCTACGATGTGCTTGGTACTATGTGAGGGAGATACTTAAGTATAATGAGGTCCCTACCTTCAAGGAGTAGAGTCAACCACATTCTTGCTTGGCTTACTTTATCTAGTGGGTTGAGGCCCAGGAATGTCCAGTCACCACTAGCCACACTGGGAGGCTCCAGGATAGGGCTGTCTGTGTCCAGGACAGGGACCTGAGGTTGCTGACATGGTGCAGGGGGTCACTGCAGGGCAGGGTCTCACAGAGTTGAAGGGGGCTGCAGGGGCTCTGAGAGCTGCCCCTGTCTGTCCATCCCCACCCCTTCCCCACAGAGTCTTGGTTGAGAACAGAAGGGCCACAGTCCCTGCACATTTTCCTGAGGGGAGGCAGGGGTACCCTGCGTCCAGGGTCTCTGTGGCCTGGACCAGGCCTGCCAGCTGGCACCCTCCTCATTTTCTGAAAAGTTCTGGCACGTTATGTCAGGCAGGTCCCTCATAAACTAGAATGTGCTGTCTCACCAGTCTCAGGGCAGATGGGTGTGTGGCTTCAGGGCTAGAGAAGGCAGCTGCTGGGACTTGGAGCAGGACAGCAGAGTATCCACCACACCAGGGCTGCTATCTAGGCTGGTTGTGGACAGCCTGGCATGCCCAGGTGGGAGCAGTCAGGGTCAGATAAAGGCCTCTCCCGGCTGGAGAGATGCCCACGGGATGTTACAGAGAGCCTCGGGGTCCCTGCAGCAGGCTCAGGATACAGTGGAAGCTCCGGCTGTAGGGCGAGGGGAAGAAGGTACTGCGAATCGAGTAACCCCAGTCGTGTAGCAGCTGTTCTTGGGACAGGCAGACTGGGACACTCATGTCAAGGTCTGCCAGGATGGCAAGCAGGTGGGGACAGGTGGCACTGGGGCGTGAAGTTGTCCAGGCATCCCTTCCTTTTCTCAGAGAGATTTCCTTGACTCAGCCTGTCTTTGACACACACGGGGGGATGGAGGATGATGGGGGAAGGGAGCGACAGTGAGCCAATCACCCTGCACCAGAGCCTTCAGAGCTGGTTCCCTCCGAGACTGTGTGAGTGTGTGTGCACGAGTGTGTCTGTGTGTGCACCAGTGGGGATTTCTGTGATAGAAGCAGCCAGATTTCAGAGACAGAGAGAAGAGGAGGGGGAAGAACGAGACGGGGGAGAAAATTGGGGGTGGGAGAGACAGACGGAGATAACAGCGCGGGGGGCGGGGAGAGGGAGAGAGGTGGAGGGGAGAGCAGAGAGAGAACGCGAGCCAGAGAGCAGAGAGGGAGGAAGAGAGAAAGCAAGAGAGCGGGAGGGTGCGCGGAGCGGAACGGAGACAGAGCTCGCGGGGATGGGGTGAGAGCGGGAGGAAGCAGAGGCAGAGGCGGAGCGGGGGCGCAGGTGTCTGCAACCCAGGATCCCGGGGCACTAAAGGCTTCGGGTTCGGCCGCGCGCTCAGTCGTTGGCCCCAGAGGTGCAGCGAGGGGGACCGGGGTTCACTGCTGCGCTCCAGGTGCCTGCCCGGGAGGCGGCGCGGGGCTCCGGAGTGGCTGCGCGCCCAGACGCCTGCCCCGGAGGCTGCCCGAGGCTCCGGGGTGGCCGCGCGCCCTCCGGGGAGCCATGGCGGCTGGGGCCGGGGGTCGCCGGGCGGCGGCGGCGGCGAGGGGCTGAGCCGGCCGCGGGCTGCGCTATGGCGGCGCCGGGTTGCGGGCCCTGAGCGCCGCGGGGGGCGCGCACCATGAACTCGTGGGACGCGGGCCTGGTGGGGCTGCTGGTGGGCACGATGGGCGTCTCGCTGCTGTCCAACGCGCTGGTGCTGCTCTGCCTGCTGCACAGCGCGGACATCCGCCGCCAGGCGCCGGCGCTCTTCACCCTGAACCTCACGTGCGGGAACCTGCTGTGCACCGTGGTCAACATGCCGCTCACGCTGGCCGGCGTCGTGGCGCAGCGGCAGCCGGCGGGCGACCGCCTGTGCCGCCTGGCTGCCTTCCTTGACACCTTCCTGGCGGCCAACTCCATGCTCAGCATGGCCGCACTCAGCATCGACCGCTGGGTGGCCGTGGTCTTCCCGCTGAGCTACCGGGCCAAGATGCGCCTCCGCGACGCGGCGCTCATGGTGGCCTACACGTGGCTGCACGCGCTCACCTTCCCAGCCACCGCGCTCGCCCTGTCCTGGCTCGGCTTCCACCAGCTGTACGCCTCGTGCACGCTGTGCAGCCGGCGGCCGGACGAGCGCCTGCGCTTCGCCGTCTTCACTGGCGCCTTCCACGCTCTCAGCTTCCTGCTCTCCTTCGTCGTGCTCTGCTGCACGTACCTCAAGGTGCTCAAGGTGGCCCGCTTCCATTGCAAGCGCATCGACGTGATCACCATGCAGACGCTCGTGCTGCTCGTGGACCTGCACCCCAGGTGAGCCAAGCCCCGCTAGGGCTCTGGGAACAGCCGCGCGGGATCTCGGTGGGAGTGGGAGGTCCTTAGCCCCAGGGTCTCTTTTCCACCCAGCCTCTGTTTCTTCTGAGAACACGAGGGTGGGGAGAGCGGCCCAGCTGTGGGGCTTAAGGAGGTGCTTAGGGTATCAGCAAACCAGGGCCACAAAAAACGTGGGTGCGCCCATCTATACATCGTTTTTCGAAGCATCAGGGTAAGAATCACAGACAGTCAGAACTCTGTTGGGCGTCTTCATGCTCATTTTTTGTGTCTGTAGCTTTCACTTTAAATGGCACATGGGAAGTCCGTGGTCTTTGTTCCCGTTAAAGACCTTCAAAGTGTTTGATTCTGGCCCTGAGAGGGCGGCCTGGAGGCTTAGGGAGCTCCTTAAGAGCTCTTCAGACCCAAGTGTGTCGCTTCTCTGAGTCTTTCCCTTCTCGGGTGTGTGGCGCTGCCTCTGTCTCCCGACTGTGTGTGTGTGTGAATTCTGATGGACTCGAGCTGCATCCTTCCCTGTGGTGGGCCCTGAGGGGTGGGGTGGGGGCTCTTCCTGCCCTCCCCAGAGAGCACTGTCCAATGTCTGCCAGACTTGGTGCCTAGAGGCTCCTGCAGAAGGAGTGTTGCCCCAAGGCTCCTGGGGCTGAATCTGCCCCTACCTCTGTCCTCACATTGGCTGCTGCTCTCAGGAGGGCAGATGGAGCTGGGCAAGCATAGGTACCCTCTGGCAACCCCTGCCATCCGCAGGAGTCTGTCAGAGAGAGAAGGAGGGAACTCTTAGCTGCGCTGTCCTGAGCTCACCTCGGCTTTCCCCAGGAGAATAGGAAATCGAGGAGGGAAACAGCTGGCAGCGTCTAGACTCTGCTATTTTACATCCTGTTGTCCCAGGGGAAGGCAGGCTCCCCCTCTGTGTCCTGGAACCCTAGATAAGGGGGTGCTGGGGTCCAGATGGTATGGCAGGTGAGGCAGGCAGAGAGCTCCGACAGGGCCAGCAAGGGCCCTCCATGTGAGAGAACCTGGGAACCCAGGGGAGCCTCGGGGCAGAGGAAGCTGTATCCTCTGGTGGATATGTTCCACACCAGGATTAAAGGGGACAGACTGGAGGTATCAGGCTGAGCATTCTGTGTATTTCCTGCATGAGATCAGTAACAGGCAGTCCTTGACCTTCACGGTGCTGGCACATTGAAGGGCAAGTGTGCACGTGTTCATTGTCCCCTTGAGCACAGCCATTCCTGATTGCACGCTGGACCAATCTTCCAGCCACAGAATCCCCACAGATTCCGGAACAGAATGTACATGTGAGTGACTGAGAGCTAATAGATACCAGGACATGTAAATGTGGGAGCTCCACACACAATCTCATGTGTTCCCACATAAACTGTATATGTACCAGACAGCTGGCCATGTGTACACAGGTTTACAAGAGTGGCGTGCATGCATTCTGCCACAAAGACATACACTGGTTCTCACAGCACATGTCTCTGCATGGTTCGTGTCCTTCAAGGAAATATTTGCAGCAACAATTGCAGAGCTATTGCCCTTTCCATGACTCAGGGCTGAGAGGGTCTTCCTTAGAGGGTGCATCCTTAGCACTTGGGCTGGGACTGCTCTTAGAAGATGTAGGGCAATATCATTTAACTCCCGAGACTGAAGACTCCTAGAGCGGGCCCTCTCACCATGAGTCTAACAGTGGAGGAGGGTTGAGCTGGGAGTGGAACCAGTTCTTATTTAGAGCAGTACAAACTGCATTCCCACTCTTCCTCCAACTTCCAGAAGAGGAGGGGCATTGGTTCCTGTTCAGCCTATTTGGGATGTAGGGCCAGCCCCACTCCTGCAAATCCCTCTGGCTGATGCCAGGCCAGACACTGCAGAGAGAGTCCTGGGGTCTCAGGAGTGGAGGCAGCTACTCTGCTCCCTTTCAATCTCCCCTCCACTCCTCTGGGAGGACCTTGATCTCTTCTTAGCCCCAGGCTGCTTTGAGGAGCCCCTGCTCCCAGTGCCCCAGAACCCTCCAAGCCCAGTCTTGTGGGAGAGAGGAAAGACTTCTGGAGCCGGGGTTGCCATTGGCCAGTGCCAACAGGCCCCCCGGTCTAATGCTCCCTGAGGTCATGGAATAGTGGCAGACCTGATAGCACTGCCCCTTCAGTGAAGACAACTTGTCCTTCTCTGAGGGGCTGATCTCCACCAAGCATGTGGAAGGGACAACACAGGAGGGGATGGTCAGTCCGCAAAAGACCCTGACAGCCAGTCCACCAGCTTCTATCTTGGCAGCACTAAACTCTTCCTCCCTACAAATGAGCAAGTACAGAGCTAGCTCAGGGGCTGCCTTGGGCACCACCAGTCTCAGGCAGTAAGCCTCCTAGGCCATTCAGTGCTGAAAGCCTATAGGACCTAGGAGTGCTGGTCTTGGGCAGCAGGAGCCGGCTTCTCCCTCTGGACAGCCAGGGCAGAAGCTGGAGTCTGCTCACTGGAAGTTTTGTCAGCCTCCACACTGATAGCCTCCTGGGACTTAATTACAAAGGATCTGTTTTGAGGACCCAGGGTGGCGTTTGTCTTTGTCAGGAAGCTCCCTGGTGGTGTCTGCCCACCTCCAAAATACCCAGGACCCTCTCTTCTTAATTCAATCTGGGACCCTGGCCCTGGGAAGCATTCCCTACTCCTGCCTTTCTATGTTGATTTCTTCAGTTACATTTCTGAAGAAGTTTGGAGTTTCTAATGTTTGTTAGACACCTGGTGCTCCACCTGAATGAGCAGCATTCACTTCTCCCAAACCACAGCTGGGGACTAGTTAGAGGCAGCCCCTCTCCCTGGTGCTCCCAGACATGGCAGAGCAGGTGGGCCCCAGGGCGTGGTTGCAGGGACCTTGCTTTTCCCTGACTCACTGGCTTGGCTTAGTGATTTAACAGAAACAGAATGTTGATGATGAGGTCTCAAAAGGGAAGCAGTGCCAAACCTAACTGGGGCTTCCTCTGAGGCTCCCCCAGGCTCTGCTGGGTCCCCCAGCATGTCCTCCGTGTCCTGTGAGCAAAGTCTGCAGATGTTGGCTGAGTAGCTGACTCTGGAGGGTGTCAGAATTGTGGCTCAACAGACAGGAACTACACTGTGCCCTAGACTTTATAGATGAGAAAATGAGAGACCCAATTTTCGAGAAGAGAAGCAAGCACTCTCCTAATTCAACAAATCTAGAAAGTGTCTCAAGCTAAGATTCACAATCAGGTCTGCCCCTAAGAGTTATGGATGGAGCAAACAGTGCAAATGGAGGCTCACCAGCTGTGCATATAGACTTAGACATTCTACATTAAGCTTACAAACTGTTACATGAAATGTGTTCTGCCCTCCTACCTTGGTGAATATACCTTTATAATGACCGGCAAGGCTGGGTTCACATTTAGAATTCTCAGGCTCCTTGAGGATCAGCCTCATATGTGCTGGGAGAGCCGAGCTGGCCCACCTGTCTTGCCTACCACCCCAGCTCTACCCAGTACCACGAGGGGCCTCCCTTGCACAGGTGCACATTGCAGGTTGCACACCCATATTCCATGCACGTGTGTTGCTCACAAATACCACCTCTCAGACATCTAGCTGGGCACACAGGTGGCACAGTCTACCCTCAGGAGGATGGGACCAGGGGAGATGCCCACACACATCTTGCAGGCAGGATGAGGGCATTTGGGCAAAGAATTCCATGTTTTAGGCATTTAGAGCTTGGTTTGAAACAGAAGGTGGGGGCTGTGGGTAGGCACATCCCCTTAGTCCTGTGAACTCTTTATCATATGGGGAGGGATGTGGGACTCTTAATGTGCAAGGCCCAGGGCAGGGGTCCCTCTTGCTGGATTTGAGGGCCGGACTGCTTATGCCAGTGTCCTGACCCCAAACTCAGGGCTCTTGCCCTCCGTTGGTCAGCTTGTTCCCTTGCCTTAAAAGCCAGAAAAACCAATCTGAGTCACTTCCCAAATACTCAGAGCGTGGGCTGTAGCTGGACTCCAGTGGTCTAGGGATCTTTCAGGACCCAGGCCTCTTGTGGAGAGCAGGGAGGTGTCTGTGGATGGAAGGTTTTAGCTGAGATCACCTCGTTGATTGACTTTTCAGATATTCCCGAAAGGTGCCATCCCCTCTGCCCTATGATTGGAGCTGCTGGGGAACATCTCTTCAACCCCACATGTCACAATGCTGGAGGGCCTGTCTCCTTTGGTCTCAAGGAAACTGTTGTGTCACAGCCTCGGGACCTCCCCCCTCCCCCACTCAGCCATACCGACACACATGCTCGCACTCTGGCTGAATGTACCTGACTGGGTTGTCTCGGGAGAGCTTTGAGTCTCACACCCTCTGCACCACAGATCCTGCCTGCAGGTCTGAGGACCCCGGGTATCACCACCAGGCCTTGGGATGTTTGAGAATGCCCGCCTCTCAGTGATTCTATGGCAGGCAGTGGGATTTCAGGGAGTCAACCCAGAACTCACTCAGGAGACCTGGGAGGAGGCCTGTCTCTGTCCTGAACTCGCTGTGTAATCTTGGGCATGTTGTAAACTTCCCAGTCCTCAGTGTTCTCATCTGAAGATAAGTAAAATAACAGCTCACAGGGCTGCAAGATTTCAAGGAGCTCAGTTTTGCAAAGCTATGGAGGGGGAAAAAAATGACAGCAAGCACAAAGTGATGTTGTTCTGGGAGCGGATGAGCAGTTCTCATACTGTGCTTAAATAATAATCGTAATAATAAGCAAGAGGGCCGTGATGTTTCCCTCAGAGCCTGGGGGCTGCTCTGCCTTGCTTATCTCTTGCCACCTCCCTGTTCTCACCTGGAAAGCAGGAGAGCCCCAAGCAGAGGAGATGGATTTATCATTTTCTTTCCAAAGATTTCAGGAAAGGAGTGATGTGGCTCCCGACTAGGAGCACCGGACTAGGAGTCAGTGACTGGCTGCTAGCCCCACATGAACTGCACTCCCTGAGTGGACAAATCACTCTCTCTTTTGAGCCTCAGTTTCCCCATCTGTGATCTGGGGTGTGTGGATGAGCTGACCTTTCATACTATACATGACTGTGGGGTCTAGCTGGTCTGTCCCAGAGCAGAGGCATGACCAGACCCATGTGGATGTGAGCCCCAGGCACAGTACCCACTGTATAGACACCCTTTGTGCTCCACTGCAGGCCCAGTGTCATTAAGGTTAGGAAGCCATGTCCACCAGGTCCCTGGAGGCCCAGAGAGGGTCACAGAGCCAGCATGAGCATCAGATCTCCACCTCAGACCTCCTGACTCTTGGTTCACTCTTACTACACCTTTGACACAGTCTCTGGTTAGAGCTGTCTCTGTCGAATGCATGGGGCAGGAAGAGAACTTCTTCAGTGTGGGAGCTCTGTGGTTTTGGAGGTGGTGCACATGGCCCCAGAGTCAGAAGGTCTGGGTTCAGGTCCTGCCATCGCCTAGAGTGACCAACCATCCTGGTTTGCCTGAGGTAGAGGAGGGATTCTCAGATCTAGGCCTTTCCCTTTTAAAACTTGGATAGTCTCCTGCAAACTGTTCAGGAACAGTACCAGATCAACTGGAACAATTGGTCACCCTACAGCCACCATTTTCCAACTGTGTGATCTTGGGCCAGTTACTTAACTCTTCTGTGGTTTATATCTTCTCATCTGAAAAATGGGGACCGTGATGATATCAATCCCTCACTCACATACATGTGAGTTTTAAATAAATGAATAATCCCCCATCACAGTTTCTAGCATGGCACACATATTATAGACTCAAGAAATGTGGGTTAATTAATATTAATTTCTAGAAATTAATTAATAATATTAGTCATGAGTAATACATTTTCAGCCAGGACAAAATCTGTTTGTACCAAGCCCAACTCCGGTTCTTAACTCTTTAAATTCCTGGAAATGCAGAAGTCAGGGGGAAAAAATCTTTGAAGAATTTTAGGAGGCTTCAGTCTAAACTAATATGAAATTGTCCATCTGTGATAGGAAATATAGTTAAGAGGAGTTTTGATTAAGTATCAAAATCATGAGTCTCCTGGCAGGCAGGGAAGGCTGCCCTGGCATTAGCGATGTACATGAACCTGGCTCATGAATATTCTCTCCACTGCTTGCATTTTTTGAACAGGCTGGCCTATTTTTGGAGCCAGACCACTGCAGCTCAGGCCTGGCACTGCTAAGTTATCTTCACTTCCTGGGCAACTGTGTCCGCAATCTTCTTTCTTGTTCATTTTTGATCCTCTGGAAAGGTCCCACAACAGAGTAGAGCAGAAACAGGGTTACAGTTAGAGGCATAGGTGGCTCTTAATTCCATCTTTGAAGCTATGTCCCTGATTCCTTGGGGACTTGGGAGTCTCTTAGATTCTTCAAGCTTGGTCCCTGGAGGAACCAAATAACTCCTCCTTCAATGACCCCATCATGTGGTGTCTGTAGCTCCAGGCAGAGATGAGGCTGTGGATGGAAGAAGTAGGGTTGAAGACATGGAGGAAAGGAATCATGCCACAAACTGTATGGCTGGAGTCCAGGCTGCCCCAGGTGAAAAAGATTTGAGTCACGCACATGGGTTCAAATCCTGCCTCCACATAAGCAAATCATTTGGCCTCATGGAGCTCGTGCTTTCCTCCTCCTCACCCATCCTCCTACGTCAAGAATTCCCAGCGGACGGAACCAGAAGGGAGGGGACCTCCTTCTTTTATCTTCTTCCCCTTTTTCTTCGAAATGAGGCTCCCCTCTCTTAAGGAGGCCGGATTCTTCTTCTTCCCTTCTCTTCTTCTTCTCCTCCTCTTCTTTCTTCTTCTCTTCCCTCTCCTCCTCCTTCTTTCCTCTTCCTCCTCCCTCCTCCCTCCTCCTCCTCCTCCTCCTCCTCCTCCTCATCTCTTACTCCTCCTCTCCTCCCCTCTTTCTTCTTCTTCTTCTTCTTCTTCTTCTTCTTCTTCTTCTTCTTCTTCTTCTTTTTACACAAACTTTCGCTGTTCTTGCCCAGGCTGAAGTGCAATGACGCAGTCTCAGCTCACTGCAACTTCTGCCTCCTGGGTTCAAGTAATTCCCCTGTCTCAGCCTCCCAAGTACCTGGGATTACAGGAGCCCACCACCACACCCTGCTACTTTTTGTATTTTTGGTAGAGACGAGGTTTCACCGTGTTGGCCAGGCTGGTCTCAAACTCCTGACCTCAGGTGATCCACCTGCCTCGGCCTCCCAAAGTGCTGGAATTACAGGTGTGAGCCACCGTGCCTAGCCAAGCTCATGGTTTTCACTGTAAACCAGGGCAGGTAAAAAGTTGCCTTGCAGATAAAACACATCTGCCAGGATTGATTGTGGCAAAGACAAGAATTCGAGATACTACTTAGAGAGTGGGGCACTCTGGAGCCAGCCCATGCAGATGGTCAGTGAATGATATCAGCAATAATAAGAGGTAATGTTTAACATTTCTTTGTACTGATTTGGGCACTGTGCCGGTGGCTTTGTGTGCTTTACACATGGAATGCATTCCATGCATCTCTGCTTTATGCATTTAATTCTCAAAACAGCCTCTTGTAGCATCTTATTATGCATAATACACTAAAATATATGATGCATGTTATTATTTTACACACGAGGACCTTGAGGCTTAGCAATGTCATACTGCTTGCCCAAAATATCTACAGCCAAGAATTGACCCTGGGTCTTTCCAACTCCATAGTCAAGTTCTCACACTAGAGACTGCCGCCTGTGTTAGTAAATAGTGCCTCATCCTGACCTAGCAAGGGTGCCCTGTAGTTCACCTTCTCTCCTCTCTCACCTGCAGTGTGCGGGAACGCTGTCTGGAGGAGCAGAAGCGGAGGCGACAGCGAGCCACCAAGAAGATCAGCACCTTCATAGGGACCTTCCTTGTGTGCTTCGCACCCTATGTGATCACCAGGTAAGCCTGATTGGCAGGTGTGTGGTGGGACTTTGAAGAGCAAGGCAGGGCCCAGTGGCCTTTAGCAGTGGCAGCCTCTCTTGGTCACATGTTCTTCTGCAGGGTGTGTTGTGAGGTGCAAGAGTGAACTTGCCAGATTTAGTGAACAGGAGGCTGCACGCTTTTCCTCTCCACCCTCGAATTCTTTTGGATTCAACTCAGAACCCAAAGGGTGTGAAAGACTCTCTCCCACTCAATTTCTAAATCACGTAATTAAACCCTTTATCCCAGGCTTCCAACCCCCAGGAGGCCCTAAAGAGGAGAAGGTGAGAGAAGACGGAGGGAAGCATCATATTCCCCAAACCCCAGCTCCCCACATCCTGCTTCACTGCCCACTGAATGCAAGACAGCCCAACCCCCAGGCGTCCCCAGCCCGAACACCCAGGTCAACAGCAAGGTCTCCTGCCACCTGCACAAGGAGCAGGTAGCATGCTCTGTGTCCAGCCAGGTGGGCATACCTGTCCTATGGCTCAGGGGCTCTTCCACTGTTAGGCCAGGTACTGTGAGGCTTTTCGTGTACTCTCCCGGATCTCCAGATCCTCGAGCCAGCCAAGGTTGCAATACACTAGCCTTGGGCTGTGCGTCTCTCAAGCCAGCTTGCTCTAGCTGCAGCACTCCCCATATGTGTTAGCCAGAAAGAAGGAAAATATGTATTACCCAATCAGTTTTGTGCACTGGAGGGAAAATAAAAACTCCACAACTTTGCATCTAAAGGGGGTTAACTAGGTGAGAAGCTGACAATAGAAAAGGAACTTTGATGGTTATTAGAAGGTGGATATGGAAGCTTTCATTGAATCTGGGAAGCAGAATCTGTGCAGGGTGTGTGTGTGTGTGTGTGTGTGTGTGTGTGAAAAAGAGAGAGAGAGAGAGAGAGAGAGAGAGAGAGAGAGAGAGAGAGAGAGAGAGAGAGAGAGAGTTGGGTCTGTCATGCGAAAGAACCAACCTCCACAGGTTCTGGGGCAGAAATGAGCTCTCATGGCTGGGGCTTCATGGACAAGCCTTGTGAAGTGGGCCTGGCTGTTCAGGGCAGAAGGGAGAAGGGACAGCATGAGCCAGGTCTAGAGCTGTGCTGTCCAGCACGGGGGCCACCAGCAACAGGTGGCTACAGGGCACTGGAAATGTGGCCTGTCCAAACAGATATGCTATAGGTTTAAAAACACATGAGCTCTGAGACTTAGCATGAACAGATCCCAGCTGCCAGCAGCCCCCAGCATCCTCAGTTGCAGGAACCACGCGGGGTCCCCCATGCCTCACCATCATTCAGCATCTTGCATGCCCCAGTGAAGAGGGGGCCCTGTGGACAGTTCGCCCCTGTTTCCTCCCATTTGTCCTTACACTAGGTGAAGCATGATTTGCTGTGGCCTCTGCTGCTGCTCCCAGTTCTTCTTTCTGCCATCCAGGAGGCTGTCCTCTATTCCCAGGAACCTCTGCGGATTGCAGACACTGGGCCTGACTTCCTGGAGACCAGCTCCCCTCTTCTTTTCCCCAGATAGACAACTCTATGGTGCCTTCCCCTGTCTTCTGTGGCATGCTGCTTTCTCTAGGGGAGATCTAGTTAGCCTGTGTCTCACTTTGAACGTGGGGCCCAAGACCTGTCTGCAGGTCTCTGGATGGGTCTGACCGGAGCAGAACTATTGGTTCTTTTTTCTAGAACTGTTCACTAGACCTCAGCACCACTGACATTCTATGCCAGATACGTCTTTGATGCCAGGGCTGTCCTGGGCATCATGGGGTGTTCAGCAGCATCCCTGACCTCTACCCACTGAATGCCAGTAGCACCTCCTAGTGAGTCAGGGGTACCTTCCCAGGTCCCTCTAAATTTTGATAACTAAAAATGTCTTCAGACATCACCAAATGCTCCCTGGAGACCAGAATCACCCCTGGTTGAGAACCACTAGTCTAGACCCACCACATCCAGCCAGGAAGCCAGAGCTCACATCATTCAGGGATTTCCACAAGACACAAAGCCTGGGCATGGCAACAGAGGAGAAAGGATTTCTGTTGCTCCCCAAGGGAGGCATAGGAGAGGACTTAGCAGCATGACTCTGGAGTGTGCCTCCTCAGAGCCCAAACCCCAGCTCCCCCACATCCTGCTGTGTGACTTTGGGCCAGTGATGTGGCCTCTTTGGGCCTCCAGAAGAGAGTGCAGTGTTGTGAGGATCTAAGGACAGGGACTGTGGGGACATGCTGCACATGCCTGCTGAGGATATCTGTGGTCTTCACTCTCCTTCCTTCTGGCACTTACAGCACCATCCACAGTGCCCCTGCCCCGGACTGGCTGCTGCACCAAGAGGGGATTTGATCCAGTGAGGGAAGGTGCATCAGACAGGGAGGGCACACAGAGCCCCTCCTCTTAGGTCGCAGAGGACGGGCAGCCGTGGGTTAATGAGGTGAATGGGAACCCTCAGAGGACAGGTGACACGGCTCCGACTTCAAACTATTGGACTTTTCTCCGGCTTAATTTCATTTCCCAACAACATTTTCCATTAAAAAAAAAAAAAAAAATACAGCCGGGTTCTCTCTCATAGCGCCCAGGAAGTAATGTTTCAGTAAAATGGATGATAGGTTACAACTCAATATGCTCCCTCCAAATGGATTTGATGCATCTCAGGTTTAAAAAACATTCACAGAACAGTTCATCCTCCATGGGGATGAGCAGCAACTTACCTGGGAGAGAAGCAATGCCCGGGAAACCTCATGAGTACAAAATATGTCTCTGGCAAAACCCCACCAGGCCCCACTGCCACCACCCTGGCTGCTCCTGCCTTGGCTTTCTCTTGTGTGTGGCGGAGCCATCCTAAGAACACCCCCTAAAATGAGCACACACACCCACATTCCAGTTCGGTGCATCTCTAGAGCACCTTTTCTGCAGAGCATACAAGAATCCCTGCAGAGGAGGCATGGGTTGGTACGACCCCAGGAGTTCCCCTCTGTTGGGGACATTGACCTTGTAGTCCTCTAACCCAGATGGAGCACCGTGTCATGCGAAAGACCCAACCTCCACAGGTTCTGGGGCAGAAATGAGCTCTCATGGCTGGGGCTTCATGGACAAGCCTTGTGAAGTGGGCCTGGCTGTTCAGGGCAACTATCCAGGGAGAAGGGACAGCATGAGCCAGGTCTAGAGCTGTGCTGTCCAGCACGGGGGCCACCAGCAACAGGTGGCTACAGGGCACTTGAAATGTGGCCTGTCCAAACAGATACGCTATAGGTTTAAAAACACATGAGCTCTGAGACTTAGCATGACACACTCTATACATGAAATTAATACATTTTTGGCCAGGCTCAACAGCTGACATCTGTCATCCCAGGGCTTTGGGAGGCCAAGGTGGGAGGATTACTTGAGGCCAGGAGTTTGAAACCAGTTGGGGCAACATAGTGAGACCTCTTTCTCTGCAAAAACATTTAAAATAATAACTCGTAATTTTATATAGAATTCATAGTGAAATGATAAAGTTAAATAAAACATGTAGTTAAAATTAATTGCACCTGTTTCTATTCACTAGCAGAACATTTCAGGTGACACCTGTGCCTGCCTTCTCTCTCTGGCCCTTGCTGGCCTGCGGTCAGGGACGTCTGGGGTGCGAGGTGTGCCGGTGCCCTGCTCCCCACCCCCCTACTCCTAGACCTCGAGCTGCTCATATCATCCTTCAGTGGCCAGGACCTCCATGTCATCCACTCTAAGAGGATGCATGGAACTTCCTCCTCCACCTTTCTCTCCCATCACAGCCCTGCTCAAAGTCAGGGTTTATCTGGGAATGTTTCTTGAGCAGTCAAATCAGTGTCTTTCTCCTTGGGGTCAGGAGGACTGAAGGGAGGAGACATCAGACCCTGAAACAAGGTGGCAGGGAGAGGAGTGCAAGGCAAATAGAGCTTCCTGGTGGGTCCTCCTGCAATCACACCCCTTTTGGAGCCTCCTGATCTTGCCAATCCCTCTACCCCCACATGGCTTCCACAATGTCCAACCAGATGCTTAGTCTTTAGGGTGACTGGGAGTCCCCCCCAGGCACATCTGATGGGCTTCTGTGAATTCATATTCACTGTACCAGGGGCCATCTGAGCCCCAGCTGTGCATGGGCGCGGCCAGGATCCCATCAGACCTCTACTTCCCCTGCTAGGATATGGACTGCCAGGCTGGGCAGGGTGCAGAGGGGACAGGATTAATCTCACAGCCACCTCCAGGGAGCCTGATGCAAACTCTTCCATCTTCCTTTGAGTCAGGGTTAAGAAACACATTGCTTGTGAGGAGAAGTCAATCAATGGCAAGGAATAAGCAAGATCATCCTGCAGAGCACTCAGCACAGTGTGAACTTATCATCCACGCTGGAATCTGGATCACTGACATTTCCAGTCACAATTTTTTATTTTTCTGCTGTTCTTTTCAAAATGATTCCCAAGTATAGAGATGACCAGTCTCAGAAGAAGCTGAAGACACACCTCTGAAATGTAGTTGAGGATTTAACTTCTTACAGAAAATGAGTCCTTGTGGAGAACCAAGAGCCATGGGTTTTGGAGGCAAAGGATCCCCTAAGCTATCATCTCATGCAGGGAGGGTGAGCTGGTTGCACCATGCAGACCAACTTGAACCCACTGCTGGTGACCAGCAGAGCACTGTGTTGAAAGCAGTTCTGAAGCCAGGCTGGGATTAGCGGGAAAGTGCTAGGAATGGCTGGGAGAGGCACACATGCTTGAAGTTTTTCTTGGGTTTGCCAACTTGGCTTTACCTTAGAATCACCTGGAGAGCTTTACATCCAAACTCATATCTGGACCTCACACTGAACCAGTTCAGTTAGACTCCCTCGGTGTGGGGCTGAGCATGGGTGACTTTAAGGCGCCTCGATGATTCTAATGGCCAGTGTGCTGATAGCCATGTCTCTATTGCATCCCAACCCATTTTACTGCTGGAGTAAGTGAGGACTGGGGTCAGGGAGTGTTTGACTAATTGCCTGGAGCTATGCATCTAGTCGGCAGTGGGACTGGACTTCCAACCTCATTGGGCTCTCCACCCGTCCCTCAGGCTCTCAGAGGCCTCTGGGGAGTCTTTGCAGACCCAGCCCTCCCCTCCTTTCTTGTGTAGGTCTGTGGCTGTGGCATTAAAGCTCATGGCATGCAGAGAGTGCTCCTAAACCCCTTCCCCAGGATCCTCTACCCACTCCCAAGGCAGATCTCCCGAGGCTTGCTGAGTGAGTCATACTCCTGGACTCCCGTCAGCCCACTGCACTGCAGCTGCAATCGTGGACTGTGGCCCTGGGGCAGGCAGAAGACTGGGGGAACAGCCAGGGACAGGTCCTGGACGGCTGGACGGTTCTGGAGCTCCATATGGAGGGAGTCACTTCCTACAGGCTCTCTTTTTTATTTTTTATTTTTTTTGAGACGGAGTTTCACTCTTGTTGCCCAGGCTGGAGTGCAATGGTGCAATCTTGGCTCACCGCAACCTGTGCCTCCTGGGTTCAAGCCATTCTCCCACCTGAGCCTCCTTAGTAGCTGGGATTACAGGCATGTGCCACCACGCCCAGCTAATTTTGTATTTTTAGTAGAGACGGGGTTTCTCCATGTTGGTTAGGCTGGTCTTGAATGCCCAATCTCAAGTGATCCACCCACCTCAGCGTCCCAAAGTGCTGAGATTACAGGCATGAGCCACCGTGCCCGGCCTAGGCTCTCTTGAGAACAGCAGCCTGAGCTGCATCCCTCCAACCTGCCAGGTGCTCGGTGGTGGTGGCTCAGGGGCATTGAGCTCAGCTGCAGCCCCAGCACTAAATAGAAACACAGAAGATGTGGCAGGTGTGAACCCTGTTCTGGGTCAGATCCCTGAGATGGGGGGCTCCTGGCCTAGATGGGATTAATGGGGACCAGGAGGCAGCCCTTGGGCGGAGCTTGTTTGAGCTAAGAAGTGTGTTACTGCAACAGGTTCAGTTGGATCTGACGTGGCTGTGCCTTCCACAGCACTCCACAGTTTGCTCAGATGTTATTCTCCTGGGCCCTAAAGTGCCCCCAAGAGATGGACTGGGTGAGCTATGTGAGCTCCACTCTGCAAATGGGGGCACCAAGGCTCAGAGAGGAAAGACACTGCACGGGTCATTTAGCTAGAGAGACTCAGGGAACCGGGCAGCCTGAGCCCATCTGCAGATGCCACTGGGCAGCTCCAGGGCCCCCCGGGCAGAAGGATGTCTTCCTTGCATGCAGCACCTCCTCATTGTTCTCTGCCTCCTCACTGTCCATAGAAATAAAAATCAAAACCCACCGAGGCAGTGACAGGCTGATCCTGGGGAATTCAGAAAGGAAAAGTAAGGACAAGCTCTATCTCCTTAACTAATTCAGGAAAGTCCTTCATTTTTAATCCTGTAAGTCCTCACTTTGTACCTGAAGCTGTACCAGAGCTGTCCTGACACCCTCTGCACCTAGTTAACATTCTCTTGGGTTTTGTTTGTTTGTTTGTTTGTTTGTTTGAGACAGAGTCTCACTTTGCTGCCCAGGCTGGGGTGCAATGGTGCGATCTCAGCTCACTGCAACCTCCACCTCCCTGGTTCAAGTGATTCTCCTGCCTCAGCCTCCCGAGTAGCTGGGACTGCAGGTGCGCACCATCAGGCTGGGCTAATTTTGGTATTTTTAGTAGAGACGAGGTTTCACCATGTTGGCCAGGCTGGTCTTGAATTCCTAACCTCAGGTAATCCACCTGCCTTGGCCTCCCAAAGTGCTGGGATTACAGGCATGAGCCACCACATCTGGTGCTAACATTCCCATTTTATAGATGAGGAAACTGAGGCTCAGTCAGGTTCCAGCCTTCCCCAATTCCATCAAGTGACTTGGCCTCAGTTCTAGTGTGGGTCTGCCCGAAACCAGTGCGTGTGCCCAGCCCCTCACAATGCACCACTCTGCTTCTCCTCTCAGTCGAAGCAGAGGTTCCTACTTTCCTCCTCCCACAGGTGTGTGGGCAGACACATTGAGGCATGACCCACTCAGAAGTGGAATGCTGCAGTTTCTGAGATGATTGAAACCAAGTTATTCAATTGTCATTTACACCCTTCATTGAGCTGTCAGCACAGAAACTAATATTCCCCACAACTCCCCAGTGACTATATCTAGGCAGCCAGCCTTGCTGCTTCCACCTGCCTTGTACCTTATAAATGGAGATGTGTCAAGAGCATAGGTTGACATCAGATGGTGGCTGGGAATGCTGGGAGCTGGGAGGCCAGGATATTGAGGAAGAGAGGAGGATTCTGCTGTAACATCCGCCACCCCTTTGAGTTGATGGAGAAGATCCCACTGGCTGGGCAGGGGATTCCCTTCTCTTTGTACCCTATCTATTCACATTTGCCTGTTAACTTTCTGAGATAGGAAAGCATAATTCTTGGGTCAGGCGTTTAAAAGAACCATTCAAGTGTTCCTATAGGTTATCAAGCTTTCTATTGGAGAGCATGAAGTCTTTATAACCATACCTGTCACTTAGTGAACACCTGCCAAGCACCTGGGGCTATCAGTGCATACCTTGTTGCATCTGGGACAGCTCTAACAAGGTAAGTGCTAGAATCCTAGTCTCAAAGAAGTTCAGAGAGGTGAGATGAGTTTCTCAAGGATATATGGGTAGTGAGTGACCGAGCCAAGAGTTAAAGGTCAGTGTCAGGCCAATTGGCTATAACTCAGCCTTTAGGCCACGCCACAACTCCAAAGACTGGGGCAGGCACTGGAAACAGAGAAACCACATGTATATGTTTTCAGCCCAATTTCCAGTAGGGCCATGCGTAAGTACCATGGCATGAACTCAGATGGCCTCCAAGCTCCTGTGAGTGAAGCAGGCATTGAGTTTCTCTAGCAAAATTGGTGGGTTCTCCTGCAGTCATCCCCAATCTCCCATCTCACTGACAGCAGTTTGTGTAGCTGGAGTTCCCAAGAGACCATCAGCACTAGTAGCCAGAGCCACTGGCAGATGCAGTTGGCATCTCAGAAAGACAGGACATCCAACTCTACCAGCCAAAGAGCTGCCTGCACTTGTGTACTGGGGCACACAAGGCCACAGTGGGAAACATATTTGCAAAGCTGCACCTTCACTCTTAATAGAAGTCTGACACCTCCAAGTCACAGTCACACTGCTCTGTGTCCTCAAAGCCCTAGGTCACAGAGGACTCTTCCCAGAGTCTTTGAGCAGGGTCTGCAGATCCACAACAGGTTCTCATCCAAAAGCTCAAATGACGTATTTTCTGAATTAAAATCCACATGTCTAGAAGCATTTGTAAGGCTATGCTTTCCGCAGCGATCTACACTTACAAATAACTGTGGTTGTCATATATCATTGGAATCAGGCTTTGAGGCACTTGAAAATCTGACAGCACCATTATTGTGGCTTTTCAAAGTCAGGAAAACGTGTAGATGGGAGAGGGGTCTCATATGTAGGGGATTCCCGAAGATTGATATTTTATTAATAAAATGACTTCTCCATTCTGTCTCATGAAAATTTAAAGCATCAGCTTATTACTTCAAATATGCAGGTCTTCAAATATGCAAGCTGAGTTCTCCAGAAGTCTTGGGAAGACACCGGGCTGGTTGTCCAGGGAATGTTCTGTGGCCCATGTTGCATTGCATTTAGTATACAATGTATGTGTGTGTGTGTACACATGTGTATGTATGTATGTGTGTGCATGTGTTTATGTGGATGTGTGTGTGCATTTGCATTTATGTGTGTGTGTGAGTGAGAGAGGGAAAGAGGAAGAGAGAAGAGAGGAGAGATGATGGTGGCATAGAAGGTGTAAATAGAGGGTGCTAATTTGTTACTGTAAATTCAGGATTTGAAAGTACAGGTGCTTGATCACACTGAGGAACAGGAACCTGAGTCAAGGAGGCCGGTGGGGCAGCCTGGCACCAGGAAGGCACGTGGTTGCCGGCACCCGCCTTCCCGTTTCAAATCCTGGTTCCTGCATGTTCAGGCTATGTAGTTTGACACTTCTCTGCCTTGGTTCCATCTTCTGTACCATAGAGTGATATTGGGGTCCTGAGATGGTCTCTGTGAAGCAGTTAAGGAGACACAGAGTCCCTGGGGGCCCACAGGAGGTGCTGGGTCAGGGGCTACAGGGGTTACTGGTCCTGTTCTCACTTTGGAACTTGCTTCCCTTGGGGATTCCCACTGTGAAGCAAGATCAGGACACTGGTCTCTCCAGAGGCTCAGAGAAGGCCTTGGAGTTCTGGCAGACATGCCTCCCTCCTCCCTCCCGGGACCAGGACTGCCTAAGCTGCTGGGTGGGAGTGTGAGGTCCCCATGGGTGAGGAGCAAGGATGGGCAGCTTCCTGTCTCCATCAGCCCTGGACTGTGGCAGCCAGCTCAGATGCGCCAGTGACCCACATCAGAGGGGTTTGTTACTGGACTGTGGCAGCCAGCTTAGACGTGCCACATCAGAGGGGGTTATTACTGAGAGAGGAGGCATGGCTCCATGGAATATTTCCCTGGACAGCTATCAGAACACAGTGGTGCAGGCACACAGGGTTTCGGGGTCTGGCAAGATCTGTAGATATCTGCTCTGTGTGTCACCCTAAGTCAGAAAAATACACATCTCTGTGCTCTGCTTCCTCTTTATCAACAAGCTCTGCGCCCTGCAGCGCTTTCTATCCTCTCCAAACCTACATACCCCAGGCTTACATAGGGGCTGGGCTCCTGTGTCAGAATCCCCTGATGTGCTTGAAGAGGGGATCCCAGCCCTTTTCCAGCTCCGTCCCCTCCCCCTACCTGATCTGCTGACCAAGGTGTGGACCTCACCCCAGGGGATTTTCCCAGGGAGCTGGGTCAGGACAGGCATGTGTGCCTTTTGAGCACAGAAGCATGAACACTTCCCCCTGAGTGGAGCCTCATGCTCCAGAGAGCACATGGAAAGTCATCTATTGCTCAGTGAAAGGTCGGGGGAGGTGGCAGGCAGTGATGTTTGTGGGGACAGGCCCTGCTTTCTCATGGGTGGCAAGGGGCGGCACCCTGCTCCTGGGGCTGCTAATCTTTGTCAGATCTCCAGGGTTGACCTTGGCATACATGGGCTCTCGGAGTGAGGCGGGACTGGTTGATACTGTTATAGCCAGGGGTCCCCAGAACAACCACACAGCCTCCCCTCCTCCCCATGGGGTTCTTCAGGGGGCGTCTTGGTTTGCTAGGGCTGCCGTAACAGAGTACCACAAACCGAGCAGCTCTAACACAGAAAGACCTCTCACAGTTCCTGAGGCCCGAAGTCCGACATCAAGGTGTTGGTTCCTTCCGAGGGCTGTGAAGAAGAGCTCACTCCACCCATTCCCCGAGCTCCTGGTGGTTTGCTAACCATCTTTGGGTTCCTTGGCTTGCAGATGTCTCACCCTGATCTCTGCCTTCATGTTCACACGGTGCTCACCCTGTGTGTGTGTCTCTGTCCAAGTTTCTGCCTTTACGAGAACACCAATAGTACTGAATTAGGGGCCCGCCTTACTCCATTATGACCTGATTTGTATCTGAAACAATCTTATTTCTAAATAAGATCACATTCCAACGCTAGGGGTTAGGACTTCAACATGTGAATTTGGGGGGGAGACGCAATTCAACCGTAAGAGGGGCCACGACAAAAGGAAGCCAAGTCCGGCTCTGTCAACACCTGAGCCCAATAACCCCTCACTGCAGGACACTCGGCCAGAACTAATCAGGAGACAGGGCCTCACACTAGAGACTTCTGCTCTGCGAGCTGCCTCCCTCCCACGTCCCGTCCTGAGACCATCCACTAACTTTGACTGCGGAGGGGAAGGAGGGAGAGGGAAAGGCATTAAATAATCTGACCACATGGAGGAGGAGAGGCTCCCTTTAGCACACTGTGACCCTGCCCACTAGTGACATGTGACTAGTCAGAACCCTAATGCCCCTTTCCTGGGGGGAGGGCACCACGAAGGGGTGAGCAGAGCTAGATCTGGCAGGAAAACAGGGGCTGAATAGTCCCTCTCTAAAAAGTCATCTAGAAGGGATCTGGTGCTTATCCAGAAGCCTGCCCAGATCTGGAATTAGAAAGAAGTCGTTGTGGCAATATGGAAACCCTTGCCTCTTCTCATCAACAAAAGGAGCTGGGGGCTGTCGGAGCTGGTGTGGATCATAGCCAGCAGCCAGCCACGGCAGGCACAGGGAGCCACCTGCATGGGGCCATGAGAAAGCAGCTCAGCCAGTCACAGTCAAGCCTGGAGGGGGCATTCCAGCTACCCCCCGACAGTGGCCGCTGGCAGCAGCGTCCAGGCCTGTCTTCAGCCAAAGCATCTCTTTGCTTGGAGGCCCTGACAAAGGCCAGACATTGACTTTTCAAAGCAGAAATTGTCATTGTGCACAGTGAGGAGGGGCAAGGGACAAAAGTTCCAGACAGCATAGAGTGACCTCATGAAAAAGGGGTTCTTGGAGCCAGAAGGGACCCCAGAGCTTCCTTTGTCATGTCTGCAATGCTGAGATTCACATCTTGGCATGGCCACTAGCCAGGGCTTGGACTGCAGTTAGATGGAGCTGGGCTTCCCATGCAGGAGACCCTGACTTGCTGCTCACCTCTCTGAGCCTCGATTTCCTCACCTGTAAAATGGGAATAATGATTCTCATTCTGCTGGATAATTGTACAGTTAGAGATTGTACACACAAGTGCTTGGCCCAGAGGAGACATTCAACTGGGACTTACGATATCTGAGCCAGGTGGAGAGCTCAGACTTGCCATGAAATCTCTGAGAAGCAAATGCAATAGATTTTACCTCTTTATTATCTAAATGGTGAAATTTTAGATTGTCCTGAATAATTTTATTCTGTGAAATCTACAGAGCCTGCAAATAATTTCGATCTTGCTGGACGGTTTGATGATACGTGGTTCTTTTAGTAAATCCTTTTGGGAGAGCCAAAATGCTAAGCCTGAAATTAGCAAATGTATAAAAAACTATAGACATTTTGGAAAAGCAATTTGGCACCACATAGCAACAATGTGTTGGCATTCAGCTATGTCATTATTATTATTAGGTGTAAATTCTAAATTCAGGTTTTTTTTTTTTTTTTTTTTTTTTTGTCCCTTTGAATTCATCACTTCTCAAAATAGATTTCTTAAAAGTACAGATTTCCTAAATGTTCACAGCTCCATTTCCCCATTCAGGCTCCCAAGCATATGAGAGGAGACATAGCCACAGTCCCCCACAGGGTCAGAGGGCAAAGGTAGACAGTGGTGCTGAAAATAGAATGCCAACTAGAGGGGCCTCAGAGTGGACTCCTTGAGAGCCTCTTCCAGAAAGGGGCATTTCTGTGGAGGATCGTGGTCCACAAGCTTCCTCCTCCTCCTCTTTGCCAGCTCTACAGCCCAAAGAAGGCTTAAGCATAAACAACTAAAGATAGCAGCACTGAGTTCCAGCTCAAGCTCAGTTCTTTCTGTACCTGGGTCCTCACCTGGGCAGATCCCCAAGCTGAGAGCCACCACCACCTTCTATCTGCAGGCACTCTAGGTAGAATACAGGTACTAGACCCCCAGTCAGAGGGGAGTATAGGTGCTGCAGCTTCCATGGCCACTGACTTGCTGTGTGATGTCTGGCAATCCCTTTCCATCTCCGGGCCTCAATTTTTTTCATATGACGATGGGTGGAGAGAGTGATATGTCATCTCCAGACTCTTTCCTAGCTCTCTGGGTCTTTTCTATTTCATGTTAATGCTGGATAATGTCCAAATATGGCCAAGGGTGCTGGACACACTTGAGAGAGTAAATGGCCTGATTTGGGTGGAGGGCAGGATTCTGTTGAAGGCTTTCCCTGAGCTCATAACATGGTATTTGCACCCTCGCACGGAGCTGTCTGATGGTACCGAGAGGACTCTGAGATACATGGGCTGTGTCTTTCCCTGCCCCTCCCCCAAAGAATGAGGGTCCCTTTAGGATCCCCTGACCGCGGCTATCGTCGAAGACCACCAGGATCCCAACCCAGGGAATAGGACTTCGTGGCCAGCATTGTTTCCTGTGCATGACATACTTTGAGCTTTGCAAAATGTTTTCACAATTGTTCTCAGCCCTTCCTCCCATGCAACCTCCTTAGGAAGACAAGCCAGGATTGGAAGCCAACAATGGGACCAGACTCTTCTAGTGAAAAGATCATTGAGACAATATTGTCCAACCTTTTTGTTTTTCACATGAGACATACAGGTCCAAGGAGTGAACACAGGTGCCCAGGGCCACATGACAAGTCAGCAGCAGAGCTGGCGCCAAAGCCAGGACAGCCAGCTATTAGCTAATAGCTGGGTTCTCGGTGCAGCTTGGATTTCAGAGTCAGATAGACCTGGGTTCAAATCCTGCCTTTACAATTACTGGCCATGTGACCTTGGGCAAAATATTTGACCTTCTGGGACATCTGTTTCCCTGCATGTAAAACAGAGATGGTCATATCTCCCAGGGCTCAGCAAAATCACATATGGAAAGTGCTTAGCACAGTGTGTAAAATAAAATACAGCCTGGAAAATGTTCACTTTCATCATTGTTATTGGTGTAAACTGTTATCATTGTTATTTGAGGAGGCAGTCTCAGATAAATTGAGGGTTGGGCTGGGAAATTGTGGTCCACAGGGCACAGACAGGCCCTGGTCCATGGCTACTCCAGGCGGTGCCTAGCTGTGTCCTCATTAACAGCTTCCCTGTCTCTCCGCAGGCTAGTGGAGCTCTTCTCCACCGTGCCCATCGGCTCCCACTGGGGGGTGCTGTCCAAGTGCTTGGCCTACAGCAAGGCCGCGTCCGACCCCTTTGTGTACTCCTTACTGCGACACCAGTACCGCAAAAGCTGCAAGGAGATTCTGAACAGGCTCCTGCACAGACGCTCCATCCACTCCTCTGGCCTCACGGGCGACTCTCACAGCCAGAACATTCTGCCGGTGTCTGAGTGAAGGACCACGCTCCTGCTGAAGAGTTTAGAATGAGGCAGCGGTGAGAAGAAGGGAGGGAGGGCGTGGGGGCCCCTGGGTGGACACCACCAGCTGCCAGTCCCTGGCACGCCCAGTGATCCTGGTTCCCTGGCTTGTAGAGGCTCCAGAGCCTGCTTCCTGATTCCTCAAGGGCAGACATTGGACACTCACTATTTGTCACCAAAGGATGACTGTGGGCCGTGTGCTGGCCTTTCTTTCTAAGAAGCTCCTTTGAGCTCCTGGACTCACCTGAGGCTCCCTGGGGGATGACACTCAGTTCTGTCACTGTCAAGGATGCAGAGAGCTGATGGTAGGTGGGGAGCATGGTGTCCACCTGCCTGCTGACCACTGGGCGCTACTCCATGCTGAAGAAAAGTGACAGTCTCCAGGGGACATTTCAGCCATGCTGAAAGGGAGGCTGGCAGTGGTCATTTGGCCCGGATCTAACATGGCACCTCGTCTCCACAGGGTAGTGACGGCTGCTTCAACCCAAATATTATTCAGCTGGTACTAACGACATTGTGCCCAGCTGGGACTCTTGGGCTCTGTGCCTGAGGGAAAACGTTTCACAACTAGTGGCTGCCCAATTGCTGCTGACCAGTTGTCTTAGAAATGGTCAATTGGATTCAACTTGTGTCCTCTCCTTCCCCCTAAAAGCGAATGTTTGTGTGTGCAGACAATCTCAGCATGAAAATGGTTTAAATAGGCTGGTCCTACATGTATTAGGTTCTTTCAAGTTTGACTGGGAGGTCACATTTTTCTGATTTACAAGTCCCAATTGTTGGAGCTCAGTAAAGGCAGGAGGAAGGTGGCTGGTTAGTCCCCCTCCCCGTTTGTGACCTGAATTTATAGGAAGTGTTTCACTTTGTCTTATGTATCTTGTCTGGCATGTCCTGGGAGATGGATGGGCAAGAACTGGCCTGAGCAGGGATTTTTGCCTTGATTTTAAGTCACTGGGTTCCATTGTCCTGGCACCTCCATTTCCTTAGTTTCTGTAAGTCTATTAACAGAAAGTAGAGGCTGTTCAAGGTTATCAAGAGATTGCCCTGTGCTAATGATGAGACAGTGAATTTCTTTTTTTTTTTCCAAGATGGGAGTTTCACTCTTGTTACCCAGGCTGGAGTGCAATGGTGCAATCTCGGCTCACCGCAACCTCTGCCTTCCGGGTTCAAGTGATTATAGACAGTGACATTTTTATGGAATACTGCACCTATAATACATATGCCAATCTGTTAGCAGTCCTGACTTGATTTAATAAAAACCAAGGAGAGCCACCCCTGCTTTCTGGCCATCTCTTCTTTGTCTACCATTTCTAATTGACTTGCGAATACTCACAGCAGTTCTTTTTTCTTTTTTCTTTTCTTTTTTTTTTTGTTTTTGAGAAGGAGTCTCGCTCTGTCACCCAGGCTGGAGTGCAGTGGCGCAATCTCAGCCCGCTGCAAGCTCCGCCTCCCGGGTTCGCACCATTCTCCTGCCTCACTCTCCCGAGTAGCTGGGACTACAGGCGCCCGCCACCACGCCCAGCTAATTTTTTGTATTTTTAGTAGAAACGGGGTTTCACCGTGTTAGCCAGGATGGTCTGGATCTCCTGACCTCGTGATCTGCCCACCTTGGCCTCCCACAGTGCTGGGATTACAGGGGTGAGCCACCGCACCCAGCCCAGAGCAGTTATTTTTCAATCTTCCACTCTAAGTGATTCCTCCAGGGTGGAAAGCACGGGGAACAATGGAATCAGATGGCTCATTCTCTCCTTCCAGCTCCTTACATCCTAACTTTGGAGGTGTAGAAGGAAGGATGTGGTCCAACAGGAAGGAAGTGAAAAGAGTCTATTGGTTTTTACTTCTAGGCAGTCCCAATTTTTAAAGGCAGACAAGTATCTGCATATTTATTTGAAAAGATGTCTCATTAACTCTTAGCTCCTCAGTTAGAAAACAATTCACCTGGCTTAGTCTTTTCTAGTTTCAAAGTTTCCTTGGAGACTAGAATGGAGACAGGTGTAGCTTCCAAGGAGGCTTTGGCATCGTGCGGTTGCTGTCAGAGATGGGCTCGTCCCTGCTTGAGGAAGCCAATGGGGCACTATCCTTCCCAATTTCATGATCTGGGGCGTCATGTTGGTAGCTGGAAATCAGCCACGGTGGGAGTGTTTATACCCTGAAAATCAGCAAATGCTGTAAATCAGGCCTTGTGCCCCACAGAGAGCTGATTGTGAAACATCTACTAGCACATCACTGCCAGACATGACTGTGTGTCACTGAAACAAAATTGCTCTGGTTCAGAGCTCCTTTGGCTACTCATAGTCCAGTAGCTACAGACATTTGCTTCCTGGTGGCAAGCAGCTGTGCACCCTCCATCATCCCAACCCCAGAAGGACCACTGGGATTGAAAACCAGCAGAAGCCGAGCCAGGATGCACAGCTGAATGGGAGGAGAGTAGTTCCCTTCTCACACAAACACTTTCAAAGTTGGGCAAAAGTGGCCCAGTGCATGAGGTCAGTCGACAGCCAAATTCCAACAGCAAAATACATTTTCATCAATATCACTTTGGGAGAATAACTGTGGCACACGCTCTTTCTGCTTTCTCTGTACTGTATAGGCAACATGGTGTCCTCCCAGTAGCAACTAGATCTCTTTTACCTCTTCTTTAGCCAAGAAGCAAGATCTGTCACCCACAACACTGCATATCTTGAAAATATGCTTTTCATAATTTTCACTATACCTCTAAAACCAATCGTACCGGCATCATGTAGACAAAAACTCCAGATAAGTCGATTCATTGGGCATTTTCATTATTATTTGGACACATGAATTAAATCCCAAGGGAAAGTGAGAAGAAAATTACTGTATTAGCAACCAGCGTTAGCCAACTCTGCTGTAATCACCTTTAGATAAATGTTTATTTTCATCGCTATACAGTCTATCAAATTTGCCCCCAGCTTTATTACTCCGAATTGAATTATCTACCTCATTTTAAATTTAATTTATCAAAGGTAACATTGTTTTCTCAGGTATAACACATAGAAACACCAAGATTTTCAGCATCTGAGTCACACTAAACTACTTGCTTGACTTCACTGTAGGGTGAGACTTGACCTTTAAGGCCCCAACTCTGGTGAACTATTGGACTGGGTAGAAACTTTTCAAGAAGGCCATAAAGGAGGGGCTTTCAAATTCCTAAATCCACATATAGGGCTGAGTTCCTAGTCCTACACAATCAGAATTTGCCTTTTTAAGTCACCCTGCAACTATTCCGGCTTTTTATATGGCACCTTTCTGAGGGAGGGGATTTTGCAGTGGAGGGACCTCCAAAGGGAACGTCGATTTGCATGTGTGCCGTGGTATTTAGGGTTTGTCTCGTGGTAAGCTCACCTCTGAAAGATGGCTCACCAATCACCTGCCTGTTTTCACTTAGAAAGCAGGCTCGGGCAGGAGGGAAAATGGATTTGAGCCATCTCAGACCAACTGTATCTCTTCTAGGACTCAGCTCAGCCTCCTGTCTCCATGAGCAATAAAACTCTCCTTGTGTCTGTGAGATTCATTTTCTTTTTCATGGTGCCTTTCTTTCTGAGAAAAGATGGAAACAATGGGGCCAGGTTCATGTCCCTTTTACATGCTTGGGTGCAGGTAGATGCGGCCTTCCCATGGCTGCAATGTGATTCTTGGAGGAACCAAAGTCTGTGCATTGTTAGAATTTAGCCCAGATGCAGGATAAACTAACTTGCCTGAGTTTAATGAGGATATTTTACCAGGTGCCAGGAATCCGTTGGGTCAGTTCCTATCCTCTGGACTGGGAGCAGCATGGGAAAAAGAGGTCCAAGACATATTTAGGGTCTCATGTGTCTGGAAGGGAGCCATTGGCTCTTAAATTACTATTCACAGAAGCCACCATGGAAAGTTGTTTAAAATGCAGATTCCAGCATCCCCTCCTCAGATATCAATTTCAGCAGGGCCAGACAGGACCTGGGTTTCCGCACTTTTCATCATTGATGCCCAGGTAACTGATAGGAGTTGTCTTCAAACCATCCCCTAAGGAAAAATGATCTTAGACACTTGGATAAATTCTATAGAAAACTGAGTGTTTCTATTAATAACTATCTAGGTTTCAATTGTCTTGTATCCTTTCCCTAATTCTCCAAACAGTTCAATCTCCAGTTTTATTCAATGGCTGGGCCATTTTGTTCTTGGAGGGACAAAATTGATCTCTCCATGAAATTGTAAAAACCCATCTTCATTACTTTCCACGGGGCTCCAGGTCATAAGGATGAGATATATTTTGGGTGCTGGCAGAGGATGGCAGTGCTGGCTGGCTCTGAGCCAGGAAGCTGTGTTAGAGGAAGGGACCGTGGCATTCAGAGGGGTCCTCTTGGGGGCACTTGCTTGGGTCTTGGATCAAACTCAACTGGGGCAGCCTGGTTGTGGGAGGTGATGACGTCTGCCACCTCTGCCACTACCCAGAGCTCGTCCTGCCCTTTTCCCAGCCAGCCTCATACACAGGAACTGAGCCAGGCTGAAGCAAGGTCAGCAAGAGACAGTTCTGCCTGCCAGTCTCTGGGTGTGGGTCTCTTGTTGGCTCCCAGCTCATCCCGTGTGGCTGATTCTTCCAGGTCACTTGGAGCAGCCAGTATTGACAGTGTCCTAACAGCTGGTGGGTATGAAGGAAAGACTAGACACCAGGCTGTGGACTCACATGGAGCGCCCTGGTGTTGGCTCTGGGATCTGGGCTGGGCTGGACCTGGGGAGAGGGTGGGTGGAGCTTGGCCTCTGCAGTTTGCACTTGCAGGTTCAGGGGAGAAAGTTGTCTGAGATCAGTGTTTAGGGGTAGTGTTTCCCATTAATCTTCATCATAATCTTTTGATGTAGGTGCTGTTATTATCTCTACTTTACAGATCTGGGAGGATTTGAAGGTTCTGGAGACAAGGAGGTTTTGGGGAGAATGCAAAACAGGGCAGGGGTCTCAAGAAGGGAAGACCAGTGACTATGGGGAAACTGAGTGTTTCTATTAATAAGTATCTAAGTTTCAATTGTCTTGTATCTTTCCCTAATTCTCCAAACAGTTCAATCTCCAGCTTTATTCAAGGGCTGAGCCATTTGGTTCCCAGGGGGACAAAATTGATCTCTCCATGAAATCACCTGCACCTCACTCTGGGCAGCTCTAGGCTCAGCAGATGTTTTTCTGCCATTAGGAAATAGCCCCTTACTCTCAGCTCCTGCTCTAACACCCATACCCACCAGCTGGGCCTTGGGACCTCTCCCGTCATATGGCTCCCACTTGCTTGGGAAGGAATTCTCTAGACTTCTCTTACTCTGTATGTTTCTAGGGGAATTCTGAGGGAAGAAGCTTTGCAGCAACCTCTGTGCCCAGAACATATGGCTCGAAGCCCTTTGCGCCAACAGAGAATGTATCTAACTAATTGTTTTAGTGTGTGAGGCTCATTGTCAACCTGGATTTCCCTGAAACTCTGGACCAGCAGCCCCCAGGAGCATCAGTAGGACCCAGCATTTCCCTGGCACCAAACTGGACCGCTTTGCACCTTGCAGCCAGGAGAACTGCCTTAGAGGGCCCTGGTGTTGGCTCTGGGACCTGGGCTGAGATGGATTCGGGGAGAGGCTGGGTGGAGCTTGGCCTCTACAGTTTGTTCTTGCAGATTCAGGGGGGAAAGTGGTCTGAGAGCAGTGTGGTTTGTAAGTTCCCTACCTTCCCCGCTGGCTCACACTATCTCCCCAGACCAATGGCCTATTAGCCCCCCAAAACTTAGTCCAACCCCAGGCCAGCTGGCTTTGCTCTGCTGTGGCCTAAGTTCTGGCCTGGTCAAAGGAAGGTGGCAGGAACCCCAGGCTTGCTCCTGCCTCCTCGCACCTCCTTCCACAAATGCAGAGTGAAACAGTAAAAGCCAGACACTTTTGGGGGCTGACTGTCTAGAAAGGAGGAATCAGAGGTCCCAAGGAACACAGTCGTGCAACTTCCTAGGGAATCTGCATCAGGAGAAAGAAGCGGCTAGGACACATGGTGGCTTCGCTCAGCCTGGCTGAGACATCACTGTGCAGAGGAAGAGATCTGTCAGGGGTCCGGAGGAGCAGAGTCCTGGAGCCTCTGGGAGGGCGGCATGTGGCAGCTGCAGGCTCTGGCCCAGAACTGTGAACACACCTGCTCCTCACTCTCCAAAGATTTACTGAACACTTACTGTGTGCCTGGCCCCGTGCTTTGTCAGGCTCTGGGGAGACAAGTCATTACTCTGCAATGTGGGAAGCAGGGCTGCCCTGGAAGTGTGTACTCAGTGCTGTGGGGGTACAGAGGGAGGGCTGGAGGACTTAGCTGGTGGGAAAGGAGGGTTCTGGAAGGCTTCTCAGAGGTGGTGGCATTGGGCCAGAACTTACAGTAGGGAAGAGCATGTGGCAAGGCATAGAGGAGATGGGAGCCTGCCTGGTGAGGGGTCCAGTGGTGACAGAGCTCATTTTGGGTCCAGAGATGGTGTCAGGTGAGGGCTGAGAGGGAGGGCAAGTGCCACTTGAGATGGGCTTAACATGATGATGATCTGTGGCCAGTGGGAGATGATAGAAGTCTTTGAGGTTGGGAATATCAGAATTAGGTCTCTTTTAGAAAGAGAGGGCAAGGAGAAAATCCATATATTCTTAGCTACCAAAAAAGAGAAGGAAGAAAGAAAAGAAAGAAGAAGAGAAGCGAGACAGAAAAGAAGGAAGGAGAGAAGGAAGAATGGGAAAGGAAGGAAGAAGGAAAGAAGGAAGGGAAAACAAAGGAAGGAAGGAGAAAAAGGGAAGGAAAGAAGGAAAGAAAAAAGGAAGGAGAGAGTGGAGGAAGGAAGGAAAAAGGAAGGAAGGAGTCCTAGCCACTTCTTTCTCCTGATGCAGATTCCCTAGGAAGTTGCACGAAGAAGGAAGGAAGGAAGGAAAAAAGGAAGGAAGGAAGGAATGAGAGAAAGAAGGAAGGAAAACGAATCTCATTCATTTTGAAGGGCATCTGCATTACACAGCATGGGGAAGGAAGCATAATTCACTCTCAAGAAACCAACCACATCAGCCAGGGCACATCTTCTGACAATATCCTGAGGGGGGTGAATGTTTGTCTTCAGTAGGGGAGTGCCACACATTTAATATCAATGCCGGGTCCTGATGGGCACTGCCACATACCCCTGGGACAAACGGAAAAATCCACACTGCAGAAACAAGCAGTTGGCAAAAGCTGTCCTCATGCTACTTGGCAATTCGATCACCCTCCCTTCACTTCTACCCCTATCTCCGGGTGTTGCACAGTTTGCCCATACAGTGTGTCATGTAAATAGCATCTAGCACTTAAAGGTCAAATTTGATGAGTCTAATCAATCTCAGCAGTGTTTTAGTTCATCACGTATACCCATATTTAAGGACTTTTAAAGTAATTTGGATTTTTGACGCAAAAGACGATATGTCCCCCTTGGGGCATGCGTGTGTTCTTAGGAACACCAGCGTGTGGTATTTCCTGTGTCCTCTCACGCATGCTCAGCATGTCAGTGTTGTACTCATTCCCTGGCACGGAAGAATTGTTGTACATCTTTAATCGAAGCCAAAGTCCATGATTTGATGGTTTCAAGAGCCTAAAAGCTATATTTGGAGAGAGGAAGTCTACTCTGAACTGTGAGAGTTAGAGTATCACCATCAAGGCCCAAGGCTTCAGTGTTATCCTGGACAATCCTCAGGGATTGGGTTTGGTGTCAGGGGAGCACTGGATGCCATCATATTGACACTCAATTGATTGGGTGACCCAAGATGGTCAGTTTCCTAAGGACCAGACCATAGTGACTGCTCATGCATCGGCTAAAATACCAAACGTTCTGCACCAAAAGACTCAGCTTGACATTGCCTTGCATTCAACTCATGTATTACCAAATCTTTGCTTGAATTATTATAGTAATCAAACCCTCTGCTCTAACAACCTTCGAATGTCAAGTTCCCTTGCAAGCTGAAATTGTTCCAAACCTCAACACTCCTGTTTTACAACAAACATGTAAATACAACCTTTTTTGGAGTGCAGAAACATTTGTGGAGTCTGGTGTGCCGCCAACCCCATCAGGATTTCCCCAGGGGAAAGTGGCTAACTCTGGATCACAAACAGACTTGGAAGTCCAGCAACAAATCAAAAAGGTGCCTTGCCTGACCCCCATTACCACCTGGGGTGGTTTTTCTAGACACTGGAATAGGCCAGACTTAATTTTCTCAGGCTCATCTGGGAGAAGGATCAAATCCTGCCATCTGGATGTGCATTATTCATGCTGGTGTTTGGTGAGGAAGCTCCTAGGAATGCATAGATCTCTCCTTCTGCCATTGTATGTCGTGCGTAGTGGATGCCAGTAGACAACTTTAGCCACTTCCGTACGTCCTTCTTTATGGAACACCCTCATTTCCCCACATGGAGGCTTTACTCTGCCCAGTGTCCAATGGGAGAACCATCCCTTCCCTTTAGTGAGAGGACAGTTGGCTAAATGCTATTCTCAGTGCTCCTGGAGGCTCCTAGTAATGAGGGCACTGAACACCAATTCTTTACATTCCTTGAATTTTCATAGATTCGTATTTTTTTCATGTTTGTGCAAAGTGGGGTGAGGAACTCACACCAACCACAGCTTGGGGCATCCAGAGAGTGGCTAGTAGATGACAGAAGGGAGTCCAATTAAGGAAACCCAAGGTATGTGCCAGCTGGTTTAGCATTCGATATGGAAATGCACTTTATATTTATTTGCACACGTCAAGAATACTTCTGGAAACCAGGATTTAGAAAAATAAAAGATATTTCATTCCTGGGGACAAAGTGACCTGCAAATGATTGGCTTCTGTACAATGCTGTAATCTCTTAATGTCAGACTCTTAGGAAAATGGGTGGGACATCTGTGTGTTTGTGTTGGAGTGAATGTGCCCATAACCCTGTGCTCCTGTGTGCCTGTGTGCCCATGATTATATGCATATGGGTGAATGTTTCTTTGCCCGTGATTATATGCATATGGGTGAATGTTTGTGTGCCCATGATTATATGCATATGGGTGAATGTTTGTGTGCCCATGATTATATGCATACAGGTGAATGTTTGTGTGTCCATGATTATATTCATGTGGGTGAATGTTCATGAACAGAAACAGCTACACTCGGAGTAGAAAACAAATGAAGCAAAAGTTTAGCATCCTCTCATGTTTGTCAACATCGTAGTTTTACATTTACTTTCTTCTAATCTATTAAACATAAATATGGCTCCATTTGTTTAGTATTACCAGAAACCCTCCCAATACAGCAATATTACCTTCTGTGTAATCCACTTGCCAACAGCTGTTTTCTGTTGAAATGGGACTCAAGAATTTTGAATCCAAGGCCAACGCTGCCTGCTCTGTTTACAATGGTTTGTGTTTCGTGAATACATATCAAATGTTGTAATATATTTTTATGATAGAATTGATGGTTAACACAGGGAAAAAGTATATATTGTGATTCTGTCCAATAAAGCCTCCTGTTATAAAATCTCATGCACCTTTTGATGACCTGATGTAAACACATTTTTAGGTACAGGTTAATTGCCAGAAATGTTAGTTTCATGTAATTTCATGGTGACACCAAAGTTTCTATTTCTTATCTTTCCTGTCTTCCAATATTGTACTCCTTTTCTCTTCCATGTCCAGTGCCCTAGGTGCTCCTGCCCACCTCTGCAGCCTTCTGAGTAGTAGGTATTTATCTTTCGGGGGCCATCTATTAACTTGCCCCAAACCACAGCAGCCCTCCCCTTCCCAAACACCCCTGACCAGGAGGATGTGTATTCCCCACCCTCTCAAATACCTTGCAATTTTTGCCACTTTGGCCCAGTTCCTCAGGCTTTGCTAGATGACTAATTAACTTCTTGGATCTCAGAAACAGAGTAGGAGGGGCCTGGGAGAAGGAGGACCAGACTTCTTGGTTGCCTGCTGTGTGCTTGGCACTTTGCTAGGGGTCTTGGCTATAGTTTCTCATTGAAGAGCTCTAGAGGTGGGGCTTCTCAATTAGTAGACGCAGGGACTGAGTTCAGAGAAGTTAAATGACTTACCCAGGATCACACAGTAAGGGGGCATAGAGATTTGATCCCAGGTGTGACTGATACTAAATTCACATTTTTACCAAATCCATGAAGACGCTTCCTGAACTTAGAGATGATTCAGCAAAGGCCTGTCTTTTACAGTTGGGGAGACTGATGCATAGAGAAGGAACTGACTTCCTGATATCAGATAGTAGAACTTGCATGTCCTAGGATCTTAGGCAAGTTACTATATTCTTTCAAAACTCTCTACTATTTTTCTGGTTCAAGTATCAGATCTGCCTCTTTCTATCCTAGCACATTCCCCTTTCTGTGGCACCATTTCCTCCCCTCCAAATAGGGAGAAGGACCCTCTGTTCCTCAAGGTCTTGTGGGGATTAAATCAGCATGGCACATAAAGCACATAGCAGGTGCTTCACATCTGGACACACCAGATGCCCAATCCACATCACAGTGGCTCTCACAGGACTGGGGTCCCCCAGGCCTCAGCTACTGTTTCCTTAGGACAGAACTTCCTGCTCAGCCAAAGAATTAACATAAAATTAATATCCCAACATGCACAGCGACTAAGAGCCAGAGCACACGTTATCAAATTACCAGCATTGCCGTTAACTGGCTGTACCACCTAGAAAGAGTGACTTATCCTCTCTATGCCTCAGTTTCCTTGTGGATAACACTGGCTGGCATCACTACCGAGTCATGCTTCAGGCACTCAGAACAGCACTTGACACAGGGTCAGCTGCACAGTGAACATTGCCAGTCAGCCTTAGTGCTGTCTTTTTAGATAGCACTCTGTCTCCATAGAGGGGGTATAAAGGCAGACTTGGGAGAGATTGTGGATATGGGGACTCGGCTGGGGCTCCTTAACCTTGTTCACACCCGTAGTGCTCATGACATTGCAGCTTGATCCATTTCTGAGCGAATTTTCACAGCAGTCTCAAGCCTGACACTGGGGCCAGGTATTTGAGCAAGAAGATCCAGATATGATGCAGCCGGGTATCCCGTGGTGCTCGATGGCCCAGCACCCACATGGGACTAACGCAGCTGATTCTAACTTCGCTAGGCCCATAGAGCATGGACATTGCGTATGGGGCTTTACTCCTGGGAAGTGAAGGAGTGGCAGGGGCCCCACAACATTCTTTTAGGGTGGGCTCCAGGCCACTGTTCTGAGCAGACGGACCTCTTCTTGCCCTCCAATGCTGAATTGGGCTGTCTTCAGGGGAGTTGTGAGTTTCCTTGAAGGTCAGCCAAGTCCCAGAAGAAAAAGGAATCAGGAAAGCTGCTGTATCTGGGAATGGGAATGGGATGTTTCAGTCTGTGGGGGCCACTCTCCCCAGCATGGGAGCATCTCTAGTATCAGCTCCAGGGGAAGACCCTTATGCTGACTAAGGCTGTGAGTAGCTACCTACCCTGAACACCTACCCAGTCTCAGATGCTGCACTAAATACTCCAAAAGCACCATCTCATTTAATATCTCAATACTCCTATGAGGTAAGTGTTTTCTTATCCCATTTTACCATTGAGGAGCCTCCAGGGATGGAGCAACTTGTGCAAGGTCACACAACTGCTCCCAGAAAGGCCAGCTCCATCTCTCTAGCTCCTACTGCCTCTCCCTTCTGCAGGGGCCCTGCAGGGAAGGTCGGGGCCATCCAGGGAACCACTGTCCCAGCATCAATATCCACACCGCGACTTACTACTCCCTCTTTGCTGACTTTCAACAAGAGTTTAAGATGGATATTTACAGAGTCACATTCCATCTTGGCTTTTCTAACTTATGTCATTTGGCCTGATACAAGGCTCTTCGCTCTCATAGCTGTAATTTTCTCAACTTTAAAAATAAATCTAGGTGTAAGATTAGACATAGAAACCAATAGAATAGAGTCCAGAAATGGACTGACCCACAGATGATCAATTGACTTCAACAAAGATGCTAGGATAAGTCGGTGAGGGAAAGGATAGTTTTTTTTCATATGGTGTTGGAATAGCCACATACAAAAATAAATAGACAGACCTCCACCCATCCCTCACCCTATGTGCTGAGCTTAACTTGAAATGTCTCAAGACCCAAATGTAAAGATGGAAAATATAAAACTTCCATAAGAAAACATAGGAGAAAATCTTTGCAACTTTAGGGCATGCAATGGTGTCTTTGACAGAATGTGAAAAGCATTAACTGTAAAATTAAAAATTGATGAATTGGAATTTCTTCAAAATAAAAACTTCTGCTCTTGAAATATCATTTAAAAAATGAAAAGACAAGCTACAGAATGGAGACAATATTTGCAATACATAGTCTGGCAAAAGAATGGTATCCAGAATACGTAAGACAAATTATCTGTTTAAAATGAGCAAAAGATTTAGGCCACACTTCCAAAAAAAGATATGCCAGTGGCCAAACAAGGATATGAAAAGGTCTCAACATGATTAGCCATCAGGAAAGTGCAAATTCAAACCACAATGAGATACCACTACATACCCATTGAAATGGCTAAAATTAAAGATTGACAATACTAAGTGTTGAAAATAATGTGGAACAACTGAAACTCCCACACATTGTTGGTAATACGAAATGATACAATCACTTTGTATCTTGTGAAAGAATGTTCACAGTAGCTTTATTTGTAATAAACAAGTGTGTACTTTAATTGTACTGGTGGTTATGCAAGTATATACATTTATTAGAGCTCATAGGGTTGCAACACTTTAAATGGGTGCATTTTATTGTCTTTAAATTATGGCAGAATAGAGTTGATTTAACAACAAGGAAAGTTGTTTCTCTTAAAGGTAAACATTAACTTACTATATGACCCAATAACTCTATTCCTAAGTTCTGTTCCAGGAGAAATGCAAATGTGTCTGCAGAAAGAATGTTCACAGTAGCTTTATTTGTAATAAACAAAAACTGAAAGCAACCCAAATGTCCATCAAACAATTGTGGTATATTCTGTTTTATTCTATTTATATGAAATGTTAAAAAAAGAAAGACTAATCTACAATAAAAAAATAGATCAATGGTTATTTATGTTTGGGATGGTAGAGACTGTAAAGATGCACAAAACTGATATTTTGGGGGTGATGGAAATATCGTGTACCTTTCTTTTCTCTTTTTTTTTTTTTTTAAGACAGATTTTCGCTCTCGTTGCCCAGGCTGGAGTGCAATGGTGCAGTCTTGTCTCACCACAGCCTCCGCCTCCTGGGTTCAAGTGATTCTCCTGCCTCAGCCTCCCAAGTAGCTGGGATTACAGACATGCACCACCACACTCAGATAATTTTTCTATTTTTAGTATAGATGGAGTTTCTCCATGTTGGCCAGGCTGCTCTTGAACTCCTGACCTCAGGTGATCTGCCCGCCTTGGCCTCCCAAAGTGCTGGGATTATAGGCATGAGCTACTGCGCCCAGCCAAGGGAATATTGTGTACTTTAACTGTACTGGTGATTATGCAAGTATTTTGTTAGAGCTCATAGGGTTGCAACACTTTAAATTGGTGCATTTTACTGTGTATAAATTATGGCAAAAAAAAGTCGATTTAATAACAAGGAAAGCTGTTTCTCTCTAAGATCTCTTCTAGCTCCTGGAAACCTTGACAAATATGCAGAATTACCTTCTCCTTGTTATGAAAATTCTTCGCTTTTTCACACTGCCTCAAATTCTCCCAATAAAATGAAATTCATCTATGCTAACTCATCTTCCTTTAGAGCAGGGGTCTTTAACCTTTTATGTGGACCTGCTGCCAGCCTGTGAAAACTATGGACTCCTCCAAATAACACATTTCAAAGGAGGTAAAATAGGTAAGATTTCAAAGGAAGCCAATTATATTAAAATATAGTTACCAAAATATTTTTAAACCTTTGCATTTGCAATATAGTAATATATGTACTTTGTTAGCACATTAAATGACAAAATCTAGTGGCAGCCTAAAAATTACCATAATTCCAAAATATGAGCTGAAACAATATTTCAAATGCCTGCAACAATTGTAAAGTGATATGAAGATGCACCTGCTTTCTGTTGGTGACAAAGTCACAGGCCACCTGACATCCCTATAGTCTATTCCTCACTTGCAATTGAAAGTAATACTAATTTTTTTTTTTTTTTTTTTTGAGATGGAGTTTTGCTCTTATTGCCCAGGCTGGAGGAATGGCGTGATCTCGGCTCACTGCAACCTCTGCCTCCTGGGTTCAAGCGATTCTCCGACCTCAGTCCCCCGAGTATCTGGGCTTACAGACACCCACCACCATGCTCGGCTAATTTTGTATTTTTAGTAGAGACAGAGTTTCTCCATGTTGGTCAGGCTGGTCTCAAACTCCTGACCTCAGGTGATCTGCCTGCCTAGGCCTCCCAAAGTGCTAGGATTACAGCCATGAGCCACTGCGCCCTGCCAATACTAAATTTTAATTAGACGTTAGTGAGAATGAAGACCTGATTTTCCATCCAGCTTCATAGATTGAATTCTGTCTATGGAACCCAGTTCGAGAACCCTGGTTTAACAAGTGATTTATACCTAGTGTGAAATTTTTAATCAAGTTTATTTCAGTTAACTCTGAGACTAGCCCCTCACCCACATGAAGGTGAAAAGGAGGCTTGGAGCACCAGGTAGGGAGGACAGGGAGGACAGGAAGGGCTCTGAGGATGGGCAGAGCTGGAGAATGGACGCAAAATCAAGATGGGAAGGAGCCGTCTCAGGTTTCATGGGTGTGGTGGTGGGGGGCCTGGTTTAGCTTCTCTCCTGTTCCAGACAGCTCTATAGAGACAGAGTTCAGGGGGGGTTTCTATGGGTTCCCCAGTCTGGAGTGCCCAGCTCCTGTGGGCCCTAACTGAGGCACTAAAGGCAGGATGGACGAGCAGAGCCAGGAGGGGCACTCCTTTGTGCCCAGGCTTCTAGGTCTTCTGGGTTGGGAAGGATACAGAGCAAAACCCCTTCCCCAACTCACACAGCTCCAGTCAGCTGCTGGCTGTTGGCAGGGCAAGGCCCACCCCCAGAGCCCACCCCCCACAAGCTGTCCTCTGAGATCTCACTGCCACAAGGGTGACCTTCGACCCAGGGTTCTGGGCTTTGCTTCGGGGTGCTTTGCTCTCTGCCCAGAAAAAATCCCCCAGGAAAGGAAAGGCAAAGGGGTGGTTACCTGCTGAACTCCCCACAGGTTTACCCTGAACCCAGGCCCAGAGAGGGGAAGGGACCTGGCCGAGGTCACCAGGAGGTTGGGGACATGCTGGTGCCCTTCCAGCCCTGGGCTTCTGCCCTCTCCTCCCCTCAGACCAGCTCCCATGGGAATGTGAAGAAAGGAGGACCACAGGCACCAGTGAGGCCACCCTGGGGACACACAGGTGGTTAGAGGCAGCCCAGATCTCAGACATCATCCAGGGCACTTTTATAAACAGGAAAAATGTGGCCGGGCAAAGAGTAGAGGCTCCTGCTAACACCACCAGCTGGTAGGTGGTGAAACCGCATGTTAGCCCTTGGGTGCGTGGTTCCCCAACTTGACCATGTATTAGAACTTGGATTGCTCACTCAAAACATGTCTGCTGGCACCAGGCCTGACCCTACAGAATCAGCAGTTCTGTAGAGGGGCCTAGGATCTGCACTGTCAACGAGCAGCCCAGATAGCTCCAGTATGCAGCCAGGTTCGGGGCTCATGGCACTGAGCCATTCCCAAGTGTAGCCTAGGAAGAGGTCCTGAGCTGTGGGCAGAGGGAGGGAGGAGCTCAGAGAGAGCATCTGGTCCAAGACACTCGATTCACTTCTTTCTTTTTGTTGGTTGGTTGCATCTAAAACTAAGGATGGGTGGCTGGGGTGGGGGCCAGAATTTAGTCTTAGCTGAGCTGGGGGCCAAATGGAGTGTGCTCTGAGGCTTGGGACAGGAGCATGTGGGTGGGACTTCCCATCCCTGACCCCCACACTTACCCTGCTCTTCAGTGGCTATGAGGGATGGCAACCAGGTCACAGGGCTGGACTTTGTGGCCCCAAGCCCCAAGGAGCAAAGCTGGGCAGGGCTTTGGCCTGGATCAATAGCCTTAGGACTCAGCCCACACATAAGTGGGGTGAGTACAGCGCAGGACAGCGTTTGTGTTCTCCAAAATCTATCTTCATTCTGACTCAGTCACCAGGGGATTCTGCACCTGGGTCTTAGCAGAAATGCACCTCTGAGTTTCAGTTTAGCTTCCTGCTCATCACGTCACCACAGCGGTCCATGGAATCTGATGCGTCCCGCAGCTTAGCCCTTCCACCTTGCCCAGCATGCCCTCCTCACCGACAGCCCCCACTCCCAGCCCCTGCCTCTCAGCCTCTAGGGCTGCAATCTGCTTCTGTCTCCTCCTTGGATCACACATTTGGACCTAGCTTCCTGTTTTGCTCTGGACTCTGCTTTCTCTTGCGGTGTTGGTGTCACAGAGGTCTCAGGTGAGAAACTCCTTTCTGTCATGTGGCTGTCTGTGGAGAAGTGGGGCACCCTGTGGGGAATGGGATACAAGGGGTGTCCATGCACTCCAAGATGTGGCCCCTTGGGTTATAGATCAGTTTTTATCCAAAGACCCTTGTGATGAGTCCAGGCTTGAGTTTAGTACCTATTCTAAGACATGAGTTTGCATTTCTTCTTTCATTGGAAGATGACATTTCAAAAACTTTCCTTGGCCTCCAAAAAACTTAGCATTAGATGATAGAAATCAGCTCATGGGCCCTTTGCTTTTAGGTGATATCTATTGTGTTTCATCCTTGAATATCAATTTGTCGTGCATCCAAACTCGCTAGGTCAAACCTTTTCAATCAATGCAGGGTATACGTCTTAAATTAACTCCATAAAACTTGAGTAGCTAGCATAGAAATTTAAGGAGGTATGTGAGCAGGACGTTATGTCCCCCAGTTCACCTGGCCTTCTTGCACTCAGTGCTTTCAGCAGCTGGAGGGCGTTTTGTGTCATGTCTAAGTTAATGACAATGAAAGTTTGGGAGTGAAATCAGTTATCGGATAACAAATAAGTGCTCTGATGTCTGATGGGTAGAAGAGAGGGGCACTCACTTCCTCAACACATGACCTTGCAGTGAGCTCTCCCCAGGAAAGAGGAAGAGCCCTGGGAAGGCGGGATGAGGAAGGACACTGCGGGAACCATGGAGGAAGCTTGGAGCTCCCTGCTGGAGCATGCAGCCTGCAGGGCTGCAGACAGAAAACCTGGTACCACCCTGGTTTGGAGGTTTGCTGGCTGTGCGAACCTCAACAATTTACTTCTCCTCTCTGAATGTCAGTTTTCTCAACTGTATGAAGGAAACAGTAATAGCTACTTTGGTTGTTTGTGAGGGTCAAATGCAACACACATACAGAAGCCCTAAAAAATGCAAATACTTTTATCCTCAGTTCTGTGCAGAGGCCACTGTGTTTACTTATGTATTGATTCTCTCCATCCTCTCTCCCACCCCTATCCTCCTGCCCACATGCCCTCACCTCCCAGAAGTAGGGGAGTACAGTTATTTGGTTAAAGCAGTTACACTTTTGGGGGTTTGCTTCAGGCAAGAAGACAGTGAGCCCCGGGGATCGTAATTAATGGAGGCAGACTGATTAGAAATGAGCCACTGGATTGGGGTGTTTGCTGATTCATCTTGGAAACACTAGGTCCTGAATCCCAATCGGCTTCTACCACATTGGTCATTGTTCTACGTCTGCACTGTCCTGTGCAGAAGCACCTGTATTTACTTATAAACTTACATATTGATTCTGTTTCTTCTCCTACCCCCATCTTCCTCCTCATATCCTAAGTGCTCAGCATGGTGCTAGGTACACAGCAGGCACTAAATAAATGTTTCTTTAATTAAATTCCCATTAATAGCTACACTGTGTGAATGGTGCTTTCATGATAGATTTTTCTGTCACCCCTTGAGTTTCTGCAGACATTAGGATTCACAGAGAATGCTGTGTTCCAAGTCAAAATATTCATTATGACACATGCTGTTTGCAATTTCCACAATCCAAGTCATTACCCACAATGTGCTCGGGGAGGAAAACAAACCTCTCTTGGAAATGCTGCCGTGTAGTGGTTGGGGTCAGAGCTCTGCCTCCAAATTCCGTGACCTTTCCAGGAGCACTTCTCTGTTGACCATGACCAGGAGGCATTCCAGACTTGGGAGCACCAGCCAGAGGACCCCCAGCCAGATGAGATCCAGTCACACATCTCAGGCAAGGTCAGACAGCCCAGGGCCCCCAGGAATGCAGCCTCCCAGATGTGTGCTAAGGACAGCATGCTTATTTGGAACGCTGGGTTACCCTGTAATGCATTGCAGAAACATGGAGATCCCCCTGTTTGACATTTTCCCCTCTTAATCCCATTTTTTAGAAATAGCTGTGCAGTGCAGAAGTTTCCTCCTGGTCTCATTAGGTGTCTCCTCATAATTACAGGTTTTAAAGCAAGCTCAAGGCAGAGCCTTTCAGAGAAATCAAACCTAACGAGAAAGAGAAGAGAAGAAGAAAATGCGTAGGAGCTGGATAATTGCACGCCTGTGTCTCTAGCGGTGGGCTCAGGCACACAGAGCAGCAGATGGGATCTAACTTGAAGGAAAAATCAAAATGAAATGTAACTCAGACAAATGATCATCAAAGCAAGCCATGAGAATTTCTGGACAAGCCTCTAGCTAGTTATTTGCTTGGTGACTTTACCTAGGTAATTGGTTCCACTGTTTCTCCCCAACCCCAGATGTCACTCAGCTGCACCTCCTCTCTTTCCTCTTGGTGGGGGAAGATTTCTAGAAACTGCTTCTGGGGCTACAGGTCATAGGACATCAGCCAAGAGACAGTTTTCCTCCACTTTGCCTCCCTGCATCTCCCACCAGCTGCTGCACTTTGATCCAACCATCTGCAAACCTACCCAGGGCACATGGGGCTCCTAACCCTGAACTATCACATAGCAGGTGCTAGTTTTGTTTTGTTTTTAACATGGGCTTATGCTTAGAAGCAACTTCAGCATAGGTGAGTAGAAAGCCATGGGCTTTGGAAGCAGAATGACCTAGAATGGAGTCCATTGCTTGCCATCTTTTTCACCTCAACCTTCATTAGCAAACTGTTGACAACAGTAGCTGAACCCTTAGATTAAGTGAGCTATTCTGGAAGGCGCTGGCCCACAACAGGCAGCATTCATGCCACTTAGCCTCTAGTTTCTCTGGGGTAGGCACCATGTTCAGAGTTTTTAGAACTTCTAGCCCTTCCAGGGCAGCATGAGGCAGTGTGGTCAGTAAGAGGAACCCCATGGGTTTGAGACTCTGGTTGCCAACTCTGTGATCTTGGTCATGGCCCAATGTCTCTGAACCTATGTCTTCCTGGGGCCATCAGGGATATAGAGACATCATCCCAGGCCCGCCTGCCCAGTTCAGCGGATTAGGCTGCCATGAATTCTGGGTAGTAAAGCATGAAAACAGGTTCTATCAACTGTTAAAGGTGAGTCCAAATTAGTGCCTTAGGACAGCTCTGGAAACCCACAAATGAAAAGAGTTCTCAAGAACTTTTCCTGGGGACTCCCTACAGGCTGGCCGCATGACTTTCACACAATTGGTGCCATGGTGAGGGTGATGGCTTCGGAGCTGGAAGAACCATGCTGGCACTAGCCCACTGTGCAACTTCGGCCATGTCCCAAACCTCAGTTTCCTCACCTGATCATGGAAATTATATCCTGATAAGGAACGGTAAATGTTCTTTATGAACTGCAAAACCCATGTCTACGTGTTACTTGTTCTTAAAACTCTTCAATCTAGCCCCAGGGACGTTCTGCTCTCAACATTACTCACTTGTTGGTACGTAGTTTAAAACTTCTGTAGAAGGGAAGATACACACCTTCACTGAAAACCCACTTATGTTCAAGCATCATTTGAAGCAATTAGCTTACTTAACAAGGCAATGTTTAATGAAGATTGTGGCTGGCAGAATAATGGCTCCCTCAAGATGTCCATGCCCCACTCACCAGAATCTGTGAACATGTTACCTTATGTGGCAATGGGGACTTTGCAGCTATGATTAAGTGAAGGAGCTTAAGTCAGGATATTACCCTGCATTATCAAGGTGGATAATGTAATCACAGGGTCCTTAAAGGATGGTAGAGGGAGGCAGAAGAGTCAGAGGGGGAGCTAAGATGATGAATGCACAGCTTAGAATCAGAGAGAGATTTGCAGATGCTATGCTGCTGGCTTTGAGATGCAAGGAGCCAGAAGCCAAAGAATGTAGATGGCCTCTGGAAGCCGGAAGAGCCTCTTCTGCAGCCTCCAGAAAAAATGCAGCCCTGCAACACCTTGGTTTTTGCCCAGTGAGACTCATTCTGAACTTCTGAACAACAGAACTGTATGATGATAAATTTGTGCTATGTTAAGGCCCCAAACTTGTGGTGATGTGTTACAGCAGCAAAAAGAAATTAATTCATAAATAAATGAAAGCTTCTGCAACTTGTGTACAGAAATCCAATATCCCAGGTACAAAATGGGAGAAAATTGGTTCAGCAGCTGCGCTTCGGAACAGAGCGTGATGACTACATGTCAAGATGTGGTGATGATCACAATGGCAGGTTTAGTGTTGATATTTTCATGAGGAGCGACTGGAACAGAAGTAGAAGTGGCCCACATTTACCAAAGCCATTGGGTCACAAGAATAGTGGGTTCAGTTCAGGACAAAACAATTCTAGCAGGGCATTACATACTGGCACAACCTAAGAGCCATGAGAGAGCAGTAACACTCGTCTCTTGCTAGCAGAGAACAAATTGGTACTGCCTCATTGGATGGCAATTTGGCAACGTGTATTAAAATTTTCAACACACATATTCTTCAACTTAGCAATTGCATTGCTCTGAATTCATCACACAGATAACATGTACAAAGAAGTACATACAATGCAGGAGATTTATAAGTGCCTGGTTTGTAGAAGCAAAAGATTGGAAACTACCTAATACCCATCAAAATGGGACCTAGTTTAATAAACAATGGGACACTATGAAGCTTTACAAATAAGCCGGTGGGACTTTCTACACTGATGTGCAAGAATCTCCAAATTTCATTATTAGTGTTTTTAAAAAGCAAGCTGCAGAAGAGTGTGTGTGTTATATTTGTCTAAAACACATTTGTAGACATTGTAAATGCATAGAGTTCCTTTGAAAACATACACAAGAAAGTAGGAACACAGTTGGCTCAGGAAGGAGAATGAGGGATTGGGGGATGTGGCAGATGAGATGTCATTGGCCCTTCCCCTTACCATCTTCTGCATTTTCTCCTTCCATGAACTTACATTACATATTAAAAAAAGAAAGATATAAAGGAAACAAAGGTCTCTGAATCCAGCTCATGTGTGGGCTGTTAAAGGAACCGGAATGCTTACACAAGGCAAAGGACAGGACCAATGGAGAAGATTTGTACTTGAAATAGACAAGACTTTTCTGACCATCAGAGCTGCCTAAAGAAGAGCCAGGCTGTCCCAGAGAGGAGTGCATGTCCTGTGGCTGCTGGGGCTATTGAGGTAGACACCAGATGAACCTTTCCCATGGGGTCACAGCAGAGTCTCAGGTTCTGGAGGATTTTGTAAAGTGCAGAAAGTCCTCTCCGGGCAGCAGCTGGAATCATGTGGGGAACTTGTCAATCCCACTGACGCCAGGGTTACCCCAGACCATCTGAACCAGAATAAGGAATATGAGCTCTACTCTGGTCCCATCTAATCTTGCTCCAAATGGAGCTCAGAACCTTCCAATGGTTTCCCATTGTACTTAGGACAAAGATGATATCCTTACCAAGGTCTCAAGTCCTCTTGTTGTTCACTCTCTCCCAGCCTCTTTAACCAATTCTTGTCCCTCTCACTCACTCACAAGGATGTGTTCTGCTATAGTCTGAATGTTCATGTCACCCCAAAATTCCTAAGTTGAAATCCTCACCTCCAAGGGGATGGTATTAGGAGGCAGGGCCTTCGGGAGGTGCTTAGATCCTGAGGGTGGAATCTTCATGAATGAGATTAGTGCCCTGAAAAAGGAGAATCCAGAGAGCTCCCTTGCCCCCTTCTGCCATGTGAAGACACACCAAAATGGTCATTTATAAATTGGGCATTAGGACCTCACCAGACACCAAGTCTGCCAGTTCCTTGATCTTGGACTTCCCTTGATCTTAGACTCCAGGACTGTCAGAAATATATTTCTGTTGTTTTTAAGCCATCCAGTTTTAGATATTTCATTATAGCAACCCAAATAGATTAAGTCACAGTCCAACTGCTTAGTGCCATGGACTTATCCGAAGTACCACTAACACATTCACTGTGCCTATTGACTATTCTTGGTTATTATTTTTTTTACTTTGATTAAAAACACAAGTGCGCTTGTTACTTACTTCAGGTGTTGTCTAGGACCAGGGGCGGCCAATTATCCCATTACAGAAACAGTGTACTTGGAATAATGACTGTGCTTCAGAATAATCCAATTCCATTCACCTGAGTAAAGTAAAAGACTATATTCCTGTTAAGATCAGGCATACTAAATGGCTGAATTCTTATTCGGGGAGAGGCTAGCTTGGGTGGCTAGTGGATGGAAATTCTACCCACTGAGATCAAGAATGGGGTGGGTGGAAATAAGGGGTCCATTTGGAGATATGTGGAGTCTGAGGTGGGTGAGTCCAGGGGACAGTTGATTGATGGTTTTAAAGGAGGGAGAGTTGTAGGGTGGAGAGGAAGATTTGGGAATCATCTAGATTTAGGAGGTGGTTGGAGCCATCCAAGTGAAGAAATTGCCCAGCAACTGTGTGTTCAGTGAGAGAGACTCAGAGAACCTCTCATGGGGTAGGTGGAAAGAGAACAGGTGGAGACTGAGAAGATGCAGAGAGACACGCAGCGAGAACTAGAAGGAGCAGGGCCACAGGAACCCATGTTGGAGGAGCTCCAAGCCTGAAAATGGGGCAGAAAGCATCAGTAAGGTAAGGCCACCCCGATGATGTTGGACAGTGGAATGAAGACAGCGGGGACTATGGGACTGTGTCAAGTGTGGTCTGGGCAGCAGAGTGGCAGTGAAAGTCAGCACAGAAGACAGAGACGTGAGTGGGAGATGAAGGACTCATCTCCCATTGGATGGATAAAAACTGGCTGCTCCTCTCCGCACACTAAACAAAGTGAAAAAGAAAAAGAAAGACAAATGTTTCCATTTTTCCAGCCCCTCACTGGCCTGGAGGCCTCTTCTTCCAACCTCATAGATTCTATGTCTGTGTCTGTGTGCCTGTGTGTGTGTTGTGTTTAAGTCGCTTTGCTTTCAGATTCTTGCCTTAAAACTATTTAAAACAGGGGAAAAAAGTAATGCATCCTGTATCAGTCAGGGTTTTCCAGAGAAATAGAACCAATATATATTAAGAAATGTATTTTAAGGAATTGGCTCATGTGATTGTGGGGGCGGTAAGTGTGAAACTTAGGCTGGAAACCCAGGCAGGAGTTAATGCAGTTGTCTTGAAATAGAATTTCTTCTTCTCTGGGAAACCTCAGTTTTTGCTGTTAAGGCCTTCAATGGATTGGAGGAGGCTTTGCCCCATTATTGAGGATAACAGTCTTTCTGATTTAAAGTCAACTGAGAGTAGATGCTAACCACATCTACAAAACACCTTCACAGTGACACCTAGATTCTTGTTTGATTAAACAACTGGCTACTATCGCCTAGCCAAGTTAATGCATAAAACTAAACATCATACATTCCAAATCATGCAAACTGCTAATTTCCTGCCTAAGCTTTATCACTGACAGTCTCATTTCTGTTTAACAAGATACTGGAAAATGGAACAAGAACCTGGGGTAGGGTTCCTCCTCTGGCCCCTCAATAAGTCATGGGATAGCAGAGGTGGCTGCAGTAACCGTGCTTTCTAAGTCAACGTTCAGCTCTTTCAGAGAATTCACCTCCCATGGCCTATAAGGCACAAGGAAACCTCTTATTTACCCAACAGTTAGAGTTTCGAAGTGACTTTCTCCACGACGTGTTAGCAAGCAGGCGCTTTCTCAGGGACAAACATTGGGGAGCTGATAAAACGCTCCCTCCCACGCTCCGCTCTAGTGGTGGATTGAACAACAGTAAATTGGTTCAGAGTGCTTGTTGGTATTTCCCCGCCTTTTTTTAATGTCAACCTATTAGCAGCTCTAAGGGATGTCCCTTGAGGGCCACACACATATTATCACAATGGAAGTGAGACGCTGCTGAAACACCCACACAGCCGCCTCTGTAAGATGCTCTTCCTTCCAACTGAACCTGGCCACTCGGGAGTGAACCAGACAGCAGGACCAGCTACCCCTTGGGCAGGTCACTGGCTTCAGACCAAGACAGAGCAGATGGTGGGGCTGCAGGGGGCTCCTTGGGATTCCTGTTTGCCTGCACCTCACCAGTGGGCTTGCTGCTTTTACCTCTGTGCAGCTGTTCTTCTTTTCCTGGCTTTTAAAATCAGTAGATGCCCAGTGAGCAGCACCCACAAGAGGTGTGGCTGCAGGTCTGCCTGGGACGTGGATCTTCATTTCTCAATCTGACCTACTGGAAAGACCCAGTGGCTTGTGGGAAAATGATCAACCTTGGACAGTTAAGGGCCCCCCTGACTGATTCCGACAGTTGTTAAGCAAACATAATTTACCTACTTTTTCCTGTGTGGTACTCTCATTTCAGTGTTACAAGAAAAGAGTAGCACCTCTAATCCTGTTGCAATAAAAAGTTTGAGATTAGGGCTGGACACAGTGGCTCACGTCTATAATCCCAACACTTTGGGAGACTGAGGCAAGCAAATTGCTTGAGCCCAGGAGTTCGAGACCAGCCTGGGCAACATGGTGATACCCCATCTCTACAAAAAGTATAAAAGTTAGCTAGGCGTGGTGGCGTGCATCTATAGTCTCTGCTACTCAACAGGCTGAGGCAGGAGGATAGCTTGAGCCTGGGAGGCTGAGGTTGTAGTGAGCTGTGTTTGCACCACAGCACTCCGACCTGGGTGACAAAGTGAGACCCTGTCTTAAAAAAAAAAAAAAAAAAGTTTGGGATTACTGAGATAAAATGTGGATCCATTAGACCAGGGATTTTTATCTGGGCATCCATAGACATTTTGGGATTTACGAATTTGGATGGTGAAAAAACATTTATTTGTTTACGCTAACTTGAAATGTAGCTTTCCTTCAATCATGAATGTAAGTGACACTCAAAAGTAGCATTAGCAGCATGTATGACTTTGTCACTAATAATAATCATGGATATTTTCATATCACATTACAGTTGCAGAATTCTAAAAATAGCATTTCTACTCATCACTACTTCAAAATTACAGCAATATGAGTTGGCTGCCAGATCTTGTGTTTAATGCATTAATAATGAAGCACACATATTACTATATTATACATTTGTTTATGAAAATATTCTTATAATTGCACTTTAAGGTGATGGGTTTCCTTCTAATCCTATGTACATTATTTTGTGCACTGTAAAATATGTTTTTGAGGAATCCATGACAGAGATTCCAAATCTCTGCACTGGATCAATGGTTTTCAAACTGCAATAATAATCTGAGCAGTCACGGGTCATAAAGTCAACTTAGCAGGTTGTGATGGCCCTTTTACTTTAGGAAAACAAATGAATAAAATAGAAAGTATCTGAGTACATCATGTACTAAAGATACGTCAAACTTTTACTATTGTGTGGTAAGTGTGTACCAGTTGAAATGTTTACAAATCATGAACCTAGACAGCAAGGGTTATAAAGACAGGAATCATGTCTATATTTTGTTCATCGTTGCCTACCTCTGCAGTACTTCGAACAATGCTTGAAGGTCATACGCATATTTGACTTCTCCAGAAACATGAACCAATAGAAAATACAGATATATGAGAGGAGATTTATTAGGAGAATTGACTCAGACAATTATAGAGAGGTCCCACAACAGACCATCTGCAAGCTGGAGATGCAGGGATGCCACTAGTGTGGCTCAGTCCAAGTCCGAAGGCCTCAGAACCAGGAAAGCTGATGGTGTCACTCTCAGTTCCTGGACAAAAGCCTGAGAACCCAGGGAGGGCTGGTGTAAGTCCTGGAGCCCAAAGGCCAAGGAGCCCAGAGTTCTGATGTCCAAGGGCAGGAGAAGGAGGGTTTCGCAGCCCCAGGAGAGAGAGAGAGAAAGAATCCACCATTCCTCTGCCTTTTTTTTCTTTCTGGGCCCCCAGATGACTGGATGGTGCCCACCCGCATTGACGGCTGATCTTCCCCACTCAGTCCACTGACTCACACACCAATCTCCTCCAGAAACACTCTCACAGATCCACCTAAAAATAATGCTTTACCATTTCTCTAGGTATGCCTTAATCCAAACAAGTAGACACCTAAAATTAACCATCATGATCGGTTCTCATCAAATATCTGTAGACTAGAGAAATGAAAAACCAAAGGGTAATAACCGTATGTTACATTTCTCCATCAAAAATGGTTATAAAGCCATTCAAGAAAGATTTTTTGAGTACTTACTGTGGGCTAGGGGATGCACCTGGCAATAGAATTTCAATAGCGAAGAGTCTCAGTTTACCCTTATGAAGCTTTTAGTCTAGCAGAATAAACAACTTCATTCAGTTTGGGCAAAAAAACAAAAAAACAAAACCAAAACTGTGAGTCTAAGATGTTAAACACATATTTTCTGGGTACATGCTGTTTACAAAGACACTGAGAAGGCCACCAGGCAGGTCATGTGGCCTTTTATGTGGAGGATCCCAGTGGACCCTGATGGGAGAGCAACCAGGTTCTTACGAGGCCAAAATGCAAGGCAGAGAAAGCCAAGGGTCACAGAGGAAGTGTGCCCAGAAATACAGGCACAGTTGACAGATTAGCTCTTAGTTATGTCCTCAACTCAGTTTCAAAGCTCTTGAACCTTTTGCGGTAGCAAACAGTTCCCGAAGCTAGGGATAGGGTGGGAGCTGGAGACCAGGCAGATAACAGAGCACAGCATCACTGCTAGTAATCACTTGGGGTCACCTGATGCTCCATGTGGCCCAGAGCATCTGGGCTCTGTGCAGGGCAGGGGCCCAGACTGAGATGTTCCTGCTTAAAGACTGGGCTCAGTAAAGTCACGCTATGAGATCATGTATGAACTAGGAGAAAACCTGCCCAGTAGGACTGAATGCCATGAACCCCATCTACTTCATACTTGGCTCCAGGAGGGACTATCTTTTTTAAAGCCTCCCCTAAAATATTGTTACCAGAAGCTGATCCTTGGAGAAATTACATCACTGGTGTAATTCAACAGACCTAAGAGAGAACATTTCATGTATAGTGCACCCAGGTCCTCAGTACCCCCTAAGACCTTGGCAGAAACAAACACAAGTCCTCCCAGGAGGGACACGCTATGCGATTGCTCAGAACTCCCAGAAAAAGAGTGTCAGTAAGTATGAGTCCCCTGTTTACAATAATTACAAAATAGCAAGACAACAAGCCCTTTGATCCAGAGTCAGACCAAACAACACATAACAGAACAGAGCTACAATGACTCTTAATAATGAAATTATCCATTCCAGAATATACAGTAAGTAAATGCAGAAGGCATTGTTAACATGAATAAGGTACAAGAGACTATAAAAAATGACCAGAAGCAAGTGTAAATTTTGAAAATTGAAAATACAATAATAGGAATTAAGATAATAATGGAGAGGTTTAAGTCCAGAATTGATATAGCAGAAGAGGTCGCTGTGAAATGGAGGATAGATCTAAAGGATTTATCCAGAAACCATAACAGAGACAAAAAGAGATAAACAAAAATATAAAGGAGAAATTAAGATGTGTGGAAGGTAAAGTAAGGCTAGTCAACAGATATGTTTTGAAGTTCCACAGGAGATCATGGCAAGATTGGGGAAAAGATGATACTCAGTGAGATTACTGCTGAACATTTTCTGCAAATAATGGGAGGAAAAAATCTAAATTCCTAAATCCTTTAAGCTGGTCTGCTAAAAAGAATCCACTTCTAGATGTGTGACGTTAAACCTCAACACCAAAAACAAATAGAATGGCTTAAAGCAGCCTGAAAGAAGAGAAAAATTACTAACAAAAGGAAAAAATGGTTATACTGGGAGCAGATTTCTCAATAGCAACAAAAATATTATTCCACCATCTTTGGAAACCAGAAGATGGTGGAATAACATCTTTGGATAAATAAAAGAACGTTAACCTTGTACAGCCAGTGAAACTGCCTTTCAAGAGTAAGAGTGAACTACCTACATTTAGATAAAAACAGAACATTTACCACCCAGACTGGAACTAGGTGAGGCAAGTGAGGTGCCTGGAACATAAAATTTGAGGAGGATTCATTCTCAGTGATGTGAAGTTTAGGATTAGTGCCTGAGAGTGAGGGATAACATTGATATGGTTTGACTGTGTCCCCACCCAAATCCCATCTTGAATTGTAGCTCCCACAATTCCCTTGTGTCATGGGAGGGACCTGGTGGGAGGTGATTGAATAATGAAGACAGATCTTTCCCATGCTTCTCTTGTGGTAGTGAATAAGTCTCATGATCTGACGGTTTTATCAGGCAGAGTTTCCCTGCACAAGCTTTCTCTTGCCTGCTGCCATGTGAGATGTGCCTTTGCTCTTTCTTCATCTTCCACCATGATTGTGAGACCTCCCCAGCCATATGGAACTGTGAGTCAATTAAACCTCTTTCCTTTATAAATTACCCAGTCTCATTAAGAAAATGTGGCACATATACACCATGGAATACTATGCAGCCATAAAAAAGGATGAGTTCATGTCCTTTGTAGGGACATGGATGCAGCTGGAAACCATCATTCTCAGCAAACTATCACAAGAATAGAAAACCAAACACCGCATGTTCTCACTCATAGGTGGGGATTGAACAATGAGATTACTTGGACACAGGAAGGGGAGCATCACACACCAGGGCCTACCATGGGGTGGGGAGAGGGGGGAGGGATAGCATTAGGAGATATACCTAATGTAAATGACGAGTTAATGGGTGCAGCACACCAACATGGCACATGCATACATATGTAACAAACCTGCATGTTGTGCACATCTACCCTCGAACATAAAGTATAATAATAAAAATAAATATATAAATTACCCAGTCTCAGGTGTGTCTTTATCAGCAGCATGAGAACAGACTAATACAAAGACATTTACTTTAATTTTACCTCCTAGGTGCCTCACTCTAGTCCTGACCTTGTTACCACCAAAATACCCCACTGAGGAACTTCCAGTGAATATATTTCAAGAAAAAAGAAACTAACCCCAGGAAGAAGGTATGAGGCATAAAAAGAAATGAGTCAGTGAAATACAAAATGTCTAGACAAGTGTAGATAATTGTGGGAATAGATGAAAGTAGAGTGGAAACGGGGAGAGGTTGGGGAAACCCAAGGTCTTGACTAAAGTCGATGGAGACTCAAAGCAAGGTGGTATTTCTCAATGGGACTCTGGGTCTATTTGGGAAGAAGCACCAAGGGGAGGAGCTAAGGAATTGGCTGGGGGTATGAGAGAAAGAGCCAAGTCAAGTAGAACAGTTCTAGGGTTTTTGCCGAAACAGAGGAAGGATGGAATTGCCACCCACACAATGACGGGAAAAAACTGCGGGAGGAGCAGACTGGGTAAGGACCGGTCTGGGCTCAGCTTCCACCAGGCTGGCTGACCACAAATCCTCCTGTGAATGGGACTTCACTGTTAAAGGCTGGCTGGGGCCACTTGGTGGCTGGCATCTGCTAACTTTTAAACTCCAAGGCTAGACTGCATCACAACTTCAGTTACGTGAATGCAAATGGCTTGGGTGCAAGTGCTTGGCCTGTAGCAGAAGCAAAGTAGGAGATATGACCTGGGTCTCATGGAGCTTGGTCTTAGTGTTGTCATGGGTGTGAGGCTATCCTGGAGATTTGTCCTGCGTTAACCCTGGGCACATGAGGTGGCATTTCACTGTGATTTCCAGGGGTACATTGCTTCTCATAAGACAGGACCAACTGTGCACATGTCTGGATACACACCTGCACACACACACCACACACACCACACACACCACACACCACACATTGCCTATCTGTGATCTCACATAAGAGCCCCTACCTGTCCCTTGACTGCAAAGGAAAGGTGTTGAGGCTTCAGAAGCTCAGTCTGTCTCCATCCTAGTCTCCATGGAAACCTTGAAACCAGACAGGACTAGGCCAAGCTGAGTTATTTGTCTCCTAAATAAGGAGCTACATCAGAGACCAGTCCCTGGGGCTACGAGTTAATAAAACAAGAACCTTTCAAATAGACATGCACAACACTTCTCCACCTTTAAATACTGGGGCCTTGTAGACTAGGGGCAGTTCCTTCATGGAGAACCAAATGTGCTTCTATGTCAGTATAGCCAGTGCTGGGCTGATGCCTGCAGAGGTAGGAATATCTATTAATGTTATTGGGCCACTCTTTGGTAATGATAATACAAATAAAATAATTATAGCTATGACTAGTTGAGCACTTCCTACGTGCCAGACAGTGGGCAAAAGGCTCTACCTAAAATTATGTTCTGTAATCTACACAAAGTATTAATCTTTCTTTCTGTAAATAACCTCAGATTCCCAGATTCACTCATTTCTTCCCTCTGCTGAGAGTTCCCTGTCGTCCGGATGTTCTGGGGCTGCTGCTTTGGGCTTCTTTGCCCTGTGCCCATTTGCCTTTCTTCTGGTAACTGCACTTTGACTTTCTTCTGGAAAAGCTCTTTCCCACTCACTGGGTGGTATTGTTTGAGAGCTGACTACATCCCAGCTCCATGGCTGGACATATGGCCAAGGTCTGGGTGACTGGCACCTTCCTTGGTCACAGTCATACTATTTCACAGCTGGACACTTGGCCCAAGTCAATCCTGTGAAGAGCAACACCAGGATATTTCCAGAAAATATTTATAAACAGGCCTTGTGTTATACGAGAGTCAGTAAGCTAGCAGGATGTAAGTTTGGAATTGCCAGGAACTTATTTAACTGTTGCTCTATAACAAGCTACCCCAAAACTTAGTGGCTTAAAGCAACAACTACATTATTAACTTCTATGATTTTGTGGCTTGGCTGGGATCAGCTGGGAGGTTCATCTGCTGCATGTGATGAGGGTTGGGCTGCAGCCATGCAGGGGCTCTCCTGGATTAGAGCATCCAGATGGCAGGTGAAGCAGGCTGTTGGCTGGGAGCTCAGGTGGGGCTGCTGACAGGAAGGTCTCTGTTCTCTATGCAGCCTCCTCATGTGACTTGGGCTCCACAGTTTGGCCAATGAGCTCCAAGATCAAGCATTCCAAAAGGTCAAGTCCCAGTATGCAAGCACTTACCAAGCTCTGCTTGTCAATTCAAAAATGGTACGTAAATGAAATCATACAGTATGTAGCTTTGAGCTTGTCCTTTTCACTCACAGAATGACCTTGAGGTCCACTCAGGTTGCTCTGTGTACCAAGAGTTCATTCCTTTTTATTACTGAGTAGTATTCTATGGTTTGGATGGACCACAATTTGCTATCCATTGGCTTCTTAATGAACATATTGGTTCTTTCCAGTTTGGGGCTACTACAAACAAAGCTTTTCTGAATATTCCTTCTTATACACTTCTTTGTATCAACATACATTTTCATTTCTCCTGGATAAACATCTATGAGTAGAATTGCTGGATTATTTAGTAGGTTTATGTTTAACTTTTTAAAACATGACCCAACTGTTTTCCACAGTGTTGGGCCATTTTACATTCCCACCAGCAGTATAGGAAAATTCTAGCTTCTCTACACCTCAACACTTGGTATGATAAAGTTTTAAAAAATTGTAGTCATTCGCAGAGTTGTTTTGCAGCATCTCAGTTGGTTTTAATTTGCATTTTCCTAGTGACTAACGATGTTGATTGTATTTTCATAGGCTTATTTACCGTCCATATATGCTCTTTGGTATAGCTTGTTCAAATTTTTTCCCCATTCTTTATTTGGGCTCTTTCCTTTCTTATCGTTGAGTTTTGAGAGTTCTAGTAGATTTTTTTTTTTATAAGATATGTCCTTTGCGAAGATTTTCTCCCAGGAATAGATTATAGACCTAAATGCAAAATCTAAAGCCATAAGACTTCTAGAAGAAAACAGAGGTGAAAATGTGCGGGACTTCAGGTTAGCCAAATATTACTTAGCTGCTAAACCAAAGGCATGTTTCACTGAACAACAAAGTGATAAAATGGACTTCATCAAAATTAAAAGCTGTTCTTCAGAGGACAATTTTAAGATAATAAAAAAGTTGACACTATTTTAAATTCATTTTACAAGTAAATATGTTGAGCTGTATGATGATTGACTGATTTGCTTAACTTACCTAAGAAATGAGCCTCCAGGCCTTGGGCCTGGGTCTGAGTCATTCTAAATCACATGCTTTTAGTTATTTTCTAGTATTTCCTGCAAATGTACAAAGGCTTCCATTTCTTCTTTAGAAAGTGAGAGCAGCTCTGTAAAGCACTTCCCAGTAACTCAGAGGGGGCAAAACACTCAGAAATGTTTCCAAACTCCAAAAAGAGAAGAAAAAAGAAGAGACACATTTTTGAGGGGGGAAAAAAATAACACCACCCACACATATAACCTAAATATTCAGAAAAATTTCATTTCATCAATATACTCAAAATTGTATCATCAGGATGCCAACTGTTGACTCTGCTACTTGGGAGGCTGAGGCAGAGGGACTGCTTGAGGCCAGGAGTTTGAGTCCAGCCTGGGCAGCACAGCAAGACCCCATCTCTATTTCTTTTTAAAAGCCTTAAAAATAATAACCCCTTCAGCCCCTTAGGAGGAAATGGTGAGGTCTACTTTAGAGAAATGCTTTCCAGTCAAGCCTTCCAAAGGGGGGTCTTCCTTCACAGTCTCCCAGGCCCCCACTCTGTGAAGATGACCGAAGCTCTAAGCCTGGCCCGTGAATAACTACCAGGAAAGACTTAATTGGATAAAGTTGGCTGACTCCTTCTGGTACCAACAGCAAGGACCCTGGAGGAGGAATCCACCTCTCTTCCCTTCCCTGACTTTACTTCTAACTCCTCAGAACAAAGTTGGGTCTCACTGTGGGTGTAGAGTCCACTCTGAAGCTCCGTGGTCACCTTCTAAGTCTGCTAGGGTTGGCCCCTGAGGATGCAGGCCAGGATTAAGAAATAAACCTGAGTGCTCCCCACACAGTCCTCTCCACTGAGTTCCTGTACAGAAGAAACGAGGTTGAGATAAGAGCCAATGGTGATTCTGAAAGGGAAAGGAGGGCACAGGTGGGGAGTTTGTGGAAGAAGCTGGTGGGAGGGAAACTCTCAAGAGTTCCCTTAACTGGGAAACCTCAAGAGAGGTTAGTGGACAAACACAAGTGCAATAGGGGGTGAAGTGTGTGCGGGAGCCACTGTTCATAAGCACCTGGCTTTATGGACACGGCACTTTCATCAGGATTACACCAGTCCTGAAGAACTTTCTGCAGATATACTGTTCTCAGAGAAGAATTCACAGCAGTTAAGAAGCATGTCAGGCATTTTATAAACATTATTATATTTAATCTTTTAACAGCTCTGAAATGTTGGTGTTATTATTCCCATTTAAAAGATGAAAGCATTCAAGCTTATAGAAGTTAGGATCTCAGGTTTAACAAAGTATCAAATCCAGACTCAAATTCAATGATTCCTCTGTACCAAAGGGATGTTTCTGCCCTAAAGTGGGATGAAAGTCACTGGGAAGGCTCCCAGGGCCACGCAGAATCAGCCCTAATTAACACGGAAAGCAGACAATGCTGACTTGCGGAAGCCCACAGAAGACAGGCGGGCAGGGCAGAGGATCCAATGGGGTAGCTGAGAGTGGGTGAAGGGCTTCCATGGGAAAAGAGAAGCAGGAATTGGGGAGCGCATCATAGAGTGCCTAGGTCTCTGGTCATGCTGCCTGACATGAAGGGCTGGTGACACGGAGCTTTCGCTCTGGGACTCTCTGCTGCAGGCACTGCAAGCCAGCCTCAGGCACGAAGTGTCCTCTGGGGACTCAGGAAGAGTCAGGCTTTCCTGCTTGGGGGAGTCAGGTCCATTTGCTCCTGGGAAGTCCGGTCCAGCATGCTGACACCTCGGGCGTCTTCTCCCTAGCCTCCCTGGACTTAGCTCTTTGTTGAAAACAAACAAGTACCCAGACTACCTTCAGTCCCAAAGACTGCCAGAATCCCAGGCTCCTATGGGGACCAGCTGGCTCCAAATCAGAGGTAGCACCAGACCTCCCTGCCCTAGAATATCTGACTACCGCATGCCTGAACGTGGCCAAGACATTTCCACAGGGAACATGAAAAGTTGTGTTTCTAGTGCCTAAACCTGAATCTTTGATCACATCCAGTGTCAGGCAATAAGATGAGAAATCAGCACATGACCAGAGGAGGTCAGAATGACCTACCTTGTCATCCATGCCTGTGCTTTTATCCTGCACTAGATCCTCAAGAAAAGTCTTCAGTCAGATGCTCCTGTGCCCCAACCCAGAGCAAGAGTCATCTTGACATTGCAAAGTACAGTTTTACACAAACATTCTGAATATAAAAAGAAACCCCACAGCCTGAGTTTTGGTGGTAGAAGCATACTATTATATGTTCAACGGCTTCTTCTCTTCTCATTTTCTCAGACACAGACTCAGGAAAGACACTCAACCAGCAACGCAAAGAGTCATGAAGAGATTGATGGGATTTGGAAAATACAAGCACATAAGGTGCATCTGTGAGCTGAAGCCATAAGGTGGAACATGGGTGGAGGAGAATGGGAAAGAGGATGATTCTACAAAGGAATATCAGGGGGTTGCTCCCAGAAAAAGATGATTGCTGGGCTACAAAAGCAGCACACGGCTCTGTGGAGACAGGGATTCTTGCTGTCTTCTTGACCACTGCGTCACTGGCACCGTGTGGTCAAATGGGTATACGTTCCATTGACAGTGCACTTGACCGGCAGCATGATCAAAATCAAAGAAATGTGTCAGCTGAGCTTGGTCCCTCACATCCAGCAGTCCCCAAGTCCCTGCTGCCTACTACCTTCAACACAGCATTTCCTTTAAGGCCATAAAATGTCAAAGGGGAAAATGATTCTCCCCAGGTTGTAAGGGGCCCAGCAGAGATAAAAGTAGGGAGGACTGTCTGCCGACAGGCACTGCTCCTGTATACCCAATATGATGCCATTCAATTTTGGAGAGTGTAGTTAACTTGGGGGATCAGTACAGAGACCCCCCATATACACAGGGTACAGCATGGGGTATATCCATCACGGCAGGAGACAAATTTCCCCACGGGGCTTATAAAATTTTATGAATCTGACTCAAACACTTAGAGCTTAAAGGGAACACAGAAGCCTGGCTATGTAAGGTAGTTTTATCTAAATCACTTATAAGAACTTGACGCAGCAATGACCAGATCACGTTGTCCCTGCTCCCGGTCAAGCGTGCTGTCAATGGAACACACACTCATTTGACCACATAGTGCCAGTGACGCAGTGGTCAAGAAGAGAGCATGAATCCCTGTCTCCACAGAGCCGTGTGCTGCTTTTGCAGCTCAGCAATCACCTTTTTCTGAGAGCAACCCTCCGATATTCCTCTGTAGAAGCACCCTCTTTCCCATTTTCCTCCACTTGAGTTTTTAGGAAGGGTAACCTCCTTTTCCTAGCCCCAAGGTAGGGCACATGACCCAGGCCTGGTGGGTTGGAAAATTGTAATCTCTGTACCAAAAAAAATGGGACAGAGATGGGCATGCTATCCACATTTGGAGAATCCCTGGTCAACCCAAAGTCTTTCTTGGAATTATTGAAATGAAGTGCTTTCCTCTCCAGGTCTTTTTAAGATGGTAGGATGAAAGTCTGATGCTGCTAAGACTTTACCTCTAATGCTATGTTTTGAGAATTCCTTCAGTGTGAAGCAACTTCAGAAGAAACCAGAGACAAGATGTAAAGAGAGCTTCCCAACGACATCATCTATGCCCAGATCCAGCCATGCCTGATTTCCACATACCCCTTGAAGGTTCTGTCTCCTTCGCCAATGAATTCCCTTGTATCTTAAGCCTGTTTCAGTTGCTTTTCTGTAGCGTCCAGTGGAAAGAGCCCTAACCTCTATAATGAGGATGACTCTGGACTTGCAAATGGAGCCTCCATTGGCAAGCAAAGTCAAGGAACAAGTCAAACGCCTCCCACCCACGGTACCCCAGTTTTCCACTTACACTTCAACTACCCCCAGCTTTAGTTCCCACCTCTCCATCCCCCCATAACCAGCGCTACTTCCCCTCCCATACTGGCCCTCACTGGACTCCTAACAGCCCAAGTCCCTCTGCTTTGCCACATGTCCCTGCCTCTGTCCCTTCCCCTTAGAATGATTTTTGGTGCCAGATACCACAACTCTGGGAAAGGCCTCCCTCATGCTCCCTTCCCAGACCTCAGGGGACACCCTTCCCACCCAGCCTCCCTGCCAGGAGAGGAGAACCAGGCAGAAGCAACACAGTTTCTTACGGAACTTTTCTAGGACAGAAAGGCAAAAAATAAATAAATAAATAAATAAATAAATAAATAAATAATAAAATTCCACCAAATGCAGAACACAGAATACAGCTTTTCCTATTTTGAATCGGTAAACAGTGGGGGGGTTACAAAAACAGTTTAACACAAAAAAATCCTTTATTTGAATTGCTTTGAGAGGACTGTGACTTGTTCCCCCAAAAGTTAATAAAAAAATAAAAGTGATCCTTGTAATCTAATCTCTTAGAGCTCATATTTCCCCTGGACAGCATTTTAGGGACTGACTCCAGCTATAACCAAGTTAAAATGCTTTAGAAACATTGTATCAAACAACAAAAGTTCAAATAAAGATGCCCTCCTTTTTTTCAGGCTTACTGATAGGATTTTAGAGGCCTAGGTTATATGCATTGGTTCTTCTGGAGGTAGAGAGGAGAAAAGAAAAAAATTAACGGTTGCTTCTAATCAGAGGTCACAAACCCATGTCCGCAAACTGAATCTGACCCTAGACATTATGTTTATTTAAATTAGTGGCCAAGAATGACATCCCTGCAAAATCCTGGTTTCTGGCTTTACTGGAGGAGTCAGCAGAACTGGAAACCCCGGGATACCTTTTGCGCTGTGCCCTTGTGCTCAGTGAGTCTGGCATTTCCGGTAATTTTCTCCCGTTCCCACCAGGTACACTGGTTTGTTCCCCCTATCCGTAATCTCATCCGGATTGACAGTAGTGGCACCTCCCTTGGCAACCAGGCAATCAGGTGGCACATACAGGTTCTATGAGGAGTGACCACAGCCTGGGTGCTGGGAGAGAAGGTGGCGGGGTGGAAATGAGCTCTTCCAGCCAGGCCCTCCCGCACCCCAGCTTGGATCTTCTCTCTTGAGGTACTCCCAGCCTCCCTATGGAAGCGCAGCCAAGCTAGAATCTGCCCCTGGACTCTGGGCCCTCTGTTTTCTCTACCTCCACCCCTCCCCTCCTGGGGCTGGAGCAGCCGCACACGCAGGCTTTAGAGGTCAGCCTTTCCTGGGGAAGACAGTCCTGGGTTGGCCCAGATACCGCTTCTCCTGAAGAAGGATTTCAGTCAGACTACGGGGATTGGGAAATCCTAATTCAAATCATTCTTAACAATCTTAAGAAAAGGAAGTTCCACGACCCTTTGAAACAGCCCACAATTGAAGATCGGATGGCTGCTGTTCTGCACCTTGCTAAGTAGTTCACTGGCTTCTGGCCCGGCGCCCCCATCTGCTGCCCCAGCTTGAAGAAAAGCAAGATGGCGCCTCCCTTCATCCAGAACTACTGTCTGGCCCAGGAAACCAGGAGGGCGGGCGGGTGGCTTACCTTCCAGGCAGTGCATGGGGAATTGCAGAAAGGGTTCTCCCTGACCTGGTCTCCCACTAAGGTCTAGTCATCCCGGGACTTTGGGCTTCAGGGAGGGGCAACTCCTCATGGTGTGGAGGCTGGGAACAGGCAAGTGACGCTGACGGAAGGAAGTCCCGAGAAAGAGCCTTATATTGCTCTCGCCTACAGTTATTTTTCTATTGGCTGATATATGTTAAATACAAAACTCATGTCAGGAACCAGAATATAAATCAGCCTCTGGCATTTATGCTGAGTGGGATGACTAATAGTCACTTAAATGTGTAATCCAATCCTGCTAAATTTTCAGTAGCTCGATGCATCCCCAGGAGAACGCAGAATTTCTTTGCAGGACACAGCTACCACCACCGACTGTTTTCTTTCCCACAGAAGGTACATTTCTGTTCCAGAAACATGTATTCCTTTGTGTAGAAAACTTTGCATGAGGCCCGGCGCGGCGGCTCACGCCTGTAATCCCAGCATTTTGGGGGGCTGAGGTGGGCAGATCACTTGAGGTCATGAGTTCGAGACCAGCCTGGGCAACGTGGTGAAACCCCATCTCTACTAAAAATGCAAAAATTAGCCGAGCATGGTGGCACATGCCTGTAATCCCAGCTACTCGAGAGGCTGAGGCACGAGAATCACTTGAACCCAGGAGGTGGAGGTTGCAGTGAGCCGAGATCATGCCACTGCACTCCAACCTGGGTGAGAGAGTGAAACTCAGTTTCAAAAAAAAAAAAATTGCATGACATACGACATACAAAACATAGGCCAGGACTACAGAGGTTAACTAACTATATTCTCTGGTTGGTCAGACCACACAAGGCAAACACCCTGTACTGAGAGACATCGTTTGGAAAACTTGGTACACCTTCGAATCCATTTTTAATGTATAGAAAAATACCGTGCTTATCTCCAAGGATTATAACCAACTGATAATATGGAAGCATATGCTCCCCTGCTGAGCAAATGGATGACTTATGTTCCTTGCTCATCAGTACAAAGAAGAGGTAGAGTGTTTGATTGCTAAGACTCTAAGAGTGGAAGAGCATCTTACCTAAAAATGAGCTTTTAGAATGCAGTAATAGTGCCCTGGTTTGTTTGGCTAAAAGCCAATGGATTTCATCAGCTCGGCACAAAGAAACGTCCCAAATATGAGAGAGATGGACAGGGAAGATGGATGGCAGCCTGGCTGATTTCAAGGCCAGGAGCCATGGCCTGAGCCACCATCCTGTCTCGTGAGGGGAAAAAGGACCATGTTGTAAGCACTGGTGGCCACGTGTAGCATTAACATTTTATGAGCAGTAACTGGGAGAGTTAGAAACACTGGATTTGAGACTCGACATTGCCACTAGAACCTGTAGTGTGGAATCCCTTCGAGCAAGCCCTAGAGTGCCTGAAATGGTCTATCGCTATCTCCTACAGCTGCTACTCTGTTCCAGACCTTTCCCATCTCTCCCCTGGACTGGTGCAGGAGCTTCCAGCCAAATGGCTGCTCCTCTTCCCAGTCTGCCCCCTGCTAACTCCATCCTTCCTGCTGCTGCCAAAGCTTCCTCCATAAAACATGGAACAGATGAATTGGAGAAAGGCCAGCCATCCTTGTCTCTATAGCATCTCTCAGGATTGCTGAACCACATATGTGTGCATGTAGATGTGAATTTAGCTAAGTGTTATGTATGAACACATGAACCATGGATCCCCACCTAGGCAGACCTTACAGAGATAAGGTATATTTTTTCCCCCAGGACATTTCATTCTCCTGCAGTGACAGGTCCTCCATCTCCTAATCCCACCATCCTCTGGCCCATCAGGAACACTCAAGGTTTACCCCAGCCTCATCTCTCCCTCCAGAAAGCCACTTTCTTGGACAAAGATGCTTACCTCCCACAGCTCTTTCTCCATGTCCTTCTTGAATGACTTCTACATGCAAGGTGGCTGAGTATATCACACACTGGACAAGGGATTACCTCACCTGACTCCCTCCACCTGTGACCCCGTGCTCTCATCTTCTGTACAGTCACAGCAAACCCACTGGGACTGAAACAGCTAGAGAAACTCGAAGACCTAGCAAATATCATTTTGGTGAGGACAGAGACATTTCCCGTTTCCATCTCTGCTTTATACCCTGAACCTCACACAGTGCCTGGTAAACAGTGGGTGTTTGTAAACACTTGTTAAATGAGTAAATCAATGAATCGGTGTTCACCTCACCCTTTAGTCCTTTTCCTGCCCTCCTGTTACCCAGTGGCTTAGGATTCCTTATAACCAACAGTGCATCGGGGAGGCGCAGGCAGAGAAATTCCTGGGCCTTCACTGGTCCAGGTCTTGAAATGGTGAATTCGGAACATCTTTCTACTCAGTTGTCCCACGCACGGGTCATTTGTCTGGGCTCACCTTGCAAAGATGCCTCGCTTGGTGTTACAGATGCCTATGGTGACCAGCACGTCTCCTCAGTTCTGCCCGAGGGCTCTGCATTGCTGGCTTTTCTCACTGGGCCCTTTGTGGGCACCCAGGAGCCCACCAGGCTTCATACAAGTGTAGCTTGAAAGTGCAGGGAGTGAGCACCCTGGGGACAAGCCTTGGCCAATGGGAGGGGAGCAGGGGACAAAACGTCCCATCCTGCACATGGCCATAGCAAGACCGTAGCAAGAGGCATTCCATAGGCTCCCGCGACTGTTCACAGTGAACTTCATCCTAGCTTCTCCCCTGCCATGTCGCTTTCTCTGTTCCCTCCCTCCTGCTTCCTGGAACCACCCCCCAAATTACTCCCTGCACTCAAGTTATCACCTCAGACTTGACTGTTGGGAACCCCCAAACCAAGGCACACAGACAAAATTTCCCAATTGTGGATATTTTTGCTCCAAACTCCCATCTTGCAATTTTTTCAATTATCTGTCCTTTACTAAATACCAGTCTCTCAAAATTTCTGCTGCTTGATAATTGGAAAAAAGCTCAGGCAAGTTCCTGGCCATCCCCAGGCCTCATTTTCCCATCAGGAAGCAGGAAATAAGCACACCTGTCTCCCCCGTCTCCCTGCCTGGCTCACTGGGCAGGCAAATGTGTGGGAGGTGATTGTGAAGGTACCAGATTTGCCAAATATATGCTTGCAATTAAATCCAAAGGCCTGTCCCACAGTTGCTTGACTTTCTTAAAAGGCCAATTTATTCTCCTTTCTTAAGAACTACACAATTTTTCCACTTCATTTATTAAAATAAAGCTCTTTAACTTGCATGTTTTTAGACTGAAGGAACCGTGCTCTGAAATGACGCCATCACTTCTCAGTGAGAGCCTGTGCTCCCTGTTCTTTGTGCTTCTTGGGATTGCAAGTGTAGCCTTTACAAGTGCTCTATGGGCCTGGAGCAGGCATAGGGCAAGGCTCACAGCTGAATCCAGCAGTATCACTTGCCTTCCTTCTTCAGCATCACCTGCCTTCCCCCACCTTGGTTTTTTTTCCTTTCTAATGTGGGGTCCTCTTATAGCTCCTCAAATACAATGTACTCATGTCTCTCAGAGCCACTGCACAGACTGTCCCCTCTCCCTAAAGAGGCCCCGCTCTTATCCTCCCCATCCCCTACCCCACTCCAGCCAGCCAGGAGAACTCTGGTTCATCTTCTACATCCAGATGAAAGGTCACCTTCCTTGCCTGTCAATCCCCCACCCACCCACTGCAGTCATCAGAGAGAGCTGACCAGCCTCTAAAACATGCCTTCGAGGTGCACATACATGCCTTTGCTGTCACCTGTGTTAGAACCACAAGGCTGGAGTCTTTCCACCTTAAGATGTCCCAATGCCTATTAGATGGGACCACAGCAGACACTCAAGAAAGGCTTTTCACACCAAAGCTCATCTTACAACAAACCTGCATTTTAAGGGATTCTGTGATGTATTGATTAGGAGCCTCTTTGAACCTCTAGGGAGAGAGTAGAGGTGATTTGCAGGGAGAACTTGAACATTTCCACACCTCTGACCTTACAGGCCTCAAGAGCACCAACATCCTGTTCTGATGCTGTGTGATCCCCGCTGCTCCGATAGTACTGTGGGTGTTGGCACAACAGACAGAGCCTGAGCTGGAAAGAGATTCTCAAAACAAAAGCTAGGGCTGCAGGCGAAGGACGTTGCCAGTTAGCAGCACCTGGAGAGAAACTGTGCTCTGAATCAGAGTCCATATACCACTATCCAGAGGCAGTGGATCCTGAACAATATACTCCTGTAAGCCAAGTGCATGGGTTTGGTTTGCCTCCTCTGTACTAAAAGGGGTCAGGGTAGGGTATGCACTTAGCACGGCTCCACCTGTGCAGCCCTCTGTGAGGTAGCCTCACCTCCTCATTTGCATAATGGAGCTGAGGGGAATTTCCTGCCTCCCCTAGGGGGTTGCTGAGAACAAATAATGGATGTGCAAATCCTCTATAAATTGCAAAGTGCCATGTAAATGAAAAAAATATTTACCCTATAGTCCTAAAAAAAGAAAAAAATGAGAGCAATAGAGTTGACTCCAAAACATGAATTTTTAAAAGCAGCCCAGGATCCTCCTTGAGGAGCCAGAGCAGAATGAAGTCACTTGCTTGGAATCACACAGGCAGTGAGTAACAGAGTCTGAATTCAAATCCATTCCTCTTTCTTGTGGAAATAAAGACCAACCAAATGGGAATGAGCTGTTTATTCTGAGCTTGCTTCAGCAAGGGAGTCAGTCACCATCACTTGTGTTTTCGTAGAAACTCAAAGGGGAAAGGCAGGGAGAGGCCAGGCACAGCGGCGCACACCTGTAATCCCAACAAGTTGGGAGGCCAAGGCAGGAGGATCACTTGAGACCAGGAATTTGAGACCAGCCTGGGTAGCCTAGTGAGATCCCCATCTCTACAAAAAATTTAAAAACTAATTAGCTGTGTGTGGTGGTATATGTCCCTGTAGTCCCAGCTACTCAGGAGGCTAAGGTAGGAGGATCACTTGAGCCAAGGAGAACAAAGCTGCAGTGAACCATGTTTTCACCATTGCATTCCAGCCTGGGAGACAGAGTAAGGCCCTGTCTCAAAAAAAAAAAAAAAAAAAAAAAGGCAGGCAGAAGAGTGGGAGAGCTTCATAGCAGAAGAAAGGGAAGCTTCCTGTGGGCCTAGACCTGAGGCTGCAGGCACAGGAAGCTGTAGATGGGCTAAGAAGAAGCAGAACATTCTATGTCATTGGTTACGGGAAAAAGAAAAATCTAACCTTCTCTGATTGGTCCTAAGTTGGAAGCAGAGATAAAACCTAGGGAAGCGGTTCTTTATTATTTGAGCCTTGGTCGTTTTGAACAGACTGTTACAGAGGTTACTGCGTGGCTTCCTGGATTGCAATAGGCATAGTGGCCTGGCTTCCTGCAAGTCTGACTTACAAATAGTAGGCTGGTTTCCCAGGCTGGTTTTCTGACTGGTTGCTGCAGGTCATGGGTCAGAATTCAATTGTTATAAATTGTCAGGCCTTCCTTGCACTGTATATTCAGTCTCTCACTTTCCTGTATCACCTGACTCAAAACCCACTGCTTTCACAAACAGGATGTCTTTCTTTATCAGGGTTTTAGGAACATAGATAATTTCATCCTTAGTGAAAGAACTAAGCAAGCAAGTGCTCTAAGAAGCTCATGACCTTTTCTGTTATCCAGAGTAAGTATCTCATAAAGTTCTTTGTTTACTGATCAACTAGAAGAGAGGAAGCAATGTTTGGAAATAGCATGTTTTCATACTCTGTAAATTCAGAATTGTCCAGGATCACTGATAGGTATTTACCAGGCTGAAAGTTTCCACCCAAATGTGTGAACGCAGCAGCATTCACAGCTCCAACAAGGTCAGTGTACACAAACATTTTTATTCTCGTCCTCTAATTCCCTTTTTTTTTTTTTTGAGATGGAGTCTCACTCTGTTGCCCAGGCTGGAGTGCAGTGGTGTGATCTCGGCTCACAGCAACCTCCGCCTCCTGGGTTCAATCAAGGCACGTGTCATCGTGCCCGGCTAATTTTTTGTATTTTTTTTTTTAGTAGAAACGGGGTTTCACCATATTGGCCAGGATGGTCTCAATCTCCTGACCTTGGGATCTGCCTGCCTTGGCTTCCCAAAGTGTTGGGATTACAGGCATGAGCCTTCATGCCCGGCCCTTGTCTTCTAATTCTAACAATGGCTGTTGAGTTATGAGGTGAGGCCTAGTGACAGCTCCGGCAACGTTAGAAATTGTAGGTGATTGGGGGAGGATGCTGGGAAAGGGCCTCAGTACATAAAGGAACATCTGAAAATGGCTGAAATCAGTCCAGTAACACTGTTATTCTTTTTAGTCACCGTGTAGTGTTTTGGCTTCTGGTATCTAAAGTTCTCAGGCAGATTAAATTATGAAAATGTAAGCAAAATTGTTCCTGCGTTCTGTGTTACTTATGGGTTGGAGATGTTGACTTTTGCACCATCAGACAGACCTGAATTTGAGTCAACCCAGAAGCTCTTTGAACTTTATCTTTTAGGAATTTTTATGAAGGCTTCATTATATAGATATGATCAATTATTAACTCAGTCTGTATCCCCTGTCCCTCTCCTGGAGGATGGGATGTGGTGCTGGAAGTTCCAAGCTTTTAATCATGGCTTAGTATTTCTGGTGATTAGCTCCATCCAGGAGCCCACTAAGAGTAGCCTCCTTAGAACAAAAGGTGCTCCTATCACCCAGAAAATTTCAAGGGATTAGGTGCTTTGTATCAGGAACTGAGGTCAAAGACCAAACATTCGAACAAAAGATGCACCTAGCACCTCTATGGCTCAGGAATTACAAGGACCCGGGGACAGAGACCAAATATATATTTCTGATTGTAAATCACCGTATCACAATATTGCTCTCCCAAAAATACTCAGGGTCCTGTTCTGAAAGATGCAGGGGATATTAGGTAGAACCTTAGGTTGAGTTCCGCAGAAACAGCTTCTGGGATAAGGATGTGTGTGAAAGAAATTTATTGGAAAGTGAGTCCAAGAAAACCTGGTAGGGGCATGGAGACCTTTGATCAGAAAAGGAAGGCACCAAGCAAAGATGTGATGCCAAAGAAAGTCCCACCAAGGGAAACCCTGGCTCAGTCCCACGGGGAGTTCAGGGGACAGTATAGGGTCCAACTCAGAATATCCTGATCTAGGAGCGAAAGAGTTGGGGTATTTATAGGCTCACACCACATCAGCCACATCAGTCATTGGTGTGATCACTTATTGGTGGGGGAGTGCTCCAGGGAACAGCGTTCCCAGGCACTATGGCTCTCCAAGCACAGGCAAAGTGAGCCCTGAAGGCTGAGGGCAGCCCTATGCCTGGAGGGGCCAGTGCCCTCTCTTGGGAGTAAGAGCTCACCTCTCAGCAGTCTTTTGTTTGTCCATTTGTCTATGGAAAGGAGATAATAATTTTGTGCCTACTAGGAAGGACAACAGCTCTTTGATACTTGGACCTGTGAGTTTTTATGAGTAGCGGCTAAAATGGTAGAATTGAAGCTATAAACTGTCTACAGGATCATAAGTCTAGGTGTCTGTAATTCAGAAAACTACCTTTCATTGTGTATTTGATGTTTTTCTATATCTAGAGGGTATTCATAAATTAAATTTTAAAAGTCTCTTAAATTAGAGGAGCTAGGCTGGGCACGGTGGCTCATGCCTGTAATTCCAGCACTTAGGGAGGCCGGGGCTGGTGGATCATCAGAGGTCAGGAGTTCAAGACCAGTCAGGCCAACATGGCGAAACCCCGTTTCTACTCAAAATACAAAAATTCGCCAGATGTGGTGGTGCGTGCCTGTAATCCCAGCTACTTGGGAGGCTGAGGTAGGAGAATCGCTTGAATCCGGGAGGCGGAGGTTGCAGTGAGCCAAGATCACACCACTGCACTCCACCCTGGGCAACACAGCAAGACTCTGTCTAAAAATAAAAAAAATTAAAGAGCTATATTTTGGTTGGAATACAAACACTTCTAGAAGTGAAATTTTCCTAAATTACTAGAAAATAAGGACATTAAACTTTGAATACTTGAAGTCTGTCAGTCAAAGCTAACTTAAAAGCATTTTAGGAATCCACATAATTAAGGTAAACCTTTGGCAAATGAAACTAGCTTAATAATTTTGATTAATAACAAGGCAGCTATGTCCTTCTAATTAATGCTACGTATAACATGAGCTAGATTTTATTCTACTATACACAGTGTTTCCTAACTTTATTCAGGTTTACTGCTCAAATAAGCTAGCATTATTCCTAGATAATGTTTAAGGCTACAAAAAAAGTAAATTTGTGTTCAACTAAATAGAATCATTATTCTGATAGACTGTACCCAGACATGCCTCATTTTATTGTGCTTTGCTTTATTGTGCTTCATAGAGACCTCATTTTTTATAAATTGAAGGCTTGTAGCAACCCTCCATTGGGCAAGTCTGTTGGTGCCATTTTTCCAACAGCATGTGTTCACTTTGTGTCTCTGCGTCACATTTTGGTAATTCTCACAATATTTCAAGCTTTTTCATTCTGATTTCATCTGTCATGGTGATCTGTGACTAGTGATTTTTGATGTTATTATTGTAATTGTTTTGAGGCACTATGAACTGCATCCATGGAATATGGCAAACTTAATCAATGAATGCTGTGTGTGTTCTGACTGCTCCACTGACCAGCCATTCCTCGATCTCTTTCCCTTTTCTCAGGCCTTCCTATTCCCTGTGATACAATGATATTGAAATTAGTCCAATTAATATTCTTACAGTGGCCTGTAAGTGTTCAAATGAAAGGAAAAGTCACACATCTCTCACTTTAAACCAAAAGTTAAAAATGATTAAGCTTCATGAGGAAGGCATGTTGAAAGCTAAGATAAGCCAAAAGCCAGGTAACTTGTGGCAAACAGCCAAGTTGTGAATTCAAAGGGAAAGCTCTTGAAGGAAATTAAAAGTGCTACTCTAGCGAACACATAAGTGTTAACAAAGCAAAACAGCCTTATTGCCAATATGGAGAAAGTTTCAGTGGTCTAGATGGAAGATCAAACCAGCCATAACGTTCCCTGAAGCCAAAGTCTAATCCAGAGCAAGGCCCCCAAATCTCTTCAAGTCTATGAAGGCTGAGAGAGGTGAGGACGACGTAGAAGAAAAGCATGAAACTAGCAGAGGTTGCTTCATGAGGCTTAAGGAAAGAAGCATAACATAAAAGTACAAGGTGAAGTGGCAAGTGCTGATGGAGAAGCTGCAGCAAGTTATCCAGAAGATCTAGCTAAGACCACTGATGAAAGTGGCTACACTAAACAATATATTTTCAATGTAGACAAAACCACCTTACATGAGAAGAAGATGTCATCTAGGACTTTCATAGCTAGAGGGAAGTCAATGCCTGACCTCAAAGCTTCAAAGAACAGGCTGACTCTCTTGTTAGAGGCTAATGGTGACTTTCAGTTGAAGCCAATGTATATTTGCCATTCTGAAAATCTTAGGGCCCTTAAGAATTATGCTACGTCTACTCTTCCTGTGTTCTATAAGCGGAATAAAAAAGCCTGGATCACAGTACATCTGTTTATAGCATGGTTTATTGAATATTTTAAGCCCACTGTTGAGACCTACTGCTCAGAAAAAGAGATTATTTATAATACTGCTGCTTATCAACAATGTACCTGGTCATCTACAAGCTCTGTCAGAGAAGTACAAGGAAATTAATGTTGTTTTCATGCCTACTAACACCACATCCATTCTGCAGCCCATGGATCAAGAAGTAATTTTGTCATACAAGTCTTCTTATTTCAAAAATATGTTTATTAAGACTATAGCTGCCATACATAGTAACTCCTCTGATGAATCTGGGCAAAGTAAATTGAAAACTTTCTGGGAATAATTCACCATTATAGATGCCATCATGAACATTTGTGATTTATGTGAGGAGGTAAAAATATTAACATCAACAGCAGTTTGAAAGATGTTGATTCCAATCCTCATGGATGACTTGGAAGGGTCCAAGACTTCAGTGGAGGAAGTAACTGTAGCAGATATGGTAGAAACAGCAAGAGAACTAGAATTAGAAGTGGAGCCTGAAAATGTGACTGAATTGCTGCAATCTCATGATACAACTTTAACTGATGAAGAGCTGCTTTTTAAGGATAAGCAAAAATAAAAAATAGTTTCTTAAGATGGAATCTATTTGTGGATATGCCGTGAACATATTGCCACATCAACCCCAACTTTCAGCAGCCACCACCCTGATCAGTTAGCAGCCATCAACATTGAGGTAAGACCTTCCACCAGCAAAAAAATCAGGACTCCTGAAGACTCAGATGATAATTAGCCCTTTTAAAAATAAAGATTTTTTTTTTTTTTTTTTTTTTTTTTTTTTTTTTTTTTTTTTTTGAGATGGAGTCTTGCTCTGCTACCCAGGCTGGAGTGTAGTGGCACGATCTCGACTCACTGCAACCTCCGCCTCCTGGATTCAAGGTATTCTCCTGCCTCAGCTTCCCAAGTAGCTCAGACTACAGGTACATGCCACCAAGCCTGGCTAATTTTTGTATTTTTAGTAGAGACGGGGTTTCGCCATGTTAGCCAGGCTGGTCTCGAACTCCTGACCTGTAGTGATCCACCTGCCTCGGCCTCCCAAAGTGCTGAAATTACAGACGTGAACCACCATGCCCGGCCAACAATATTTTTAACGAAGGTATTTACACCATTTTCTTAGGCATAATAACAAACAAACCAGTTTTGTTTGTTAACAAACAAGTATGGTGTAACAAACCAGTATGGTGTAAACATAACTTGTTTACACCATAAATGCACTGGGAAAACAAAAAGTTTGTTTCACTTGCTTTATAGTTTGTCAGCCTGAAGATACCTTCCAAGATCTTTAAGTAATTTAAACCTTTGGATGATATTAAATTGCATTAAGTAACAGATAATCATTGGATGCCTAGATTATTCCTAAGATGAATACTGAAACACTGGTTATTCAGCATAATTTTGAATTTATAGGTGTTTGCTTCTTAATTTTTAAATGCTCAGGCCATATTAGTGAGCATGTACATTTTTGCTGTTTGTAGCGTTTCTTTTTTTCTTTTTTTTTTTTTTTTTTTGAGGCGGAGTCTCGCTCTGTCGCCCGGGTTGGAGTGCAGTGGCCGGATCTCAGCTCACTGCAAGCTCCGCCTCCTGGGTTTACGCCATTCTCCTGCCTCAGCCTCCCGAGTAGCTGGGACTACAGGTGCCCGCCACCTTGCCCAGCTAGTTTTTGTATTTTTTAGTAGAGACGGGGTTTCACGGTGTTAGCCAGGATGGTCTCAATCTCCTGACCTCGTGATCTGCCCGTCTCGAGAGGTAGGTATATGGCTATAGAAACTGTTGCATCAATTAAGGAGTTGTTAATTTGCTAAAATGCTGGTATGTGATAGCAGTTCTCAACTAATGTTTCACAGTTTGCTCTATGAAAGAGACACTATTTACTTTAGTTAAAATTGTAATTGATAGAAGTTGTTGAGACTATGCTAGAAGCAGCACTAACAGAGAAATACAACAGTGTGTGCTTGTCTTTTAAGGAAAACAGTAGTTTGGTCCTAAAGCAACATTTCTCAGATGTTTTTGGTATCCAGATAACTTACACTCATAAAACTTATGAAAGACCTTATAAAACTTTTGATTTTGGGGTTATAACTATCACTGTTTTCTGTATTGGCAATTGAAACAGATAATTTTATTTTTTTAACTTTTATTTCAAGTTCAGGGGTACATATGCAGGTTTGTTTCAAAGGTAAACTTGTGCCATGGGGGTTTGTTGTACAGATTATTTCATCACCCAAGTATTAGCTGTTTTTCCTGATCCTCTCGCTCCTCCACCTTCCACCCTCCAATAGACTGCAGTGGGCATTGTTCCCCTCTATGTATCTATCTATGTGTTCTCATCATTTAGCTCCCACTTATAAGTGAGAGCATGCAGGATTTGGTTTTCTGTTCCTGCATTAGTTTTCTAAGGATAATGGCCTGCAGCCTCATCCATGTCCCTGCCAAGGACATGATCTCATTCTTTTTCATGGCTGCATAGTATTCCATGGTGTATATATGCCACATGTTCTTTATCCAGTCTACCATTGATAGGCATTTAGGTTGATTTCATGTCTTTGCTATTGTGATTAGTGCTGTAATGAACATTTGTGTGAATGTGTGTTTATAACAGAATTATTTCTATTCCTTTGGCTATGTTCCTAGTAATGGGATTGCTGGGTGGAACAGTATTTCTTGTCTTTAGGTCCTTAAGGAATTGCCACACTGTCTTTCACAATGGCTGAACTAATTCACACTCCCACCAACAGTGTTTAAGTGTTCCTTTTTCTCCACAACCTGACCAGCATCTGTTATTGTTTGACTTTTTAATAATAGCCATTCTGACTGGTGTGACATGGTATCTCATTGTGGTTTTGATTTGCATTTCAAAACAGAATTTTTAAATGCTTGTTTAGAGATAACTTGAAGAGAACAGCAGTGAATGTATTGCATGTTAATAACATCTTAGTATCATTAGTCAATCAGTCCTGACCTCACAGACTCCTGATACCTATCTTCAGGTAAAGTGTCAGTTTATTCCAGAATATGAATGAGCTTGTGGAGAACCAACTTGGAAAGTGAATTTTATTTGCCTTGGTTCTTAATTCCCGAATTGAGAAACTCTTCCTGAGGCTCCCTACTTTGTATGGCTTGGTATGGCTATTTGCATAGTAGGAATCTGTCCTCCTTTTTCACTTGGATATAACTCGAAAAATTGGTTATGCAACCAATATGGTTTGGATCTGTGTCCCCACTCAAATCGCATGTTGAAATGTAATTCCCAATGCTGGAGGTGGGGTCGGATGGGAGGTAACTGAACCATAGGGGTGGTTTCTAATGGTTTAGCACCATCATCCTAAATGATAGAGTTCTCATGAGATCTGGTCATTTAAAAGCCTCCCTCTGCGCTCTCTTTCTTCTGCTCCAACTATGTGAAGTGCTGGCATCCCCTTCACCTTCTGCAATGATTGTAAGTTTCCTGAGTCACCATGCTCCTGCCTAGCCTGCAGAACTGTGAGCCAATTAAACCTCTTTTCTTTACAAATTACCCAGTCTCAGGGGGTTTTTTGTTTGTTTTGTTTTGTTTTGTTTTTTTGAGACAGTGTCTCACTCTGTTGTTCAGGCTAGAGTGCAGTGGCATGATCACAGCTCACTGCAGCCTTGACCTCTTGGGCTCAGGTGATCCTCTCACCTCAGCCCCCTGAGTACCTGGCACTGGAAGCACACGCCCCCATGCCCAGCTAATTTTTTGTATTTTTAGTAGAGATGGGATTTTGCCATGTTGCCCAGACTGGTCTTGAACTCCTGGCCTCAATGGATCCTCCTGCCTCATCCTCCCAAAGTGCTGGGATTACCGGCATGAGCCCCCTCACAGGCCAGGCAATTCTTTATAGCAATGGGAGAATGGACTATTACAGCTACCAAAGTCTTGCCTGGAATGTCATATTTGAAAATGATGCCTATTTAATGAGGTATGGTTATGGTTTTTTAAAAAACAACCTTGGAGTGAAATAATCTATACCATACAGTTCACCTGTCTAGAATATACAATGGCTTTTCAGAGTTATGCAGCCATCACCACAATCAGTTTTGAAACACTTAACCACTAAAGGAAGCCTGTACCCCTTAGCCTTCACGCACCCCAACACCTCCTCAATCTCCTATCACCCCAGCCCCAGGCAATCACTAATCTGCTTTCTGTCTCTACGGATTTGCCTGTTCCAGACAGTTCATATAAATGGAACCACACAAGAGGTGGCCATTTGTGACTAACTTCTTTCACTTAGCATAATGTGTTCAAGGTTCATCCATGTTGTAGCGTGTATCAGTATTTCATTCCTTTTCATTACCAGATAATATGCTGCGGTCTGAATATGCCACATTTTGTTTATCCATTCACCCCTTGGCATTTGGGTTGTTTCTACATGTTGGCTGTCATGAATAACACTGCTGTAAACATTTGTGCACACGTTTTATGTTGACATATGTTTTCATGTCTATTGGGTATATACCTAGGACTAGGATCACTGGATCATATGGGAACTCCATAGTTAACATTTTTAGAAACTGTTGGTCTGTTCTCTAAAGTGGGCTGCACTCTGCTCTAACAATAGCCCACTTTTGTTTCAGATCATTTCCACGTTGAAGGTCTAAGCATTTCAAATATATTACGTTGAATTGGATCCTCGCAACAATCCTAAGAGGCAGACCTTACTATAGGCGTTTTAGAGATTTGGAAACAAGTCCCAGGGCAATGAGGTGACTTGCTCAAAGTTGCTCAGATGGTAAGAGATGGCACTAGGACCAAACTAAAGCTCATCCAACCCAAAGCTCCATCTTTTCCTTTTCGATCCCATCCCCAGGGAAGTGCAGTGAGGAGGGCTTTTTTCTTTCTCCAGTGGCCTGGGGCTGCCTTTCTCCATAGGCCTCAAGGCCCCGTCTCTTGCTCCCACCCCAGCCCCGGTGCTGTTTTTCCCTGCAAGTTGGCAGAAGGCCCAGAGCTGGAACCTGATATTGTGGAGTCTCTGGACTTCCAGGAGCTGGAAAGGAGCAATGCCCAAAGGATGGGATCATGGCCTTTGCTGTCTTCCCCTAGTCCCCACAGGGAGCCTGACAGCTGTGCTCATGCTTGGGGAGGATGAAGAGCATGGCAGAGTCAGACAGGGGCCATTATTTTCAACAAAAATTCATTGAACACCAACCCCATGCAGTAAGGGTTTCCATGGCCAGGAAACCTGCTTCTGTAACTGATTGCTTCCCTCCTGGGCTCAGCTCCCATTTCCCTCACCACTCAGCTAATGCAGGCTTCAAGAGCAAAGTAAGGAGTGCGTCAAAACAGCTTCTTCCATCCTGGTGATTAACTTGGAAAAACCATACTACAACATCTAACTACATACATCTATGCATGCCCTCAGCCTTTCCTCATTTGAAAAAAGGGAATCATAATATTTACCTCTAAATGTAGTTGTGAAGATGACAAGGGGTATTAAATAGCACACTGCTGGGAACACAGTACCTGAAAACAGTAATCAGCAGCTGCTCTGCATCTCAGTACTTGCCATGTGCCGGGTGCCTGTCTAAATGCTCTTCACTGGAGCCCCAGGATATGCAAGGTAGGCCCTGTTTACTATGCCCATCTTTTTTCTTATTTTTTCTTTTGAGACAGAGTCTCGCTCTATCACCCAGGCAGGAGTGCAGTGGTGTGATCTCAGTTCACTGCAACCTCTGCCTCCCAGGTTCAAGCGATTCTCCTGCCTCAGCCTCCCGAATAGCTGGAATTACAGGCGCGTGTCACCACACTTGGCTGATTTTTTGTATTTTTAGTAGAGATGGGGTTTCACTGTGTTAGCCAGGATGATCTCAATCTCCTGACCTCATGATCCGCCCACCTCGGCCTCCCAAAGTGCTGGGATTACAGGCGTGAGCCACCGTGCCTGGCCTACTATGCCCATTTTATAGATGAGTAGACTGAGATTCATAAAGTACATAATTTACCCTAGGCTGTGCAGGGACCTAACCTGTGTCACTATACTTCCCTGGGGATGGGATACAGAAGGAAAAGATGGAGCTTTGGGGTGGATGAGCTTTAGTTTGGTCCCAGTGCCACCTCTTGCCAACTGAGCGACTTTAAACAAGTCACCTCATATCCCCAGGACTTGTTTCCACATCTCTAAAATGTGTATAGGAATCTCTGCCTCTTAGGATTGTCATGGGGATTCAGTTCAATGTGATATATTTGAAATGCTTAGACTTTCAGCATCAAAATGATCTGAAACAAAAGTGGACTATGGTGAGAGTGGGATATCTCCTAGTTATTTTTTGACTTTTTAACAATAGGCATTCTGCCTGGTGTAAGGTGGTATCTCATTGTGGTTTTGATTTGCATTTCAAAACAGAATTTTTTAAATGTTTGTTTAGAGATAATTTGAAGAGAACAGCACTGAATGTATTGCTCTCCGACACTTTGCTTTACTGACTGCTATCCTGAAGGCCTTGGAGGTGAGGGAGGCGGGTGGGTGCTGACTCACAATGATGGACTGACATTTCAGTGGATACTCACCACTCAGCCTTGCTCAGGGAGGCTGGGCGAGGGCTCCAGAAAGTGGCCTTCCCTGCAGATGTTGACACATGTGTGAGGCAGGGACAGAGTCCACTATCCATAGCACCTGTGAGCACTGGGTAGAACTACTGTCCTCTTCCTCTGTCAGGCTGGCCCTCGAGACAGATTAGATAACAAGAAATGCCAGGGTGGTGCTGATCCCCGCAGTGCCCAGCAAACCAACCAGGTTGCAAAGGATGTGGAAGCTGCACATAGGACAGGCGTTACCAACTGCAGATTAAATCGGGCCTTACCAACCGCAAATCGAATTGGGCGTTACCAACTGCAAATCAAAACTGTCAGCTTTTGGGAAGTCAGGACATCATCGGCTCTTAGGTCATCTCAAGCCGACAGGAAGCTATGATAGCAAAGGACATCCAGAATCAGGCCCGATGAGCTTCCGCCGGCTCTGCTACATATTCAATCGGCTTCTCCTTAGCAGATTCCCCAGCCACCTTCATCACACAAGGCCTCCATCCTTTGTCCTCTGGTTGCTGAAATGCACCCATGGTTCCCAATGTTCGGTCACTGCCCAGCGTGTGAGCTGCTCCTGGGAAAGTTGGCCCTGCAGGTCAAGAGGCTCAGCCCCCTGGCCTGCGCCCAGACCTAATTACAGGTTCCCAGGCAAGCAGTGGAAAGAGCACTGTCCTGAGAGTTCAGCCTCTGCATGAACTGAAACGGGACTTTGGACACTTCATGCCCCTCCCTGGGCCTCATTTTTCCTGTCTCTACCCACAGGGGGACTAGACTAGCTTAGGGATGGAGACAGCAGGCATCCGTGCCCTCACCTTTGCCATACCCAGAGCAGACATAGGTAATCATTAAGCCAGCTCTCTGCCTCAGAATTCTTCTTAACACAGAGCTCCAAGCAAGGACTACCGATAAACCAGAGGTGGCCTGCAAGAGGAAGCCTAGGTGCCATCCCCAGGCTCGTTGACTTCATGGCTGCCCCTCAGCTCTAAAGACCTGCCATTGCCCTCTGTATACACCGGAAGATACTGGAAGGCTCTGCCGCATGTGTTTCAGCTCTCTGAACTTTTTTTTTTTTTTTTTTTTTTGAGATGGAGTCTAACTCTATTGCCCAGGCTGGAGTGCAATGGCTTGATCTTGGCTCACTGCAACCTCTGCCTCCCAGGTTCAATGATTCTCCTGCCTCAGCCTCCTGAGTAGCTGGGATTACAGGCATGCACCACCACGCCCGGCTAATTTTTGTATTTTTAGTAGAGACGGGTTTTCACCATTTTGGCCAGGCTGGTCTCAATCTCCTGACCTTGTAATCCACCTGCCTCAGCCTCCCAAAGTGCTGGGATTGCAGGCGTGAGCCACTGCAGTGGTCCATGAACTTATTTTCTGATTTTTCCCTTGATTTCCTGTGCATTGACTGGGAAGTTGGGGATGTGTTTGTCAGGGGCATCGACAGACAGGAGGAAGAGCCCCCATGGTCTCAGGACAGGTCACCCTAGTACACAGAGCTCAGTAGTAGAGGCAGATTTGGGCTGCTGTGAGCCAGGCTCTGCCTCCTTCTGGCCAGGCCTGCTGGGTTGTGGCTCCGTAAGCAGCAGCTCCCTCCACACTGTGACCACCCCATGGGATCAGGGACACAGCACAAAGTGGCATGGACATGTGGGCTTCTTCAGGCAGGGTGGCAGCCTCTAAAGCTGCAAACCTGGGATTCTTTCCTGGTATGATTGTGTGCTAACACCACATGACAGTTTCAAGGTGTTGTAATGCCGTTGTGTACACTGAATAATGCCTGGAGTTTCCTGGTAAAGACCGGGCTCCAAAACTCATAGAAAGTGGCCTGTGATTGCTGACAAATGCTGATTTGAGCTCCTGCTCTGCACAGCTCCTTAAGTGCCCCTCAACATAAAACAGACATGAAAGAGGGTGATGCTGCTGCGGCCCTCCTAGGACCCGCGTGGGAGGATGAAGACAGTAGACAGGCACTGGACTCCGCCAGAAAGAGACATACCACGTTGGTTGATTTTATCCTGCAGAAAAACATCTCAAACAAACAGCCTGTCAATCTGTGGATGTGTTTCTACTCAGTCAAGTACCAGATTTTACTTATAAAAATGAAGACTCTTGAAGAGGTAAAAAGACACCAAAGAAATTCAAAGTATAGCTTTTCAATTTATCAAGTCACATTTTGTGAATTTGTTAAGGGAATCCTACAAAGACAGCACCACATGGCAGAGGCTGGCTCAGCTTCACATGTGTTCATGGTGCGCCTGCTGCAGTGGGGAGCGGCCCTGCAGGAGTGGGAACCAAGGAGGACGCAGGTCCTGCCCTTGGGAGCTTCCAGACCAACAGCCGAGAGGACCCGAAGTAACACAACCCCTCTGAGAGGCCCTGAGGGCTCTGCAGATTTGTTCAAAGGAGTGAGAAATCACCATGGTCCTGAGAAGGGAAAGGCTTCCTGGAGGAGGTGGCATTTGAGACAGGACTGGAGAGAAGCAGGAGGGTTTTTCAGCTGTGTGCAGAGACCCAAGCTGAACCTAGGGAAAGATCTAGGAGCGTAATTCCGACTGAAAAGCAGGAGAGAAGGCAAGTAGGAGAGAGATTCCAGGCTCCGAGTCAAGGAAGGTGGTGTGGGCTTGAAGGTCCAGTGAGGAGCCGCTGTGTCATGGAGGGGCCGAGGAGAGAAGTGACTCCAACAGAACAGAGCTTTAGGAATCCAGGATGTCGGCTCTCTGCCAGAAATCATCGGATGCCACAGCCAGCCTGACCTTTAGAGTCTATGAAGCCTGAGGGCTTTACTTTGCAGGAGTAGATGAGAGATTAGAGAGGATGCCTGACTTCACATCACACACCAAAGAGTCCTGGCCAGCCCTGAATGCAGAGCCCCTGCCTGTGATCCCAAGGTGCCTGCAAACGGGCTCAGTTTGGTGACAAGGCTGCAGGGAGGGCCTAGAATGGCATGGACGCAGTAGGCTGTGTGCAGTAGCGCTGCAAGTTCCAGAGCTGACTACTGGAAATGAGTCCGAGCCATCTCGGCACCAAGGGCCAGGACCTGGCTTCTGGGTCAGCATGGCAGGGACTGGACAAACCCACAATCTTCCAAGCAAATGTGGCATTGCTCGGGTTTAAATTGTGGGTCCAGGACATGTCTCAAGGGCCCAGAAGGGTCACTTGCACCATCATCTCTTTCACCCTCGCAACTCCACCTTCTGAAATACAAAGGTGGTTTATAGTTTTAAATGCTTTATAGCACCACCTCCATATCTACTGCAGCAAGGGTCAGATTTTCCTACCATGGGCTTAGTTGAGATCTGTGTGGTCCAATATGTAGCCTTTAGCCACAAGTGGCTATTAAAAGTCAAATTAAAATTAAAATTCTATAATACGAGAAACCCAGTTTTTAAGCTTCACTGACCACCTTTAAAGTACTCAATAGCCACAATAGCCACACATGGCCAGTGCTGTGGCGTTCGACAGCACACAATAAGACCTTTCCATCATCACGGAAAGTTCTATCAGCCAACAACAGCTTATAGCAGGAGCTGACTATGCGACTATGCCCTAGCTTGCAGGCCAAATCCAGCTGCCACCTGTTTTTGTAAATAAAGATGTACTGGAATCCAGTCATGCCCATTCATTTCTTTTTTTTTTTTTTTTTTTTTTTTTTTTTTTGAGACGGAGTCTTTCTCTGTCATCCAGGCTGGAGTGCAGTTATGTGACCTTGGCTCACTGCAACCTATGCCTCCCAGTTGAAATGATTCTCCTGCCTCAGCCACCTGAGTAGCTGGGACTACAGGCACGTGCCACCACACCCAGCTAATTTTTATATATTTAGTAGAGACAGGGTTTTATCATGTTATCCAGGCTGGTCTTGAACTCCTGACCTCAGGCAGTCTGCCCACTTCGGCCTCCCAAAGTGCTGGCCCATTCATTTCTGTACTGTGTATGTCTGCTTTTGTGCTACAATAGCAGAGCTGAGTGGTTATGACAGAGACTGTGTGGCTTGCAAAGCCTAAGATATTTAGTGACCCTTTTAAAGAAAAGTTAGCTGACCCTGAGTATAGATTGTGCAAAAGCTATACGAGAATCTTTTCTCTAAAGATGCTCACAGGCATCTCCAAGAGCCAATAGTGGGTCCCAAACATGTGTCTCTCCTAGGAAGGAGGCAGGGAACATAGTGCTGTCAGCATCAGTGCTGAGCTTAGTCGGGGTGTAGGATGGCCACCCCCAAGCAGGCACCTTGTCTAGGCTGACCAACCTCAGAAAGAGGTAGTGGGGTGGCTGCAAGCCTACCCAGAAAAGCCAAACACACCAGAAGGGTCTTCCATTTGCTTTCTTTATTATTATTATTTTTTTCATTTTTCCCAGGTCAATGAGGCAGCAACATTAACAAAAACGGAGACACACTTTTTTCTTGCAAGATAATTCAATAATTCTTCCCAAACTGATGCTCCACAGATAATCCTAAGAGGTTTTCATTACAATTAGCCTAATTTGGAAGATCTGGCATTCCACATATCAAAAATAACTCCCAGACTGACATGAGGCCAGCCCATGAGCACGCAATTCACACAGGGCAACACCTCAAGCAGAGAGAGGGCTTCAGGCCACCCCCCCTTCTGGCTCTTTCCAGTCCTAGCAGGTAAAAGAGGAGATCCAGGCTAAATTATCTGGCCCCTCAGGAAGGCTGGCACCTCTGGCTTTCCCTACCTGGGGAGACTCCAGGGCTACTGGATCAGCAGGGAGTTTGGGGGTTCTTTATGGACCCAGAATTTGTGCAAGAAGCTCCATGCTTGCTGCCCAACAAAACTCCTGAATGATCTCAGCCTCTCTCTCCTTTTCTGAACACACTTCTTTGTTGAAAAAGGAGACTAAATGGATTCAAGAGGCTCACTGATGTGCACTTGGCAATGACACTATTGTCAACAGAACACAGAATTTGTCTGTAGCAGCTTGCAATGTCCCAGGGCCAGAGAGGGTGGATTCTCGAAGGATGCCTGGGAGCATCTCAAATGGTAACATCTGGGACAGCCCAGCTGGGGAAATGCTGCAATTTTAGCTGTGCAAATTGCAAATGCATGTGGAACCTTTGCTGTCACGCAAACAGGGGAAGCAGCAGAATCCTTTTCCAGGCAGCCAGGAGGCTCTGAACGGACAGGCTCCCCTCTTTCTCTTTCTCTCTCTGATTCCCAGGTTGGCTTGCTGAGTTCTCTCACTCCCATCAGCTTTTCTTTGCTGCTCTGTCCAAGTTATTTGGATAAATGGGAACAAAGAAAAGAAAACAGCCTCAGCCTCCAGCCTTCCCTTTGGGGACCTGCCTCACAATGCACACTCTCTTCCAGGCACTTCTTGAATTACAGAGGGAACAACAGTGAGCGAGTCCACTATGGAGCCACTACCAAGTTGGTTTAATTTGCGTGGGTCCCAGATGGGTCTCCAGGGCCCAGGAGGGTCACCCACGCTGTCGTCTCTTCCGCCCCCGCAGCTTCAGCCTCCTGGCTGGCAGGCTGACAGGCTGCTTCCCAAACTTCTCCATGATCTCTCGGATCCTGGCCATGTTGGTTTTGCTAAGTGTGAAGTCACACCGTGTGGCCCCCATGTCATAGCCAACCATACAGTTCTTGGTGGATGCAGTGAAGCCTTCGGCCTTGGCTGTGACCACATACTCTCCAGGGTTCAGGAGGCGCCAGTAATCCCCATCGTTGGCTGTGGAAAAGAAAACCAGGGGAGACTCAGAGCAGCTTTTGCTAATGCAAATCCCGCCAGCCCTCCTCCAAGACCAGCTCCCTGGGCCAGAGAGAGACTCTCAGGCTGGCAACGTGGAATCCTAGCTCCTGCAGATGCAAATTCTTAATGCATTTGGAAGCCAAGATGCTTTCCTCTCTGAAAGCTGCCTTAATGGTTTTAACAGGGAAGCGAGGTATAGGCTTCCCGCAGTGTCAGTACACAGGAGCAAAGCTGGAGAGCCGATCGCTAATGCTCCTTGCTCTGTGACAATATGAGCCATTCATTATGAACTTGAACTTCCAAACGGTATGCCCTTGTCACAAAATGCCATCTTGAAAAGCCATCAGTGCAGGGCCTCCTGGCTTCCTTAGCGTGGCTGCAAGTACACAATAACCATTTTTTAAAGGCGTGGGCTCTTCACTTCTGGAAAGAGAAGGAAAGGACTAACTGGGCTGAGGTCAGATGACCCAGGAGAGGCCCTGGCACCTGTACCCCATTCCCTGGCTGGGGCCTGGAGAGACTTGGGAGTTGCGGGGGCATCTATACATGGATGCTGCGGGGCAGAGGAGCCTTAAGACCACATGAGACCCAGGCTGGAGCTGAGGTGGCGCCCATGCACCCAGGTAACCACCGGCCGATTACCTCCCAGGCACCTAACATGACCTGGGTCCATCCTCAGCTCTAGGCTGGATCCCTGTGTTGGTGCAGTGGTTCACGCCTATAATCCCAGCACTTTGGGAGGCTGGGTATGGTGGTGGGTGCCTGTAATCCCAGCTACTCTGGAGGATGAGACAGGAGAATCGCTTGAACCCAGGAGGCAGAGGTTGCAGTGAGTTGGGATCATGCCACTGCACTCCAGCCTGGGTGACAGAGTGAGACTCTGGCTCAAAAAAAAAAAAAAAAGAAAAAGACAGGTTCTAGGCTGAGATCACTCCTCCCAGAGAGCCTACAGCCTGGTGAGAACATTTAGATCTACAGCATATCAGAGACCATGAGACAGAAAAGGAGACACCAGAGGCCATCCCAGAGAACACTACCCACACACAGAAAGACGAGGCTGGCACTGGCTCACTGAACCCTCCAAGTGACTCTGTGATAGAGGCTGCACGCTTATTCCCTTTTCTATGTGAGTAATTTGATGCCCAGAGAGGTGTAGTATCCTGCTCCAGGTCACACAGCTAGTAATCAGCAGTCTTTCACTTGTGACAATCTGAACGTCCTGACCAGTCTAAAGTTTTGGAGCCAGGTTGAGAAAAGGTTGGGTTTGATCAAGTACTTAGTAGTCCCTGGACAAGGTTTGCTTGTCTTAACAAGTCCTGAAGTCTTCTAATGGATGGAAGAAAACTATGTATGTGTTTGTAAATACACATCTCCCATATACACCGATCTCCAACACTTTGAAGCATCATGTTGAAATCATGAACATTCTAATCCCAATTCATCCGAGACACCCAGTGCAATACGCTGAGCTCACAGGAGCACAGGACGTGACGGGAAGTGAAATGTGGAGGCAGTCGTTTACCACATGTACATCATTAAGGAGCTGAAAGGAAAACAGGACTCATTTGACAGACCCAGGTACACGCTCAGGTGGGCGGCTCCCTGGCATATGTCCTGGGTCTTTTTTAATGAAATGGCAAGTTCTTCAACTAAATAAAATGCCACTTCATACCTTTTCAGGAGCACATTGACAGCCTGAATTCTACCAGCAGGTGACTCAAGCCTCACAGTAAAGTTTGTCTTTGGAGATCTCCCTCAGGGTTCCCACAGTCCCTGACAAGCCCAAGTGAGCCACCTCCTCCACGTGCCCTCCCTGTCCTCTCCCCTCTCCCTGCTACTGGGCAGCGCATCCTTAAGAGTGGAAATGGCCTCTGCTTCCTGCCTCGGCTCTGTGTTAAAGCTGTAGGCACCTGTAGAGCCTGTGTTTTCCTCTTCTGTGCTCAACACGCATGCCGTTTATCCTCCTGGATTAAACACCGAACAGGTCAGAACATTGGTTCATCTGAATGGGCTGGAGAGAAGTGAGCGACCAGGAGAGCATGCGGCTTACTGGCCTGAGAAGCGGGGCGTATCAGGTCTCAACTACCAAGGGTACTCAGAGGGGATTAGTTAAGGCCAAGAGCCTGCCCCCACCAACTGCTGTGGGGCGCTGGACATTGGAGGCCCCTGGAAGCAGACCTTTCAGTGGGAGCACCTGACTTAATGGCACTTGGAGGTTAAACACCTCAGGGAGGGGGCAGCCTAGGTTCTCACCAAGGGAGGTCCTCAGTAAGCTGAGCAGTGAAAGAAACCCACAATTAATGGTTATCAGCATAACTGGCTCAAGTTCATGTTTCTAATAAGAAGCCTTTGTGATTCCCCTTGTCCCCGAAAAAGCCAGAAGAAGCTCTCCCTGCCCCCTCCCCAGTCCACCCTCTGTGCTGTTGCTGGCCTTCTTATACACATCATGGTGTTTACTCCCTAAACCTGCCATTATCCCAGGGCCACATGGTGATGAAATCCAAAGTCCTTGGGTGGCCGGAGCCTCTGAGGTCCCAGTTCCTGCCCATCCCTATTGTATCTCACACCCCTTTGTGCCAGCCATTCTGAGTGCCTTGCAGTGGTGTCTCAGGACACACACATCTTACACCTCTGGGTTTTGCATATACTGTTCCCACTGCTGTTCCCAACTCCTGTGCCAGGTCCACTTCCTTTCACCCTTTGTAAAGTCAGGCCTTGCAAGATTCCTTTTAAATGCCTAGAGTTCGATTTTTTGTTTTGTTTTGTTTTTTGAGACAGAGTCTCACTCCATTGCCCAGGCTGGAGTACAGTGGCTTGATCTCAGCTCACTGCAACCTCTGCCTCCCGGGTTCAAGCAATTCTCCTGCCTTAGCCTCCTGAGTAGCTGGGATTACAGGTGCGTACCACCATTCTTGGCTAATTTTTGTACTATTTTTTTCTTTTTCTTTTTTTTTTTTTTAGTAGAGATGGGGTTTCACCATATTGGCCAGGCTGGTCTCGAACTCCTGACCTCGTGATCTGCCCGCCTCGGCCTCCCAAAGTGCCGAGGATTACAGGAATGAGCCACCGTGCCAGTCCTAGAGTTTGTTTTTAATAATGGAAGCTATTCTTACTAATTTTCAAGAAATTTGTTCTGTCCTTGTGGCCCTGTCAGGTAAGCCCTCTAATTTTGAAGAGAAATAGACAAGCAGGTGGAGACAGTGTTCCTGTGAGCCTGAGGGTTCACCCCATTCAGATAAGGGCTCAGTGCTTAGAGCAAAACCCAACGCAGATCCTGTGGGCCCCTTCCACATCGTTGCGCTCCACTGGTCCCACCCAGCCTCTCTCCAGCCACACAAGGCTTCCTTTTGTTTCTTGATTCTTGACTCTGAGCCTTTGCAATTACTGTTCCCTCCACTGGAATGCTATTCTTTGCTCTTCTAAAGGCCAGCCTGTGTATGTCCCCTTAGGGAGGGACCCTTCTTTGGCTTTCCCATCTATCTGTAAATATCACTTGATTTATTTTTTTTCATGGCACTGATCACAGTGCGTAGTAAACTTTTAAATCTTCCTTTGGAATTATCTCTAGGTTTCCTTCACTAGAATGTGTACTTTTAGAGGCCATACTTGTTTTACTCACTGCAGTATTTCCAGTCTGGTGCACAGTAGGAGCTCAATAAGAAAGGTCAAAAGAATGAATACAATGATCAGGACTGTGTGTGGGTTCACACAATCAGACTGAGGGGCGTTGGCCCTGTCATCTGAAAGCTTCTACTGCGGAGATACAGATCTGCCTGATGCCCTCATTGGCCTGGCAAGGCACACTGTCCTCAGTTCTTGGCTATTTTCCCAATGTCTTCCTTGAGGCTCTCATTTTCTCTTTTTCTGTCTCCAGCCACTGGGAAAGTCTGGAATCACAATATGAAAAGCAGGAGATGCAGTGTTGGGCTGCTGTCCCCATAAGTGCTCAGGTCTGTGTTCAGGGTGAACCTTCTAGGGAGTTGCAGTGGAAGTCAACACATAATGGGCATCCCAGGCATTCATGCGTGCCAAGCCTGTCCCACAGACTCTGGCCAAGCAATGGATGGAAGAAGTATGCAGACACAAGTATTTTGCCTGAGCGTGTGGCTAGGGGACTGCATGACTTAGCACCACTGACAAGAATGCAGCCCCCATAAACCAGAAATGTTTGTATTTATTTAGTACAGATTTAATGACAAAGGCTTGGAGCAAACACAATTAACATTGTCGACCACCCCGAGTAGAAAGCAGTCCTGCAGACAAATGATCAAAGGTTGGTTTCTGGAGACATAAGTAAACAAATTCATCTAGATAAATTGCTTTACATTCCCTTGTTATCTACTCTGCCCTTCTGAAGTGTTTGCAAAACCTCCTGACCTTCTAAGAAGGTTTCTGTCTTTCCTTATAATTTCTCCCACCACCCTGACCAATCTCCTATACATGGGCAGAAGGGGCAACTCAGGTCTAAAGAATGTCCACAAGAGCAGGTCAGGTCAGCACCCACCAAGTAAAGGACAGTTGTGTGGAACGGTGAGCCGGGTGTCTGTCCAACGCACTGATATGCATCTAACTCAAAGCATTCCTACCAGCTTCCCTCCCTGTGGAATTCCATTTAATACCTCTGTTTACTTTATGCAAAATCCATCCCAAAATAAAACTTGTCAGATCACATAAACCTCAGACAGAAATCAAGGCAAATTCAGAGCTTTTCTTGAGAACCGAAGATTCTGAAACAGAATAAAGAGCCGTGTGTAAAGTATGGAGTTTATCTGTCATGATAATACACTGGGAAATTATTTATAGCGGGGAAAATCAAGGGAGGGAGTTGCATTTCCCATTAGCTCATCAAAACTGTCTCCTTGATTGCAGGGGCTTGAAACTCAGCACCCATGAGGCAAAGTATTCCATCTTGGCTTATGGGGCCCCAGGGTCTTTTTATCTCCCACTCAGTTCAAAACTCTTATGTTTTCTCACATTGCATACAAAGCACTAAATAGTCAAGGAATGTTCTAGGCTCTTCTAGAATTGTCATTTCAAAGGAGCTTCATTTGTAATGTTTAAAATACAAATCCTATGCAGAACCACATCACACAGCCTTTCATGCATAACGATCGCCAACACTCTGCGTGGTCTCTGGCACATTACAGCTATGCAATCTACATTTGCTGAATTAATTAAGGAATAGTGAATAAATGTATGGAAAAAATGAACACCTATGAGGGGCTACTATGTACAAAATTCCATGGTATTCAGTGTGAAGCCTCATGGTTCATGGCTATAAGATTAGTGACAAATGGTATGAATGTTCAGAAAATATTATTAAGTGAAGAAATCAGTAACTAGATGGGAAAAATGCAATTTATGGCATTATACAGCAATCTACAATTTTGTGGCATTTTAGACACAGTTCACCCATTTGCATATTTGGTCTTTTATGCCAGGCCCACTGCTAGGGAGCCTGGCAATGAAGGGTACGTGGGCCAGGCCTGAACCCCAGCCTCACTTCATCCTAATGTCCCAAAGTCTGCTTCCTGGCAGGTGGAATGGGATCTTTTGTTGGCACGACAGGATCATGGGAACAGTTTGCAGAGAAGGAGCCTCTCCTCCCTGATCAAGAAAAATAGCATGGAAATAAAGGAAGGAGCACCAGATTTGAAGTCTCTAGCGCTTGGCTCAAATCATAGCTCTGCCACTCACTGGGTAATCCTGGAACATCGTGGACTGTTCATCCGCCCATTCATCAACAAGTATTTATTGAGCATCCACTGCTCAGAAGTGGCCAGGCACGGGGGCTCGTAATATACTGAGGAACAAACCAATCAAACAGTCAAGGGCTCCTGACCTCGTGGGGGCGAAGAGGCAGAAACAAATAACGAGCAGAGTACACATGAGCCTATTACGTGATGTGTTAGAAGGGAGATGTGCCACGGGGAAGGGACAAAGTCGGAGCAGGTAAGAGGGACCAACAGGGCAGCAGGGAGGGTGCCATGCTCACAGTGGTCAGGGCTGGCTGCAGTGAGATGGCGCCATCTGAGCAAAGACCTGAAAGGCAGGAGGCAGGAACCCAGGGACCCCCCAGGGAAGAAGGTTCAGGTGGACAGAGGCGCCGCAGTGATGACCCCCTGTGTGGCTGTCAGTCCACGAGGAGCAGTGGGAAGTCAGATCATGGGACAGTCAGCCCTGTTTGCCTAGGACAGGGGTGGGGAGTGGGACACAGCATTTTCAGTTTTAAGTGGGGCATCCCAGGTCATGACAGCCCTGTGGCACAAAAGAAAAACCTGGACTTGTTAAGCACCTTTGTTTTCATATCACTTTGTAACCAGCAAAGAACAGGGCAGAGTCCTCTGGGACCCTGAGGGGCACCTGCAGGGCATCTTCCAGCCCACCTGGGGGTCAGAGACCTGAAGTCAAACTCCTCTAACCCCTTAACCATCAGTGGGTCACTGCCCTCCTTGAGCTTCTGTTTTTCACCTGAATGAGTGGGAATGAATGGCCTGTCTCCCTCAGAGGGATAAAGTGAAAACAACTGAGAGAAAGCATGTGTGCGCATTCTTTGAGAACAGATCGTGTGGGGAACAGCTCCTTATTCCTGCTGTTGCTGAGTGATCCAGGGGCAGCCTTCTGCTGTCCTGACGTGGTGTGGCCACTTCATAAGTGCATTTTAAAATGGGAGATTGTTTTGGCATTTTAGGAACTGGAAACCGAATTTGGTTTATAAACCCTGGGTCTTAAAATTTCTTTTCTTCCATAGAAAAGAGAGTTGGAATAAGGTGTGAGCCCTGCCTTTTAGAGATCATTCTCTGACCCTCAGATTATCCAAGTTCCTAGAATTTTCTACCCTGCATTCAAAAGGGAATCACGCGTGCTAACCCTGACTAGTTAACACCATCAGACACTCATCCCTTCCAGTGAGTGGGAGCTGGGTCTCCCTGATGCATCTCATCTAATGACAGCATCAAGAAAGATACAATTTATGTGAGGAATGATGCAGTTAAATGACAGAGTTAATACAAGAGAGCTATTAACAGAGTGGCATATAGGAGATGCCCACGTTTATTATTCCTGTTATTCTTATCCTTCCCTTCACATTACAGACACCTGAGTCTTCCTAAGACATCACACTCAGTGATTTCCTGTGCTTTAATAGAAAAGTTGCATCCTCTCTGGAGGGGCATGTAAGGCCAGTCCCAACCCACCCTTCCAGCTGTTTTCTTGCTGCTGGTCCCTTCAAACTCTCCACTCCTCCACAAGTCGCCTAGTCTATGGCTTCTCCCTCTCCGGAGCAGCCTGGCTCCCTCCCTCCCTGGCCCCTCTGGGTTTAAGGACACAGGCCACATTCCACCTGGTCTGAGAGCTAGGATGCCTGCAGATGCAACAACTCCATAGACACAGAGCTGCTTCCTCAACTCCGTAGAAACTTCCACTGCACCTGGAGGTCAGCTGGCTGCTGCATGACCATCCTGTGGAAGGGACAGAGAGCAACCAGGAAGCACAGGTTGAAAACCTCCCTTTCAAGGGTCTCTTGAAAAGTGGGAAATTTAGAGGAAGGAGACTGTGATTCGGCTCTGAGTAAGACATTTCCGGCAGTCATTTCATGATTGTAACCCAAGTAAAACACCTAAAAAAAAATGGATATTTCTTACCAAGAGACAGTTGGTACACATTTGCAGTTACCTGTTCGGATGTCATGGTTAATGCCTTCTACGGAGATAATGGCATTTGGGATTCCTTTTCCATGTGAATCTCTCACCAAGCCTTTAATGCCACGATGAACCTGCTCAGCAAACATGAGACACAGGGTGAGGCCACCGACCAGATCTGGACACAACCGGCACAATGGAGGGGGCTGTCAACCCGCCATTGGCCAGTTCCCACCAAGAACTCACACAGCACCACGTCTTGCTCAGGGGCACGGAACCGAAAAGCAGGTTCATTGCTCGCTGCATTGTCGGGTTCAATTAACAAGGGCGAGGTCTTGGTGTAAGAAAAGTGAACTTATTTCTGGAGCTAGCATTAGGGAACCATCCTGCTTTAAAATGTGCCACTTCTCCTTTGGAGCAAAAAGCTGATACTTATGAGGTGAGGGGGCTAGTGAGCAAGGGCAGGTGTCTTATCTAGACCCTGCTAGCCTGGTGTCTTATCTACCAAACAGTTGAGTTGGCACCTTCCTGGGCAGAAATAAGTTGTAAAAGTGGCCAGCGGGCATGCTTTCAGCATGCCCTCCAAGGCCAGCCCCTGGAGGTGGGTGTTCTGCCTTGGAGCACAGATGAGCTTGCCCTGCAGGGAATGTCTGCTGAGGGGGAAGTGACAGGTTATTTTGCATTTCAAAAAAGGCTAAGTAGGAAGCAGGGGAAAGGAGGAAAGAAAAAAGAAGAGAAAAACACCAATTAAATTATATCTTAGAAAAACAGGAGTCCTCGGGTTATAGGCTTGCCTGGCTCTGTATGGATTTGGAATGTAAACTTCTGCATTTCTTTTGGGTGCTTGCACCAGAAAGTCTTCCCTTAAAATGCCCAGAGGCTTAAAAAATATTAGGATCCGAGACGGTTCACAGAAACACATTTACTAAAAACTGAAATTTAATTTTTATAGGCATATTTATTTTGACTTTTGGGGACTTGCTGACTTAAAAGTCAGAGGGAAAAGAAACAATTCAAAGAAACCCTCCTACAGATGACAACTCCAGGCATAGACCCTTCCAAAGACTTCACTGTGCCATGCGATGCACTTGAACCTTATGCCTCAGTTTCCCCACTTGTAGAACGATGTGCCAATCCAAGGTGACATTCCATCATTACCAATGACTTTTTGCATATTACGAGGACTAGGCATTTTATCCACAGGAGGCCTTTTGGCTAAATGGCATCATTACTTAAGACTGATTAGGTTGTTACAGTCAAATCCTTCTCTTTACAAAATGCAAAAGAAAAAGAGTCTTCTCTTACAAAATTCCAGGCTGGGAAGAGGAATTCCTTGGGTGAGGTTCCCCTTAGAAGGAAAAATGGACTCACACCCTTCTGTGCCAGGGAAGCTCACTGGGGGCTGAGTCTACCAAGACCATCATGGGACAGAGTCAGATGCTAAATCCTGGTGCCAACCTCTGCCCCCGTGCAGAAGTGCAGCCAAAAGTGCCAGCCAAAGCCATTGGCTGAATGTGCCTTCTGACTGCTGAGCACAACCCATGGAAGGGGAACCTTGTGTCCAGCCTCAGGGTCTTACTTCCAAATGGATGGAGGTTAAGGTGGAGTCAGAATTAACACTTAGAAAAAGCAGGAGCCCTGAGGCTTGACATTTGTTTCTGTTTAATCCATTACTTTCCAGTTAGTCTGTTCCTTAGTGGGGCCTGGATACTGTTTGGTTAGTTGCAGAACTAGAACTGGTGAATTCACTAATGCTGCAAGATGGATGTGTCCTTGACAGCCTACGGCAGGGAGGTGTCCAAGGTTCTCAGTGGAAGTAGCAGCAGCCCCTCCCCAGCTGGGTAGCAGAGCCCAGCGGTACTTGTTAAAGCTGCTCCCAGGTCATTCACCCCTGCCACCTGCAACAGTGACTCTGAAGGCCTGGGAAGGTGTTAGGGACTCAATTGTGTCCCCACCCCACCCCAGCCCCCAAATTCATATGTTGAAGCCCCAACCCCGGTATCTCAGAATGTGACTATTTAGAGATGGAGCCTTCAAAGAGGTAATTAAGTGAAAATGAGGCTGTTAAGGTGGCATCCTCCTAAGAAGAGGAAATTTGGACTCATACACAGAGGCACATGCACAGAAGGATAACCACCATGTGAAGAGGTGGCAAGATGGCAGCCGAGGAGACAAGCCTCCGAGGACACCGACTCTGTGGGCAGCTTGGTCTTGGACTTCCGGCCTCCAGAGCTGCAAGTCTACCTTGTAAGCCACCTGGTCTGTGGTGTTTTGTGATGGCAGCTGGAACAGACTGAGACAAGGGGCCTGGGCACGTTGGCTCAAACACATAGCACCTGTTCCCTGCAGAGCAGCATCAGAGAGCTCAGGAACCAGTTCCAATTGCTCCAGGCCAATGGGGACAATGACCGTTGGTTTAGAGCTCTCTTCCCTGGGGCCTGCTCAAGTGTCAACACAGAGTTGCTCCTCAAAGCACTGAGATGGCCCAGTATGACGACCAAGGTCTGAAGCTCTAATTCCATCCCATACTTTCAGCTACCTGGCAGCCTCATCCCCCAGCTAGTCCCCCTCATCCCAGCCACATGCCCTCAATATACCTGCTCCATGAACACAATCAGAGATTCCCGGTTATTCTCCCACTCTTCGGGCAGTTGACTCTCATGTGGGTATTTATCACAGCCGACGTAGATGGACAGTTCGAAGCAGTTTGTATGAAGGTAGCTGAAATCGTTCAGACCTGCCAAGCCAATGGGACAACAGTGTAACTGAACAACACTCGAAATGGCACTGGGGAATGAGACACAGGGGGAAGCAGAAATGTATAAGAACGTTCGGAAGGCCTTGTTTAAACAGGGAGGTATCAAGTATCTACTACAGACAAAAATTTGTATTAGAGCAAATGTGTGTGAGTTAGAGAGAGTCTGGAGAGAAGATGTAGCCAGAATGGTTTGTGGTGAGGACGGACACATGGAAGTGTGGCTTTGACAAAAAAGCCAAAAGAACTTAAATAATGCTATTTAGATAAAATACTTTATTAAAGTAAAAAAGTTTAAAGCTCCATTTTTAGAGCAAAGCTGTCATTCATGAACACTACAGGTTTTAAGTGTTTGATTAAGTTTTTCTCTACAGTTATGCTGTCTCAGCTATAGCTCTATGACAGTCTTCTATTTTGATTCCAAAAATTGCGATCCTTACCACTGTTTGCCGAGTGCCTCCTATAAGCCAGGATCTGTCCTAAGCACTCTGCAGCCATTAGGTGACTTAATTTTCATCCCAAACCCAGCAGAGGTAGGCAACACAGCACAATTTTGCAAATAGGAAAATTGAGGTTGAGAAGGGAAAGAATCGTACCCAGGACCATGTATGTGTCTGGAAAGGGTCAGCGTCAGGGTTTGGGCCCAGGTCTGCATGCCCTTGCCTATGGCTCCGAATAGAGCATCACTGCTTGGGGACTTGTAGGCAAACCCACTCCCTCAGTACACCTGAAAGCAGACAAGCCTTCTGCCTCCTGGCGTGACAACAGCAGGACAGGAAGCCCCAGCCTGATGTGTAGTGGGTGTCTGGACTCACTTCCTAGGGCTGCTGTTACAATGTAAATTACCACCAAATGGTTGGCTTAAAGCAATAGAAATTTATTCTCTCACAGTCTCAGAGGCCAGAAGTCTGAAACCAAGGTGTCTGTGGTCCCTCCAAAGCCTCTGAGAGGGGGAGCCTCCTCTAGGGGAGGAGCCTTCCTTGCCTCTTGCAGCTTCTGGGGGCCCCTGGCCTTCTTTGTCTTGAGGCCACATCACTAAGCTCTCTGCCTCTGTCTTCACATGGGCTTCTCCTCTTCTGTCTTGCTTCCAGGTAACACAGGGTGACCCCATCTGGAGACCCTGAATATAATGATACCTGCCAAGACTCGTTTTCCAAATAAGCTAACATTCCCAGGTGTGGGGTTTTGGAAAGCAGACATTATCTTCTGGGGAGGCCACCACTCCACCCACTCTACTAGCCAACATTTGTGAAATAGATGAGTGTTTGACGGCTTGAAGTACCAGTGGCTTCCTTCTCAACATTTTTGTTTTCGAACAGGATGATGATTAGCAAGCTGTGCTCTGAGTGACTCACCCAGTAGAAGGCCCCTCTGACCACCCTCCCTGGGCTCTAGGGTCGGGGTCACAGAAAGCAGGAGTGCTGTGTGCCTTCGACAAATTTTCTTCATTCTCACTCAGTGCACCAGAAGGAACCCTCTCCTGCAATGCTCAGTATCAAAGCCGTGGCTTTGGGGTATCAAGAGCAACTCTATCAATCTGCTGCCTGGTCACTGAAGTCAGAGGCAAAATGGCGTTAAGTATACGGCTACTCTACCCAATGCCAGATTCGAACCATCCACATGTCATCAGCAATGGGCTTCTGATTAAGCCTGTGATGAAACACAGCGTGTTTGCAGTGAGAGCAGTGGAATAAAAAGGGTGGGACAGAGCTAAGTCAATGGAAAATCCTTCACGTGGGCCCCCGTCTCATTGAAGGAGACTGGTCAAAATTCCTTCGGTCAAACCCGCAGTGTGGAATTGCAGACAGTGCAAGAAGGCCAGGGCACAACAAGCCACCCGTGAGCACAGGTGTCAGCTTTCCGGGAGGGCTGAACACCTGTCTGCAGAGAAAACGATGGTCACTTCCACCCTTCCAGTCCTCGTTAGCGCCGAAACAAATGCGATATTTAAACGTTCTGGAGTGAGCCTGCCATTTTGCAATATGTGTCTTCAGAGCACAGGAAGTTTTAGAAGAACTGGCAAAATGAGAAACCAGAGGGAAGTGGAGAAGCCTGGGCCATGCTGTCTTGCTGCTGCCCGCCAGCCTTCCAGAGTGTATCACCTTGCTGAGAACACATGGCCAGAGACAGGCTTCGAAAGCAAAATGCTACTTCCTGTCTGAAGTGTGTGAACAAGGGGCCACGATGTGCCCCAGATAGCTCTTCACAAGCCTTCGGTCCTAGCTGGGGTGGTGAGATATTCCTTTGTGTTCTCTCCCTAACTGGCATCCTTCTCTTGTCACCAGCTTCAGCAGGGAAGGCACAGCCACATTCCTTACAGCTCTGTGCATCTGATGCAACCACAACACCTTCCTTCACTGTGGAGGAGAAGGTGCAGGGTTGCAGGAACAGAGAGGCTCAAAGGCGTCTGGAGTGAAAGCATACATACTCCAAACAATGTACATTTCAAAATGTATTGACCCTTGCTCTCGACTGGGCCACTCCCCATTAACTAGTGCCTGGCAGGGCACAGCTAATGAGTGAGAAAAAAAAAATGGAACAAAAAGGTGGAGAGGAGAGGGAGGGGGAGGAAAGGAAATTACAAGTCACATTTCATTAATCTACAAAGCAATGAATCTGCAGACTTCATCACACTGTCAGGAAGATTAATGACTAAAAAGGCTCAAGCTACCACATGGCTCTGCTGCAAGGTCCCAGAAATAATGGAAAATATAATTGATAGAAAAAAAATCAAACACTACCTATGTGATTGTGTGGCAGCCAACTTCGCAAAATGTTACGAGTGACCAACGCTGGGGAATCCGGGTGTGCCCATGCCCAATTTAGTCACAGCAGCCACAAGAAATAAACAGGTATTTTACTTAAAGCTTTTTGTAGGTGGGTTTTTAGGGCTAAAAACTTGAAAAGCAAGAATGCTTTTTGCCATTGGGAATTTTTCTTGATAGATAGAGATTTGCATTTTTTTAAATTTTATTTTATACAAGGTAAAACCATGATGGATTTAGGTAAAATGCCTCCACTTGGTCTGTAAAAGGCAAAAACGTCAAGCTTTCTGTACATGTTTTAAAATGCCCAGGGAAACAAGTATTTCTACTTTGTTTTTCTTTTCCCAAAGGTGGGAACATCCTTGAAAAGTAGGTGAAGGCTGAGTTTCTAACAAAGTCAAACAATATTAACGCTTATCAGTACAGTGAAACCGACAATAAGGATGTGCTCATATGAGGTTTCACAGCAGCGTGTTACTGCAGAGGGGAGTCCGCAGGGGACGGGAACTTATCGCGACTGTTTCTGTGAGCCACACATCAAGCACATTCACATCTTCCACCTGCGTAATCCTCACAGCTTCCTGGAGGGAGCTGGTATTACTACCACCATCCTCTTCATCATGACCATTTTTACAAATGAAAAAGTGCAAGGGTTCAGAGAGGTTAAGTAACTGGCCCTGCATCACACAGCAACTAAGTAACAGAGTGGGATTTGAACCCCCAGTCTGACGTGAAAATATTTTGCAAATTCATCATTGGCTTGAGCAACCCTCACAAAGCGAAGGAAGGAAGCAAGAAGCATTATGCCCAGGGTCCTGCAGTCAATGCAGAGGGACTTTGGAAACGGGACATCCTCATCCCTCCAGGTTTAGGGAACAGCCCTGAGACAGGAAACCAAGTGCTTGTCCTGACGTGTGGACCGCGAGGCCTTCTGGCTGCTGTGAGGGAATTTCTGAAGTCTCTCCTGAGAACCTCTACAGTCCTGAGTGGATGCCAGGAGCAATACTTTGTATTCTCCATGCAGCACACAGTCAGTGTTGACCGCAGGCTGTGGGTATGAGTGTGACGGGCCGGCCTGCTGGCCGTTGGAGGACAGCAGGTAAGAATGGAACCGTCTTCACCACAGGTTCAGTCTGCAGCTCAGAGTCCCTGCACAGCTGAGCTTGGGATGGATACCTGGCCCCCTCTGTGGATTTACAGCACAGGACATCACCCAAGAACAGAAGAGCTCATATAGATAAGAAAAACTCAGGCTCCAGCGCCAGCACCAGCATGCTCTCCACCCCTTCACTAGGTTGGGTTTTTTTTTTTTTTTTTTGTCTTTGTTTTTGTTTTGTCCACTATTGCCATTCACTCCAATTTTACCCATCTCTGACCCTGTCAAATCTGAATAGCTTTGAGGCTAAGCACAGGCCATGGAGTCAGAGACCCCAGCCCTGTGCCTTTCTTCCTCGAGCAGATCCCTTTGGGTCTCCAGCCCCTGTTACCTCCTTTGTGCACTGGAAAGTGAGACTGGGGCCAGGATGGAAGGAGAGCCTGAGTGCTGTGCTTAGGAAAGTGCTGGCAGGTCCTAAGTGCTCCACCGTGGCAGCCACCACTTAGTGACAATGGGACAGTAGTGATACCAGGAGGGCCAGGAGGAGATCCCTGCAGCGTCCTCCTGCACCTGCAGCCCACTGTCCCCAAGAGGGAGGCTTACTTCCAGCAACGGTGTGCCAGGAGGCCCCATTGACAGTGCCCTCCTCCTTCTGGAACTCCTCCGTGTGGCACACCCTCCTCCGGGCGTCCGTCATGAGGCGGTGCGTGGAGGCATAGGAGTAGGCCAGCCAGCGGAACACGTGGTCGTCGGGAGTGGGGGTGTGTTCCTGCGTCTTCCAGGGGGACCGCACCAGATCGTAGGGGTACGCCACCACCAGCTCGCCGCCCTGCAGGTTGCCGCCCAGCACAAAAGGGATTTTTTCCATCCAGGCTATGACTGCTCTGGTCTCGGCGGCCACCTGTGAACATCCCAAATGGACAAGTAAAATGAGCAGGAAGCTGCTTTCTCTCCCCAGCTGTCAAACAGGGACGTAGTCAAAACAGCAGTGCTTTTATGGAATAATCTTAGTAAAGTTTAGAATTTCAAAATCAATTCTGGAAAAATGTGAAAGAGACTTAGAAAGACTCATAAACCAATCAAATGAATGGGCTTTGTTTGGATCTTGATTTAAACAACCTTGGGGAGGGGGGAATAACAGGGGAAATGTGAGCACTGACCAGATACTTGACAATATTAAGGAATACTTTATTTTGATATAATAATGGTAACGCCTTATGGTTATAAAAAGAGTGCCTTTATTTTTTAGAGATATCTACTGAAATCTTTACAAAGGAAAGGCTATGATGCCTGGGTTTAGTTTTAGTAACCTGGGGGAGGAGGAGAAAGTGAGTGAAGATGTGGACGAAACAGGAATTGGTAAGTGTTAGAGGCTGAGATGGGTCCATGGCGATCCTGGGCAGCTTCCTCCCTAATTCTGTATGTTTGACATCATTTAACAATAACATTTAAGAAAAAAAGAAAACCATGTTAAAAGCTAAAATTTGAAAGTTTGATATGGTCAAGCATTGATCAGTGAAACAAGTATTTATCATAAATTGCTAATCTCTGTGAAGATAATCTCAGTAAGATCAAATTGACAATGACAACAGACATTGGAAATCATTTCACCATGATGTATAGAAAACTGAGTAAGGGATGAGATGGACTTGGGATTCATTAAGTTTTGTTGTTTTTGTTTAAACACCTCAGAGGCCCTGGATTGGACCAATGAGAGAGCTTAGTTCATTATACAGTATCACTGTTGGTCTGTGCTTGGTCCCCCTCTGGTTTTATTTATTTATTTATTTGAGACAGAGTCTTGCTCTGTTGCCAGGCTGGAGTGCAGTGGCACGACCTCGGCTCACTGCAACCTCCGCCTCCCGGGTTCAAGCGATTCCCCTGCCTCAGCCTCCTGACTAGCTGGGACTACAGGCGCCCACTACCATGCCTGGCTAATATTTTATATTTCAGTAGAGATAGGTTTTCACCATGTTGGCCAGGATGGTCTCGATCTCCTGACCTCGTGATCTGCCCGCCTCAGCCTCCCAAAGTGCTGGGATTCCCTTCTGTTATTTATTTCAACATGGAAAACACCTGTGAACCCACCATCCAACCGCAGACCTCCCTAACAATTTCTGTTCTGTGTGCCTACACCATCCAACCTATCCACCCTCCTGCCTCCCACTCAGAGGTACCTACTGTATCCTAAGTGATGTGATTCTCATTCTCTCTCTTTTGTTTTATCCCATATGTGTATACCTGAAAATATACCATTTGGTTTTACTTGCTTTTGATCTAAAAAAAAAAAAAGGCAGGGGCGGAGGGGCGCAACGATACTGCTGGTTGCCTTCTGCAATTTCTTTTTCCTCCCACTCAATTTTGTGTTTCCCAGATTCATCCTGTCGTTGAATAAAGCTATTTTCAGGCTTTTTTTCACTTCAATATGGAGATCCCATTTAATGCATTAATGCCTATTCTTAGATGATGGGCGTTGGTAATTTTCAATCTTTTGCTATAATGAAGAGTGTTGCTTTGAACTTTCTTTTACTGTCTCCTGGTACATATGTGTTGGAATTTGTCTTGCACATATCACCAGAAGTGAAATTGCAGAGGCATAGGATATAAAAATATTCTACTTTACAAGGTAATCAAATGTATACTCATCCACAGTGTATACTCACCCACAATGTACAAGAAATCTGTCCCGTATTCCCTCCTACACTGGGGGGATTTTTACTTTTGCCAAACAATGGACATATAATGTTCTCTCATCTGCATGTCCTTAGTACTAGTGAGGTAGAACATCTTGTCATTTCTATTAATTCTGTTTCCTCCTCTCTTACCTTTGGCCATTTTTCTACTGAATTGTTCATATTTTTATTATTTGTTACTCTTCAGCTTTTAAATTTTCAACATTCTCAGTCATATAATTTATAAATAACTCCTCCCAATTTTTAGCTTGTCACAGTTTTTCAAATCTTTTGAGGAACAGGCTTTCTTACCTCCATGGAGTCGAATTTACTAATCTTTTATGATGAATGCCATTTGCATCTCACCTAAAATAGCCTTCCTCACACTAAAAGCTATATTCAAAATTTGATGAGATATTGTTGTGAATAATTGTTAAATTTTATCGAACACACCTTTCTATAGACAAATCACTTCATATTATTTCTTTGTTTTCTATTATTTCATTCATTTTTGCCCTTGTTTTCTATTTATTAATTTTAATTTTTTTTTTTTTTGAGACAGGGTCTCACTCTGTTGCCCAGGGTGGAATGCAGTGGCATAATCTCAGCTCACTGCAACCTCCACTTCCCAGGTTCAAGCGATCCTCCTACCTCAGCCTCCCAAGTAGTTGGGACCACAGTTGTGCACCACCACGCCTGGCTAATTTTTGTATTTTTAGTAGAGACAGGGTTCCACCATGTTGGCCAGGCTAGTCTTGACCTCCTGACCTCAAGTGATCTGCCTGCCTCAGCCTCCCAATGCCCTTGTTTATAAATTAATCTCTCTTTCTTTGGGTTTCTTCTGTTACTTATTTATTTATTTATTTGCTAACTTCTTAAGTTAGTTAACTTTCAGCCTTCTTTTGCAATATAATAACTTAAAGTTATACATTTTCCTAAAGCACTATTCTTTGCTGTAATCCACAAATTTTCATATGTAATCTTTTCATTATTATTCAGTTCTAATTACTTATTAGTTGTCAATATTTTTTTCTTTGACTTATTCTGTAGAAGTTTTTTATTTTCTAAATACATGATGAGGTTTTCATTAATCTTATTATAGTCTTCTAGTTTAACTGTATGGTGGTGAGACCAAGGTCTGTCTAACACCTATTCTCTGAAATTTGTTGAGATTTCCCTTATAAGCCCAGTTTATCATCAATTTTTTTAAATGTTACAGGATTACTGTGAAGAATATTCTCTAATCATTGGTTATAGAATTTTTTTTTTTTTTTTTTTTGAGATGGAGTCTCACTCTGTCACCCAGGCTTGAGTGCAGTGGCGCAATCTGGGCTCACTGCAAACTCCGCCTCTCAGGTTCACGCCATTCTCCTGCCTCAGCCTCCCAAGTACTGGGACTACAGGCGCCCGCCACCACGCCCGGCTAATTTTTTGTATTTTTAGTAGAGACGGGGTTTCACCATGTTAGCCAGGATGGTCTCGATCTGATCTCGTGATCCGCCGGCTTCGGCCTCCAAAAGTGCTGAGATTACCAGCGTGAGCCACCGCGCCCGGCCATCATTGGTTATAGAATTCTTTCAGGCCCCTTATGTCAAGCCTGTTAGCCTTGTTACTCAAATCTTTATCTTTGCTGATTTCTTATCTATCTAGTCTATCCACAATTGAGAAAACTATTGGTGATGATAGAATTGTGTAATTCTCCTTGTAGTTCTAGACAACAAGGTCAGATAACTAAATTCTAGTCTAAAAGCAAAGACTGAACATCCAGAGACTCTGCACAATTGTGCTAAAAGGATTACTTAGCTCTTATAGCCTAGTGGCTAAGAAAGCCGGCAACCAAATTCCAATTTTGGTCTAAGTGTTCCTAAAGAATAACATAGCTTGAATTCTCAACTTTGCCCAGTGTCAATAGGATGTTAGGTGGAAAAACAAACAAATGAGCAAGAAACAACTAAAACAGGTGATGTGGGAAACATAAGAGAAGATTTAGAAGACAGAAGACTCAGGGGCCTCCCTAGTCTCCTGCCCACATCAGCACCCTTGGGCATCCTAACTGAACCAAGTGGCATTGCTGCTGTCTGTCTTCATCACCCTACTGCTCACTTCCTGAGGGCTGGATGACCCTGGACTGTCAGTCACTAAAGGAGCCCACCCTGCTGCTCCTCCTCCAGTACGTGGCACCCACATTTGCTGTGCTGGGGGCTGGAATGCCAAGGGAGAGCTGCTGTCCTCTCTCCAGCTCCCTTTAATCCACAGTAGGAGAAGTCCAATCTTTTTTTGTTGTTGTTTCTTTGTTTTGAGCTTGCAATTTGCTTGTCTAAAATAGAGCATTTCCCGGCCTTCCTTGCAGTGGCTGATACCATGTGCAACTGAATTCTGGCCAGTGAGAGTTAAGCAGAAGCATTATGTAGAACTGCTTATAGGAAATTGAATTATCTGAGAGAAGAACTTTTTCTTTTCCCCAAACCCTTTCTCTCCTGTTCCTTCAGACACATGACAGTTGGAGCACCAGCTGCCACCCTGGATTATGACCTTGAAGATGAGTGCCACATGCTGACATGGCAGAGACAGAGACAGAGATGAATCCTGGGTTCCTCATGTCTGGCCCTTGGCTGGCTTCCAGGGTACTTTTACGTGAAGAAAGAAAGAAACTTTTACCTTGTTAAGGCACTATTTTGATTTTTCTGTGGCTGCAGCTGAATCCAACACTAACTTATATATCAATAAAGGTAGAACTCTTGAAGAATGTTTACGATCGAAGAATCAGAGTAAGGAGCTCAACTATGATGCCCAGGAAAGACAATAAGAGGTATGGGAGAATTATTTCTTCTACAACATACTCTTTGTAAAACAAGACCTAAGAAATCTGAGGAAATATTTCTCATCTAATTTCATTTTTCTTTCCAAAGAAACACCACATGTAGTAAACCCAAGGGATGTGCTAAAATAAATATAAGATATATTAAGCAATCAGTAAGGGCTGAGGATAATTTCTTAGTAATATAACCGACAGTGAGAAAGATATGAAAGGTAGTAACAAACATGTGCAATTCAGGGGAGGTTGTTTTGGTTTTGAAGCTCCATGTGTTTGTTAAGAAATATAATTAAATGATTTCTCCTCTACGAAGAATCTCCCCAAATATCCACCTAAAAGGTAGTTATTATCTAGCACACTTATCTGCTTTTGGAGAAAACATGAAAGAAAAAAAAATTGTTTCGTCTCTTTCTTAAATGTCCTATCCTCTGCAAATACCAATGGGGGTTAAGCCCGGCCTTTTGCTGCTTTACAGATGAGGGGTATTCTGACTCACCGTGGCATTTTCCGACAGAAACCACTCAGGGATTGCAATATAGTGATTGGGAACTTTCCTGGGGACGTTCTGTCGATCCTCTGCCTCCCAGAGCAGCGTGTTTAAATCAGGAAAGTTGTTGTTGATGTCAATTCCGTCGTGGGTCCAGCGTCCCAGGGACCAGCCTCCCAGCTCCGAGCCCTGGAGACAAGTGAGAGTGTGAAGAATGCAGAGGCTGCAGGACAACGCGGACCCTCTACCATACAAGATGCCTCCATCTCCACTTCCCCTTGGGGAGTGTCTCTAAGCCTCTGGATGCCCTTTGACCCCAAGATGGCATCTAAAGGAGAATATTGAAAAACTTCCTATTAATATCTGGTGGGTGGTAGATAGTTCAGTCAAATTACTCCAAAGAGGGAATTCAGAGAACCACCCCTGCCACATGGAAGTGCTTAAAAAGCATTAGGTTCCTTCTTCCACCCCTACCTTCCTCTCTTCCATACTGGCCAGGTGAACCTCTGAGTAGCAATGAACTCATCATTGCAGTATCACTGGCCACCATAGTAATGCATTCTCCCTGCCTGCCCATGATTCTGGCTCACTATTTAGCAATGCAAATTCCTAACTGACTATATCTGCACCAATAAATGCGACCACATTTCTATACTGTAAAGCTTGTATTTGATAGGTACCATTGTTTTAATATAATTTTCCATTTTATTCCTAGGTATTGTGATATATCACTGTCAATACACAACACAACATAATACTAACTATACTCTATGTTCTCTTTATACATAATTCTGTACATGTGCATATTCTATGCACACCTATAACCTAAATATGTTCTATATCATAATTGGAACATAAAATATAAAGAATATATCAGAATAATAAAACAACTTCCTCAGAAGACTGATGAGAAGATTAAAGGCAATAATCAAGGCTAACACATGCCATGATTAAGTGCTTAGCCAACATAAAGTGGTACTACTGGATTCTATTATTGTTATGTATATAGCAATACTGCTGTTCATCTTCACTTCCTCCAGTATGTCGGCACGTCCACCTCTCAAGGCCACCATCATTCTCAGTGCCTGCTTTGCACCTTTCATAAACCTTGTGGGCTTCCCTGCCTCAGCAGAGACACTCAAAAATAAAACTTGTGTGACCAGGCACGGTGGCTTGCACCTGTAATCCCAGCACTTTGGGAGGTCAAGGCTGGCTGATTAACTGAGGTCATGAGTTTGAGACCAGCCTGGCCAACCTCCTCTCTACTCAAAATACAAAAATTAGTTGGGTGTGGTGGCAGGCGCCTGTAATCCCAGCTACTTAGGAGGCTGAGGCAGGAGAATCGCTTGAACCCAGGAGGCAGAGGTTGCAGTGAGTGGAGATTGTGACACTGTACTCCAGCCTGGGCGACATAGGGAGACTCTGACTCAAAAAATAAATAAATAAAGCTCATAAGGTGGAATTTTGCATAACCCTGGAGCTGGGGCCTCGCTGCCCACATCCTATTGGGTGAGATGGGCCAGGGCCATTACCCCTTCGTAGGCCTTCTCGTAGCCATCGGGGTTGAGGGAGGGGAGGATGTGAATCCGCGTCTCCTCCACCAGGTGGACGATGCGCGCATTCCGGGCCAAGTACTCCTGGCACAGGAACTGCACCAGCAGCAGCAGCAGCTCCCGGCCTAGCACCTCATTGCCGTGGGCCCCCGCGATGTAGTGGAACTCGGGCTCACCTTTACTCAAAGACAGAGAGAAGCACAGGTTCATGTTGAAACACTTAGGGCCAAACAGTGCTTGTCACATTGTGTTAGGGGGAAAGTCTTGAATAATATAAGCTTGCCATTTTAGCCCTATTTGTTCTTTCAAACAAACCTCTAAAATGACATCAGGACAACTGTCTTATTCCCAGAGAGTCAGGTGTGCAAGAAAATGTGTAGAAAAATCTGACATGACACCTCTCACAGGGTAATAATGTCCATTCTTACTTACCAAGAACAGATCAAATAGCATAGTGCTTAGGGCTTAACATTTACAAGTTGAGCACAAGCCATAGCAATCAGTGCCTCTCTTTTGGGAGGCAATTATTTTTCTTAAAATAACTTCCTATTAAGTTTAACAAAGACAAATGAATATAAGCAGAAAATAGTCCATCAGGGCAAATCAGCAGTGATGCAGTGTAAAGTGGGCTTTCTTTAGGGATTTTTTCTTTCAAAGCTCAGCTTTGAAATCTTAGGGTGCTATGGTTTAATGTATGTGTCCCCCTAAAATTCATATGCTGGAACTTAAGATCAAACGTGAGTATTAAGAGGAGGGGCCGGCCGGGTGCAGCGGCTCACACCTATAATTCCAGCACTTTGGGAGAGGGCTCCAGTGCAGGAGTTCAAGATCAGTCTGGGCAACATGGCAAAACCCTAACTCTACAAAAAACAAACAAAAAAAATTAGCTGGGCATAGTGATGCACACCTGTAGTCCCAGCTTCTCAGGAGGCTGAGGTGGGAAGATTGCTTGAGCCCAAAAGGCGGAGGTTGTAATGAGCCAAGATTGTGCCACTGTACTCCAGCCTGGGAGATGGAATGAGACCGTCTCAAAAAAAGGAAAAATAAGTAAAAGAGATGGTGCCTTCAGGAAGTGATGAAAAGATTACTCCTCTTATAAAAGGGTTCCAGAGAACTAGCCAGGCACTTTTGACCTTCTGCTCCTGCCATGTAAGACAAGAAGGGGTCTTAAGAGGAACAGCCCTCACCAGGCACTGAATCTGCCCACGCTTTGACCTTGCACTTCCCAGCCTCCAGAACTGTGAGCAATAAAGTTCTGTTGTTTATAAATTTCCCAACCTCTGATATTTTGTTACAGCAGCCAGAAAGGACTAGGGCCTGGCATTTATCAGTGCTGGGCTCAAGCTGACAACACATTTCCTTCCCTCATTGGCAAAGCTGCTGCTTTTGAGGAAATGTGATTTTACCAGAAGATAAAGTTTTATCATTTAAAATAAACTCCTGCCGGGTGCGGTGGCTCACTCCTGTAATCCCAGCACTTTGGGAGGCCAAGGCAGGCGGATCACCTGAGGTCGGGAGTTCAAGACCAGCCTGACCAACATGGAGAAACCCCGTCTCTACTAAAAATACAAAAATTAGCCAGGCGTGGTGGCGCATGCCTATAATCCCAGCTACTCAGGAGGCTGAGGCAGGAGAATTGCTTGAACCCAGGAGGCGGAGGGCTCCAGGAGCCGAGATTATGCCATTGCACTCCAGGCTAAGCAACAAGAGCAAAACTCCATCTAAAACAAAACAAAACAAAACAAAAAAACCTCCTGAGAGGAACTCCTGAGACTTTGATGAATGTTCAAGTAAATCGGACAAATCTTTGTACCTAAATATCAGCAGATTTCTAAAGAGCTCCCAGATTTACCAAAAAGAAAAACAGAGAAGCCCATCTCACCTATAGAGGTGCAGGCTGGGGAGTGATTGAATGGGAAATGGCTGAAAACAGGAAATATCTAAAAATAGAATTGAATTTTTTTAAGAAGTGGGAGAAGCTCCTCTAGTATGAGCCATTAACGATCAGGGAATCCTGAAGGAGGAAGAAGTTCTGTCCTGCCCACCTCAGCCACTTTCTTCTTTGGCTGTTGTGGTTGGTCTCAGAGGTAGACGACAGAGAATGAAATATGCTCCCTTTGGAGAGAAGATGGGTATTTCCAGTGTAAATAATTCTATAGTCCATATCATAAGATGAGTGGTTCACAGAGCCAACATGTGCAGAATCTGTCTATGTGAGACAGCAGTGGTGTGGACAGCTGACGCCCTGTGGCATGAATCTTCTCATAGGGTGAACAATCTCCTAACTGTTTACATGGGTACCAAAGATGAAGGGGCCAAGCATCCCAGAGGGGCCCTTCTCACCGACTTCATGCTCCCCAGGGTGATCGGAGATCTCCACAGCATACAGCTTCAGGCCCTGGTGGCTTTTTCCAATGTTGTAAATTCTGGTGATATTGGGACACATTTCATTCACAACTTTCATCAACTGAAAAACAAAGTGAATCCAAAACTCTAAGCATTGATGACTATGCACTAAAAGGACAGAGCTCCCAAGAAGACGGAAACCTCTTGCTTTCCTCCACAGCCTCCCAAGTGCATCCACATTCTGCACACTCCTGCTGCTATCACCTCTACCCAGAACACTCTCCTTATATCCCTCTGCCCTAGATAATGCCTGCTTTCCTTCCAGCACCTGCTGTACCATCACCCCCCTAGGAAGAAACTCCTGGCCATTGCCCCCACCCCGTCCCATACTTTCCACACCCCTTGGTTATGGCTATCACTTCCTGTTATCCTCCAAATGTTTATGTCCCCCAAAATCCATAGGCTGAAACCTAATCCCCAATGCATGAAGAGCTGGGCCCTCTCAGAGGTGATTAGTGTCCTTATGAAAGAGGCCCAAAGGAGCTTCTTTGTTCATCTGCCAAGTGAGAATGCAGCACAACGATGGCCCTGTGAACCAGAAAGTGAGCCCTCACCAGACCCTAGATCTGCCAGTACCTTGATCTTGGACATTCCTGCCTCTAGAGCTCTGAATAGATTTATGTTATTTATAAGCTACTCAGGTTACAGTATTTTAGCATGAATGGACTGAGATACTTGCTGATAGGGTTTGGCTGTGTTCCCACCCAAAACTCATCTTGAATTGTAGTTCCCATAATCCCCACATGTCATGAAAGGGACCAGGTGGGAGGTAATTGAATCATGGGGGTGGTTTCCCTCATGCTGTTCTTCTGATTGTGAGTTCTCACAACATCTGATGGTTTCACAAGGGGCTTCCCCCTTCACTCGGCATTCATTCTCTCTCCTGCTGCCCTGTGAAGAGGTGCCTTCAGCCATTATTGTAAGTTTCCTGAGACCTTCCCAGTCATGCAGAACTCTGAGTCAATTAAAATTGTTTTCTTTATAAATTACCCAGTCTCAGGTATTTCTCCATAGCAGCATGAGAATGAAGTAATACACCTTCCTTAGTTGTGACTATCACCTCCCTGGTTGTGGCTATCACATACTTGGTTGTGATTATCACCTCTCTGGTTATGGTGACATCTTCCCTGATTATAGCTATCACCTCCCTGGTTGTGGTTATCACCTCTCTGCTTGTGATCATCACCTTCTTCGTTGTGGTTATCACTTCCCTGGTTGTGGTTATCACCTCCATTGCTATAGCTATCACCACCCTGGTTGTGGTTCTCACCTTCACTGTTGTGGTTCTCACCTCCCTGGTTGTGGTCATCACTTCCCTGGTTGTGGTTATCACCTCCATTGCTATAGCTATCACCACCCTGGTTGTGGTTCTCACCTTCACTGTTGTGGTTCTCACCTCCCTGGTTGTGGTCATCACCTCCCTGGTTGCAGTTATCCCCTCCATGAGTGTGGTTATCACCTCTCTGGTTGTGATCAGCACCTGCCTTGTTCTGGTTATCACTCCCCTGGGTGTAGTTATCACCTCTCTGGGTGTGGTTGTTACCTTCCTGGTCATGGTTATCACTCCCCTGGGTGAGGTTATCACCTCCTGGGTTGTGGTCATCACCTCCCTGGTCGTGGTTATCACTTCCCTTATTGTGCGCATCACCTCCTTTTTTGTAGTCATCACTCCCCTGGTCATGGTTATCACTACCCTGATTGTGGTTATCACCTCTCTGGTTATGGTTCTTATGACTCTTATTGTGGTCACCACTTCCCTCGTTGTGGTTATCAGCTCCCTGGTCATGGTTATCAGCTCCCTGGTCGTGGTTATCACCTCCCTGGTTGTGGTTATCACCTCTCTGGTTGTGGTCATCACCTTTCTGGTTGTGGTCATCACCTTTCAGGTTGTGGTCATCACCTCCTTCATTGTGGTTACCACTCTCCTGGGTGTGGTAATTACTCCCCTGGTTGTGGTTATCACCTCTCTGGCTGTGGTTCTTATTGCTCTTGTTGTGATCATCACCTCCCTCATTGTGGTCCTCATTCTCCTGGTTGTGGTGCTCACCTCCCTGGTTGTGGTTCTTACCTCTCTTGTTTGTGGTCACCACCTCCCTTGTTGTGGTTCTCACCTCCCTGACTGTGATCATCACCTCCCTCGCTGTAGTCATCACTCCCCTGGTTGTGGTTATCATTTCCCTGATTGTGGTTATCCTCTCTCTGGTTGTGGTTCATATTGCTCTTATTGTGGTCACCACCTCCCTCATTGTGATTATCAGCTCCCTGGTTGTGGTTATCACCTTCCTGGTTGTGGCTATCACTTCCCTGGTTGTGGCTATTGCCTCCCTGGTTGTGGTTTTTATCTCTCTCATTGTGGTCATCAGGTCCCTCATCACGGTTATCACTCCCCTGGTTGTGGTTATCACTTCCTTTGTCGTGGTTCTCACCTCCCTGGTTGCGGTTCTCACCTCCCTCAGCGGTGGTTTTTACTTTTTAACTATGATTTCCTGCTTTCTTATTGCCCACTCACTACACTCCAGATCATTGAGGAGACAGACTCAGCCTTTTATCTTTTATGCCTGACCAAATAAATATATCTTAATATCAACTTTTTCTTATAATTTAATGAGCATCTACATTGTTGGGTTGAGCAAATACACACTGCTCCTTCCCTCCTGGAGCTTGCAGCACACAGCCAATAAGAGGCATGCAATGACCCAGTTCATTGCCACTAAGTAAGGAGAGCACTGGGTCACCATGACAACAGGAATCATGGGGTTAAACGGTAGGAAAAGCAGGCTTCAGCAAGGAAGTGAAATAGACACATGCTGTTTTCTGAATTTTGCCTTTTTAGTCAGCTCGTCACACTGATAGCTGAGGTCTGGGGAAATGAGACCAGGGGCCAAAGGAGGTACCAAGGGCTCTGCAAGTCATAGGAGAAAAGGTTACCCTAAAGGTCAAAGGCCGGAGACACCCTCTGCCTAGATGCCTCTGCCTCATGTCACTGAACGAGTACCTGTGAGTTTACTGCAAGTAGCTGTGATTTGCTAAGCTAAATTTGTTTATCAATACCCAAGTGAAAGAAGATCTGATTCAAAGGGCATGTCTTTATTGAGCCAGGCACCAGACCATGCAGTAGGGGCCAGAGGGCTCCAGGGACAATTTCATGACAGTGTGTTAAAAGACCAGGAAGGAAGCCCAGGTGCTGCAGAAACACACAGGAAGGCCATCCTGGCCAGGGTGGCTGGTGGTCAGGTGCCCATTAGGGAGGCCCGTGGCCTTCTGAAAGCTGAGCTGGAACTGAATTGGTGCAGGACAGAGGAAGGGCATAGCCCACAGTGGGGCGGTGTGGACTTGAATGCTTTCTAGCAGGCTGCCAAAAAATCGGATCAACCGAATTATCCATAAAATGTCCTTGTAAAGTGTAGATAAACAAATCTGTTGCAAATTTTATGGTGGGTTGAAATCTATTAGAACTGGAAAATTGGTATTATGTAAAATTTATGATACGTTGGAGTTATATGACTCTGTGCTTCATATGCCTTTCATAACACAACATTCTGTAATGACTGGGAAGAGTGGTTTAATGAGCATCAAGAAGCGTTTCTAAAGGAGTGGGAAGATTTACTGCTGCTGTAGCTTGGCTTTTATGACATGCCTACGAGAGGTGACAGGTGCAGCCTTGACTTGGAATTCAGGGTCTAACCCTCTTACTGCTCCAGGGGTTAAAACAGGCTTCCCTTTATGACAACACACTTTGTGTCACAATATTTAGCTGAGAGAAAGTTGGCTACAAAGGGTCTTATTCCCAAGAATGCTACAACAGAAACCCATCATAAATGGAGAAGCAACATGCAAAGGACATGTAGCTTCTAGAGTCATCGAAGACAGATACTGCAGGGACAGCAAGGGGCCACATACGAATAGCACCATGTTTTAATAAAAGACACAGTAATCACGTCACCAATTATGTTAACAAGAACAGTAAGAATACGCTCCATTTCTCTACTAAGTCTTATCATCATGACTGGGGGGGGGTAAAGTAGAGAAGGCAGAGAAGATCTTTCCCATTCTACAGACTTAGAGACTAAGGCCCAGAAAGCCATCGAATAATTTACCCTGGGTCACCCAGCTGGGAGCAGGAGAAGCCAGGACTTTGGCATCTCAGGGCTCTTCCCACACCCCTATCTGTCCATGAAGGTGTAGTAGAGAAATGAGAACCAGTGCATCCCTGCTGCTTGTTTTATTTGCTGCATACTGTGACCATTCTGATGGCCACAGCATACTTGGCATCTCCTTTGAGACTCCATGTACTAGTCCCTGCTGATGCAGTCATTCTCAGCCAACAGCATTGACCTTAGCAAATCCTATCTGGCAGGCAATTCACCGTCTTACATTCAGATCAGTGACTAGCTCTATGGACATAAAGCCAGGTGGCTCATCACAAACTAGGCAATGAATGCAAGCATTCAGCCCAGGCTGGCTTCCTTCACTGTTACCCCACCCCCTTCCAATTAGCTGCAGGAGAAATGTGCTGTCAGTACTAGTGATCACGACCTTGACACTGGAAGAAGACAAGCATCACCTTCCCCTGAGATGCACACTTAGCTATGGCATGGGAAGATGCTTGGGCCATGAGTCATCAGAATCACCTCCTTATATTCTACCCACTATCACTGTACTTTCATAGCAGCCACACTTTCCCACCGATGGCACAGTATTGGTTAACAAAGTGCATGCCACTGTGCCACGGTATCATAAGCATCTTTCCCACATGAGAACATGGGCCTTTGAAAAATCTTCTTCTCAGTGAAGTTCCTTTACAATTCTCTCTGCACAGTGGCCCTCTGCAATGCCAGGAAGCATCTCTCCAGTGGCTACCAGCACCATCAAAGACCTGGGTGGCAGCCCACTCTGCTCTTCTCAGCAAGGCAACCGTGAACATCCCCAGGAATGGCGTTTCCCGTTTAAACACAATTAATTCTTGTAAGGGAATACAATTATTCTTGAGAGGGGTCAAAGATGGTTTTTTGGAGTCTGGGTCTTTGTGGTAAATGTTTGGGTCTTGATGAATTCAGTCAGAGTAAGGAATAGAATTTTCACCATGACCTTAGAGCATGTATTCTCAAAAGAGATGACATCACCCCAAGGGGCTGAAAATTGTGGCTAAAAAAGCCTTAGGTATTACAATGCTTTGTGTTCCCCCAAAGCTCAACCCTATCTAGCAAAATCCTATTTCTTAATATTTAATATAATGCAGGGAGGATATTAAGAAAAGAAAAGAAGTCTAAAAACTTTCCCTAGGTGGGTAGTAATGAAAAAGAATGTTGAGAAACATCATCTTAGAAAGTACCAGGGTTTGCAAGACTCTTGGTCTCTTCAAGACTCTGTTTTCCCAACTCTGAGATGGAAATAAAATTTGCATCCTGGTGTCTACTGAATCCCAGGCTCTGCTGCTTCACTCTCTACTGAAGGAGATAGAATCAAGAGCCTCAGTTTCTGGCAAAATATCAGAGGGAAATTTTTCATAAAGATGGTAAAATGTTATGCGCACTGACACTTGTGGCATGTTTCATACTTTGTCTGTATTCATGAAAAGTTATGAATTGGGAGATATCCAAACATTCCAGAGCAGGAAAGAAGCTGAGAAAAGTATGATGCATCCACTCACCAGAACATTCTGCAACCTCACAATCACAATTATGAAGACAGCATGGAAAATGGCTAATGATCCAATATTCGCTGAGAAACACAGGGCCAAGATGTAACTATCCTCTCATCAAAACCGTAGGAATTCTGTGAATACAGAAGTTCAAACACCACATGGAAATGGGGAGAAAATGGAAACTGCCTTTTTTTTAGAGTAGTGGGTTCGTGGAGGATTTGTCTTTAGGCTTTTGGTTAGCATTTGATGCTGACACAATGTTGTTTATCCAGTGAATGCAAGTTTTGTTTTGTTCTGTTTGTTTGTTTGGTTTTTAAAGAGGAGAGTAGGGAAGAGGAAAGTTCTCTTCTGCCATCTTTCCTCATTTGCCTGAGAAACAGGCACCGCACCTTGCCCAATGGAAAATAAATTCCGGAAGAAGGGAAGAGGGAAGGAATGGAGTTGGGTGTATCTGGATGTGCAGGCTTGCTGCTCCGCCCTGGCTTCCTGTCCCCACAGGGTCAGGCTAAGCATGGTACAAGTGGGTGGGTCAGTCATGGTCCCCACAGCCTGATGTCCCCGGCCATCCTTAGGTGCCCTGGAAATCAATGTCATTAGATGGCTGCCTTCCAGCCCATGTCTGCCTATGTTACTTTTTTCTATCCACATCACATTGTCTACATATGGGCCATCAGCCAGTACTTGCTGGGTGTTTGGGACCTGACAACACTGTGACCAATCCAAAGAAGGTCATTAACCTTGTCCTCAAAATCACTTCTTCCTCTTCTCCACAGAAGCACACCAGGCCCCTCTCTCTCCCCAACTCACTCTAATAGGTGACCTCCACTGGGCAGCCTGCCTGAGAAATGCCTCTCTTCTCATCCTTCTTCAGGCCCAGGGGCCAGCCCTCCATACAACTTCCAGAAAGACAGCTCTGTGCACCTAAAGAAACTCCACAGACCCCCGCGTCAGGATAAAAGCCTCTCCTGGCACTCAGGACCAGCCTCCTCCCAGCTACCTGCAAATTGTCACAGAACACACCTGTCGGCTCCGACTTCGTGCCTTCACTCTTGCTGTCCTCTCTACTCAGAGCACCCTCCCTCCACCCCTGCCTGCCAGTGCCAGCCACACACGTTGGATGACAGCTGACCCCCTCTGCAACCAAAGCCTCCCAAACCAAGGCCAAGCAGATGGCTCCCTTCTCTCTCCCATCCCCCATGACTGTAAGGACCTCAAATACACACATTGATCAAGTGCACACTATGGATGACAAAATGACAGGGTCTCTTCCCTCATTGCCCCAAGTGAGGGAGACAGGCAATGCACACGTAAACCAGCAACTAAGCAAGAATAAATTGCAACATACGCTATGAAGGTCCTCCGTATTTTCTTGGAACAATTCCCTTTCTCCGCCTTATAGTGGCAATGTCAGGACTTTCTCCTTCCTCTCCTCCTCCCTTCTCCACCCAACCACCTGCAGCTCCCCTCTGCCTGGAACTGTGCCTTGCAAGTCAGTGCTGTCTGCACAAAAGAGTCACATGTCCCCTCATTATCTTCCTCGTACAATGCAATAAGGTTTTCTATTTTCACTTCTTGCTTCCTGCTTCTGTTTCTCATTTTTTTGGTTTGTTGTAAATGTCTCTTTCAATAGTAGGAAAAATGAACACGTTTTTCCTGAGGGAGAAAGATTTCTACAGTAACCCAGCAGACTCCATATGGGGAAACTGCTCAAAATGTTGACTTCTTTCCCATCCCCAGGAGCCAGGAATCCAAATGGCAAATCATTTCTGGCTTGAAGACTCTTCAGGATTGATGGGCGATCTCCCAGACAGTCTCTAGTTGATAACTGCTGAGCTGTGGGATCTCACATGGGTCTTCCAGTGTCACCTGAGGGGGCTGCACTGATTATCCAAAGGTACCTCTTGGCTCCAGTAGTGGTCAGAGTTGCCTGGGGTAATGAAGCATACTCCGCTTGCTCTCCTTGTGAGAAAAGAGCCCCAAGTCTCCACGCAAGACAACTATTTACAGATAACAGCTACCTAAAGTCTCTGTGCAATTCACTCATTTTAAAGGCATTTAGATTTATTGTTTTTGACATTAATTGCACTGAGTTGATATCTGTCTCATTTCTGAGCTCAAGAAGCTGTGCTGAGACGTCCAGTGAGCAAAGCGGAGTTAACACATCAGTGCTCCATAAAATGGAATGGCGAGCAGAGCCATATAAATACCCCAAAAATGTAGAGCAGCAGGGATGATTCACAGCCCTCAAGTCCAAACACATTATCTTGATTTCTGAAGAGCAAGACAGCAAGAAGATTTCTTAGCACATCCCACCTCTAAGTCTGTGCTGACAGGTGTCTGGAAGCTGTGTGAGTATCTCAAGTTAGATCACATCAAGACAAACCAAGCTTGTTCATTCCATGGGATTGGAGCTCCGCTTAATTACTCTGACCTCAGAAACATCTTCCACATTTGTACTGGAGGGCTGCTCCCCTCCCTTAGCACCTACAAGCCCTCCCTTTGAGCCATGTTAATTTGCCCTTGGTGGATCCTTGTTCTGTAAATGTATTCAGAAGGACATTTCTGCATGTTCTGTCTCTTCAGATTCTTAGCTCTCTAAGGATTTCTCATTTGCCAGCTCCTCCCCATGCTTTCTAGCACCTGCTGGGGGTGGGCGCAGAACAAGATTTCATAGGCACCGCACTTAGCGTAGGTACTGCCTTTTTAGCTTGTCCTAATAAACACACTGTCCCTTCCCCCTTGTGCACTCAGTATGCAAATGCTGTCAAACCTCAGAACTATTGGGTTTCTATAATTAAATCTGGGGAAAAAATCTCATCTGGGATTGTCTTTTCTTTCTAACAATACTAAGAGCTATGAAGCTATCAACCAGTAGTTCTGAAACCTGGCTGGACAGCAGAATCACAAAAAGAGGATTCAAAAATCTGGATCCCCAGGCTCCTGTCTCCTAAGGATTCTACTTTAATTGGCCTGAGATGCGGCTCAATTATCACTAGCTTTACAAATTTCCCCAGGTGATTCCAATATGCAATCAAGATTGAAACTCTGAGAATCTGAATAATAAGGGGTAGTGCTATAGTCTCTCCGTGCTGTTTTCCCATCTGCAAATAACAATAACAACAGTCCCTACCCTTCTAGAGTTATTAGGACTGACACGGTCATGTACATAAGTTGGTCCTATGTGAATATTTTCCGCTATTATTATCATGTTATCCTAGATCTTTTTTCTTCTTCAACTCTGCATCTGACCAACATCCTTAAATAGCACTCAAAACCACAATAATTCTTAAGATCTACAGTATTAACTGAGAAGAACCTGGATTCAAATTGTGTTTCAATAATCTGCCAGCCAGGAAGCCTTCCTCTGGTCACCTGAACCCCGAATCTTGAAATGACAAGCATTTAATGTGTCTTCAGCACATCAAATGATCATTCAGATCCCTAATCATCAACTTCTGGAAAAAAAAATTTAAGCGCTTATGGACACATAATATGTTGCTTTTTTTGACAAATTCCTGGCATGAGGCTTTGTGATCTGGGTCTTACCTGGCGCATTTCCTTATAGTTGTGGTGTTTAAAATCCAGGTCATCAGTGGTGGTCATCTCATTCCGGCGGTGATAATAGTTATTAGGATCTAGGGACAGAAACATGATTTTGAATTCACTCCCATCCTTCTATCTCCCATGACATCTCTGTTAGAGACACATGGGGACTGCAGGGACAGTGCAGTCCAATCTCTAGCTTCTAAGGTTGGTTCAGAGATGAGAAAACCAAACTGCAGGAAGCAACTTAGGTGTCCGAATTACCCAGTGGTTAAGAGTGTGGAGCCAGAATACCTGGGTTCAAATCGCTGCTCTTCTACTTACATGCCGGATGAGTATGTAAGTGGGCAAGTTACCTGCACAGTGTTTGACTTGGTTTTTTACCCATAAACAAGAAAAAGAATGGTACCTCTCTCAATGGTTTATTGTTAGCATAGATGGGACAAATCTATGCACCCAGCAAGCTGTCAGCACTACATAAATAAATGAATGGGTATCAAGACTCCACACATATGCACGGAGACTTCTGGAAGGATGTGGACCCTATAAGTCTCTTACCCAGCATTCATTCCCCTTCCTTCCTTCCTAAAAAAGCCCTATGTTTGGGAATCCCCTTTTCCCACTTCTAGGAAGATCTCAAGTCCCTAGCTCCAGGGCTCCAACATGACTGGCCAATCAGAACACAGCATCTACTGGCCACTGTCATTGATCCAGATTGAAGGGAAGGACTTGATTGACACAGAGGAGGATTGAGTAACAATCTCTCCCCAGCAGTAAGAATGCAGAAGCACATTGCCCACTCACTACTACGGCCATCTGACCTCAAGAAGAGCTAGCCTCAGGATGACTTCCGTGGTGTAGATGGCCCACAGTAGAAGTCAGAGAACTCCAGTAACACTAAGAGCAACTGAATCAACCAACCCAGAGCCCAACCTTGGACAAGATAAAGACCAACCTTTGCAGCTAAGCCAGTGGGAACTGGGGTTTCTGCTGTGGGAGCTGAAGCACCCTAGCGGATATAATCAGAATGTGTTAACAGAGCTGACCTTTGGGGACTGGGATTCGGGGGTCAGGGAGGCAATGTCTGCTCTTCACTTGATTCCCTTCCATATAAATTGACTCCCTCTCTGCATTCCTGTAAGTGTGTATGGTTTATATAATTACAAAAACCAAGAACACAGAGAAGAGAGGATAGGACACGGAGGAGCAAGAGCAAGAAGGAGGGCAGCCTTGAATGGACCACTCCATCTGCCTTGAGGTCCCCCAGTCAGCCTGGTGACATCTCCGTCAAGAAGATGACACTGGAAATGTGGTGCATTTCCTGCTCTGTTCAACGCTCCCTCCAATGCAGAGAACCCGCTTCCCTAGAAACCGTGTGAGCAATGTGGGAACCATGCAGTGTCTGTTTAACCCAGTGGCTCTCAGGGCCACTCTAGAGGCAGTAAGGGCAGTAGGGGGATGAGCACTCTGTAGTATGTGGAGCAGCGAGGCCAGATCTGTGCCACCAACTGTGGTCCACAGACCAGTAGCATTGGCTGTTCGCTAGATCCAGCCCTGATCTACTGAATTAGAAACCACACTGCAACAGGATCCCAGCTGGCTCTGTAGACATTCACAGTTTGAGAATACTCAGCATGTGTTACATACATCTGCCATCAACTGAGCCAGCCCTGTGCCTGCATCCCCACAGCCACAGGTCACAAGCGCCATATTCAAAAAGATCAAGGTTCACTTAAAGACTGGCTTCACCCTTGAGAACAGAGGCCACTTGCAACAAGTTAAAAATCACATATAGACTCAAGCACTGAAAATACAGCTTTAATATTCACAAACGGTTTTCTAGTCATGCAATTACAAACAAATAACTGTTATGGGAAGGGAAATAACGTGGGAGTACAACTGGCATTTTGTCCAGACAAGAAAGCAAAGCCATTTAGGCTTAGCCAGATGCCTCAGTGATTTATTTCTCAAGCCCTTTCCTTTTGGGAGTAGAGGCTGACCACGCCTCGGGCAAGCTGCCTTCCCCTTGATTTCCAAACCTGCCAGTTTCAAAGCAAAGGTAAAACATGTATTTCGCATTCATTTACACCTAACTTACTCGCAGGCTGTTATCTAAGAGCTATTCAACATGCCCTAAACCTCGGGGGGCGTCTTTTCAAAGGACTTTAAAGCCCCTTTTGTTTTGGAACACAAATTATGCCTTCAAGGTTCTCAAAAAGGATTGAAGAAAAACTGAGAGCCCTAAATACAAAAGAGCACTGTGTTTGGCAACAGGCAACATTCTTCCTTCCTCAAGGTTAATCGGGCTTCTGAAAGGTATGGGTACCTTTTCCAGAACTGTCTCAGAACTTCACAACTTCCAGTCACCCACATTTTGAACAAATACTCCCTTACCTGTCCATTTATTCTGATTGGGCAAAGTTTTATTGAGACCCTCCCTATTAGGAGCCCAGCACAATGAGTGAGGACTGAGCCCAGAGTCGATAGACAGAGCCAGTTAGTCATCTAAGCCAGCTATTCCCGGCTTCCTTCTGTAGACAAGAGAAGCCCTTCCTCCTGTCAGAGTTGTTTGAACCAGAGCGACTCCATCTTGAATAGGAGCTGCGGAAAATGAGGCTGAGACCTGCTGGGCTGCATTCCCAGTAAGTCAGGCATTCTAAGTCACAGGATGAGATAGGAGGCTGGCACAAGGAACAGGTCATAAAGACCCCACTTATATAAAACCGGTTGCAGTAAAGAAGTCGGGAAAACCCATCAAAACCAAGATGGCAACAAGAGTGACCTCTGGTGGTCCTCAGTGCTCATTATACACTAATTATAATGCATTAGCATGCTAAAGGCACTCCCACCAGCTCCATGACAGTTTACAGATGCTATGGTAAGATCAGGAAGTTACCCTATATGGTCTAAAAATGGATGGACCCTCAGTTCCAGGAATTGCTCCCTCTTTCCCAGAAAACTCATTAATACCCCACCCCTTGTTTAGCGTGTAATCAAGAAGTAACAATAAATAGAAGCAGCTGAGTGGCCCAGGCCGCTGTTCTGCCTATGAAGTAGCCATTCTTTCTTTCTTTACTTTCTTAATAAACTTGCTTTCACTTTACTCTATGGATTCATCTCGAATTCTTTCTTGCGTGAGGCCCAGGAACCCTCTCTTGGGGTCTGGATTGGGACCCCTTTCCGGTAACACTCATGTGGGGAATCTATTCCAGGTGCTTCAGATATGCAAGTGTGGGCCTGTGACTCAGGAACACACTTCCTTCCTTCAGCTGGGCACTGGCTCAGAGATGATCCCAGGATCCAAGCCAGACCAATCAGATGACTTTTCTCACAGAGCTTGCAGGAGCACAGACTCTTCTGCTGGAGCCCTCGGAGGGTAGGATGTGAGTGGGAAGTGTTTGTGGCCAACCTGCCAGTCTGCAAGGTAGTGACAGGGGGAGCCCCGACCTCCACACAAAGGCCCTGAAATGTTAGCTCTTTTCTTGCCTGAAGCCAAAGTCAGACCTGCCCCTGGAATTTTCACTTATGTGAGCCCGAATTTCTTTACATTTTTCTTAACCTAATTTGAGTAGGACTTCTGACCTCTGAAACAGAAATTCAGGCTGATCCAGTCTATGGGGGCTTTATCCTCACAGAGGGAGCTTTGATCCCTTCCTGTGGTTACTTCTATACCTCCTGTGTATGGAAAACCAGCTGATTCGTCAGCAACACCTTAGTTACGGGGATCAACAGACTCCAGGAGTGGAGCCTGAAACGCTCTTTCCAACCTTACTTCCCTTATTAAACTACTCAAGCATTCTGCTCTGTCCAAATTGGTCTACTAATCCTGCCCTATTATGGGCTGAATTGTGCTCCCCCACCAAAGAAAAGCTATGTTGGAGTCCTCACCCCCAGTGCTTGAGAGTGTGACCTTGCTTGGAGATGGGGTTTTTACTAAGCCTTTTGAGTTCAAGTGAAGTCATTAGGTGACGCCTCATCTGATAGGGAGATTTGAATACGGACATACACAGGGGGAACGCCAGGTGAGTGAAGGCAGAGGCTGCGGTGATGCACTTAGAAACCGAGGGATGTCAAAGGCTGACATCAAACCACCTGCAGCTCTGAGAGAGGCCTGGAGCAGACTCTCCCTGCAGCTCTGAGAGAGGCCTGGAGCGGACTCCCCCTGCAGCTCTGAGAGAGGCCTGGAGCGGACTCCCCCTGCAGCTCTGAGAGAGGCCTGGAGCGGACTCTCCCTGCAGCTCTGAGAGAGGCCTGGAGCGGACTCTCCCTGCAGCTCTGAGAGAGGCCTGGAGTGGACTCTCCCTGCAGCTCTGAGAGAGGCCTGGAGCAGACTCTCCCTGACAGCCCCAGAAGGAACCAGTCCTGTCAACACTTCGCTCTTGGCTTCTGGCCTCCAGAACTGTGGCAGGATAAGCTATTCTAAGCCACCAGTTTGGGGCACCTGGTTATACCAGCCCTAGGAAGCTACTACCTGCCCTAAACATCTCTGCCTTCTCACCCCCGAATCCTCCTGTGGTTTTCTTTTGATTCCTCTGAGACCAGTACAAATGTCCGCTGCCCTGTAGGGCCTTCTGGTCACCCTCATCTCAGTCATTTCTTACTCCTCAGACATGGTCATAAAATAAATCCCTCAATCACCTGGACTACCCTTCACCTCCTTTCAATAATCTATTCTCAGATATCCCTGACATAAATTCATGGGAGGCCTCCGGAGACTAAGAGCTCACACCCTCACGAAGCAGCCTCTCGCACTATTTTCAGCCCTAATTGCTAGGAAGGTCCTCCTTTACCAAGCTGAAGTCTACCTGCTGATCTTAATTCATTCCTCTTCAGCTAGGATGACTAAGCCTTCTCCCTTTCATATACGATGGAGGCAGGAGAATAGGGCCTGGAAGAAGGAAACATAAGGCCAATTCATGCTGACTTCCTAGAACTAAATCAAATGGAAACACTTCAGCTATGACAGGAAATACCCTTTCCATTTACAGAGGGCATACACCAAGTAAATGACTTTGTAACTTTACTTCATCCTCTTCATTTACATAGGGTATACATGAAGTGACCAGTGGAAACCTCTAGAAAATTCTGTAATGGGGCTCTTGAGCCCCCACGCTCAGGCCTGCCCCCACCCTGTGGTGCGTACTTTCATTTTCATTTTCAATACATCTCTGCTTTTGTTGCTTCATTCTTTCCTTGCTTTGTTTATGCATTTCGTCCAATTCTTTATTCAAGATGCCAAGAACCTGGACACCCTCCATCAGTAACATGACGGTCCTACAGATTTGGAGGAAATGTAGCCTATTTTCCCCTAAGTTGTCTCTGTTCCTGCCTAAACATCCCTATTCCCTGCACAGCCCTCACGATGATTATTTCCAGGGCTCTCACTACCCCGGTTTCCTCCTCTGAACACACTCTATTTTATCTGTCGCTTCCCCAACCTATAGTACGTGGGACTCTAACATGTGACCTAACAACAAAGCAACCAACTTATCCCGGTTTTTCCCAGGACTGTCCTGGTTTTAAACAGGAAGCATCATGTCATTGGAACCCCTCAGTCCCTGGCAGCCTGGGTTGGTTGGTCACCCTCTCCAACCAGCTCAAGCAACTTTGGCTCGGTATCTCCTTTCCTGTGACAACTTAATTATGTGGCTTAAATCACTTTAGCTTTTTAAGGATCACAGCTCTGACTCGGCAGATGCATGCCTGCAGATGTCTTCTAGTTAAAAATTTAATTATTAATTGATCAGCCTGTTATTTTGCTGTCTTAACGACCACAGTATATGAGAAAGCAATCTCATGATCCCATCTTAGGCTAGATATGACCTACATTTGGCCAATGCCCATTGATTTATGCAGATGTAGCTTTAATCTTGAAGCAAAAAGCTTTTACTGACTTCATCCTATTGTTCACTGGACACTGCTACATGCCCAGCACTGTGTGAGATGCTGGGGAAATAAGCATGAAAGATACAAGGCCCCCAGCCATGAGGGGCTCATTCAAGGCTCATGGAAGGAGTACACGCATCCGCAGACAGAGACAGACGTGTGGCAAAGGCTGCGTTCCTCTTCATCTTCTGTTTCAGGAAGCAAGCACATGTGTGAGAGAGAACAAGAGACAGAGGCCCTGCTTCCGGCTGCCTTCCCTGAAACACGAGGCCTAAGCTCTTCGGCATCAGGCAGCTCAAGCAGACACTGACCCCATACCCGACAGCAAACAATTGGACATTCCCAGGACCCTATGCACATCCACAGGTTGTTCAGAAGTGAGAAATAAAAATAAAATTCTAAGCCCCCAACTGACTGAATGGACCACTTCTTGGCCAAGAGAATCCCAGAGAAACCTTGGAAGCTGAGTTCACAGCTACAATGGATGGAGATGGGACACTCCTCATTATACCCCATTCCTCGCTGCCAGTCATTAGGCTTTCTACCCTATGGGCTAAACAGAAACCAGTCCTTTCAAAAGACAAGATCCTTCCCAGGCACAGTTTATCTTCCCAAGCACCAAAAAAAGACAAGATCCTTCACCCCTCTCTGAGACGTTGCCTCCTCTATTCCCTTTTTCTTCAAATGTTCACCTATCTTATGTCAAATGTAGATTTACCGGGCACTAAAGTCTCCCAAAGATGTCATCATTTGCCTCAGTGCCAACCTGCCCCCCTTCTTGTAAGGAAAATGTATAAATACTAAATCTCCTGAGAACCTCTGGAAAAAACAGCCACAGATGCTTCTGTGACTTGTGTTTCTCTGGGGCACACCCTCAGTTGGCTCAAAAAACCGTGGTGATTTGAGACTCAGGCCACAATCCCTTAGAGGAGGAGGAAGGAAGAGGAGGTTGGCTGAGGTTTGAGTGTCAGTGGTAGGAGGCCTGGGCTCTGAGGTGGCTATAGCCAGTTCCCCATGCAGCTGGGCTGTGAGCCATGTTGGGGACCAGATGACAGTGCAGACAGAGATGGAAAAGGGACACAATTGGAAGAGGAGATCTAGGAAAGGTGGAAGGAGGCCCCAGGTGGGCCTGGCAGCATCAGAACCCATCTCACCCTCTGCTGGTACCAGCACCCACACCAGCCACAGCTCAGGGCTCCTGAGCCCCAAACCAAGCGCCTGCTCACTACATGAGACTTTTTCTTTTTCTTTTTTTTTGAGATGGAGTTTTGCTCTTGTCACCCAGGCTGGAGTGCAGTGGCGTGATCTCAGCTCACTGCAACCTCCTGAGTACTGGGATTACAGGCACCCGCCACCATGCCCAGCTAATTTTTGTATTTTTAGTAGAGGTAGGGTTTCGCCATGTTGGCCAGGCTGGTCTTGGACTCCTGACCTCAGGTGATTTGTACATAGGACTATTCTTAAAAGAACAGTAAGAATCCCAGATCAAGTCCCATTACTGGGACTTCAAAGGGACCAAGATTCTTGGGCTGCTGTGCTTGCTGTTTGCTGCCTTCTGGTTGGGACCTTGACTGAAATGAGTAGGTGCTTGACTGGGGAAAAGAGGTTCCTTTTTTGGGAAGGCAGCTCACCTGCAACCTAGAAGCCTGGGCTTAGGATACCTGTGAATGCTCCATCCAGACTGGCAGACCCACAGGGACAGCAAATTCCAGGTTACCCAGGGATGGCGGAGAGGACTGGGGAATGATTACTCTGGATTTGTAGCCCCCATTTTTCTAAGAGATGGTTTAATTATTTTTTTTTTCTCTCTTCTTTTCTTATTCCCCCAGTTCCCCACTTCCCACTTAGCCCTTTAGAAATGCAAATACAGGCCAATAGTGGTGGCTCATGCCTGTAATCCTAGCACTCTGGGAGGCTGAGGTGGGTGGATTACCTGAGGTAGGAGTTCAAGACCAGCCTGGCCAACATGGTGAAACCCCGGTCTCCACTAAAAATACAACAATTAGCTGGGAGTGGTGGCACACACCTGTGATCCTAGCTACTCAGGAGGCTGAGGCAGGAGAATCACTTCAACCCCAGAGGCAGAAGTTGCAATGAGCTGAGATCGTGCCACTGCACTCCAGCCTGGGTGACAGAGCAAGACTCTATCTCAAAAAAAAAAAAAAAAAAAAAAAGAAAAGAAAAGAAAAGAAAAGAAAAGAAAGAAAGAAAGAAAGAAAGAAAGAAAGAAAGAAAGAAAGAAAGAAAGAAAGAAAGAAAGAAAGAAAGAAAGAAAGAAAGAAAGAAAGAAAGAAAGAAAAGTAAAAGGAATGCAGATACAACCTTTTACCTCCCCCTTCACCAGCCTCTCCCTACCGGGCAAGTTCTTTTAATTATCTGCTCCAAAACAAGTCTGGAGAGTTACAAGTGGATTTATAAAGCAAAGCAAGCCCGATATGAAACTTTCCCCCTCCAGGAGGTTGCCTGCCCATGAAGGTGCCGGCAGTCACCAGCCCGACCAACCAGTAGGGAAGGCATCAGAGCTAGCATGGACCCTTCACCCTTGCTTGTTCCCTCCCCTGCCTTTTAAAAGTGCCCACTTTCTGCTCGGAAAGTGAAGCGGCACATTTAAAGACAAGACGCCTCTTCCCCTAAGCTGGCATCAGAATAAACCACTTTCTTTATACCAGACCTCACTCTTGTTAATTGGACTCTGCATGCAGTGAGAGCAATGAACCTGCTGTTCAGTTTCAGGTTCAGGGAGGTTTTAGGGGGCGATGACAAAGTTTTGAAACTAGAGAGACCTGGGGCTTGCACAACATTATGAATACACTAAATATCACCAAAGGGTACCCTTTAAAAGGCTTAGTGTATATTATATGAATTTCACCTTGATAAAAAAAAAAAAAAAAAAAAAAGGATCCCTAGCCCCCAAAGTGCTCTCTGAGGACTGAGGACACCGGAGGTGCTAGGTCACAGGAGATTTTTCTTTATCTGGTACAACACCAGCTCCCACCCAAGGAACAGCTGCCACGGTGGCCTTGCGACCTCCCTAAGCCCCAACATGCTCAGCAGACCCCTGAACACACATGGCCTGGCTCCACATGTGAGCTGAGCACGAAACCCCTCCCCCTCCCACAAAGAGCTGGCTGTCTGATGCAGTCACCTTTGTCCAGACCCCACTGACTGCTCTTATGACAAAGTAATTCCTACAGAGCAAGGCCAAGAGAGACCCAGGAGCTGCAGACTCCCAGGCACAGCTTCACCTGATCCTGGGTCATCACTGTCAGCAAGAGCATCAAATCTGCCACCCCACAGGGCCCCTCAGAGGTGGCAGCACATCCTCTGTGCTTATTCGCTCACTTCCACCCCGTTTCCTATGTCCCCATCACACGGCTTCTCTGCTGTGGGAGAGGGAGTCCAGGAAACCCTCTGGTTCCTTGGCAGATGCTGCTGTGCCGACAGCCCTGGGCCAATTTGCAGCTTGACTGGCAGGGAAGCTGTCGGGAAAGACAGTTTTCAAGAGTGTCACTGTTTTAACAGTTTCCCAAGATCATCAACATTGGGCAGCTGGACCATGAAGAGAAATCTCACATTTATTTAAACTTGATAATGTTAGAGACAAATGCTTGTTCCTTGGTGCTGAAAAGAAGAACCAGCACTCAAAGAATCTTCCCAGCAAGGCAATTTTACTTCTATGGAAGGGTGCAATGTGCAGATGGAGCAACGGTGAGAGCAGCCTGAACGAGGGAGGGGAAAGGGTTCTTATTCCTGACGCAGGTAGCCCCTGCTGCTGTGCTGTTCCGCTATTGGCTAGGGTTGGACCTCACAGTCTGAGCTGATTCCAACTGGCTATTTTAGAGGGCAGGGGTGCGAGCCAGAGTGGCATGGTGAGTAGTTTGGCCAGAAAGGTGGTTACAGAACAGGTGACTCAGGATAATTCAGGTCAGAGCAGGTGACCAGGGGTGACTCAGGACGGAGCAGGTGACCAGATGTGAACTACTGATTAGAACTGGTGGGAAAGGTTGTTTACTGAAACTAGGGGTGAGGGGGCAAAGAGAACCAGGAAGTTAAACTTTAAAATGGAGAACAAAGAATAAGAGAGTTGAACATACTGACATACTGGTTCTTTGAAGAGAAACTTGGAGTTCACTATATTTAACAGTAAGGGGAAGCTGCCTTCTGCTGCTGGGAGGACAGGCTGCAGCCAGCAAGGGCTGATCCCACCTCAGCGGAGAAGGATTCACCAGGAATAAAGGCGTCTCACAGGTACAGGCAGGTCTCCCGCATTGTGCCAGGAGAGACAGGGGCAGCAAGTGTATCTATCTTATCTCAGATTCCCAAGCATCTGCCTCAGCAGGCACCTCATACGTATTTAATATATGAATGAGTGAGTGAGTAAATGAATAAATGGATGGGTGGACATTCTAGTCAAGTTATTTGGGAAAGGCCAGTTATGAAGAAGATGCACATTCTAGGGCACATGAGGTCTCTAACAGGGAGCCACCTGAAGCTGCGATGCTATCACCCTATTACCATGGCAGAACAGAGAATGGAAGGTAGGGTGGGGGTTAAAATTATAAAGCCACATCGTTGGGTTGAGGACAGTCACGAGGGTGTGCCATCTTTGAGTCTCAGTATTGGTTTCCTGGGGCTGCCATAACAAAGCACACCACACTCCAGGTGGCTTAAAACAGCAGAAATGGGGGCCGGGCGTGGTGGCTCATGCCTGTAATCCCAGCACTTTGGGAGGTAGAGGTGGTAGATCATCTGAGGTTGGGAGTTGGAGACCAGCCTGACCAACATGGAGAAACCCCGTCTCTACTACAAAAACTACAAAACTAGCCGGGTGTGGTGGTGCATGCCTGTCATCCCTGCTACTCAGAAAGACTGAGGCAGAAGAATCGCTGGAACCCAGGAGGCAGCGGCTGAAGTGAGCCAAGATGGTGCCACTGCACTCCAGCCTGGGAACAGCAGAAACGGACTCTCTCTCGGTTCTGAAGGATACAGCTTCAGGGCGTCAGCAGGGCCGCAGTCTCCCTAAAAGCTCTAGGGGAGGATCCTTCCCTGCGTCTCCCAATGTCCGTTGACTGTCTGCAACCCTTGGCTTCTAGCCACATCACTCCGACCTCCACCTCTGATGTCACGTGGCATTCTCCCTGTGTGCCTCTGTATGTCTGTTTTCTCTTCTTAAGGACACTAGTCATTGGATTAAGGGCCCACCCTCATCCAGTATGATCTCTTGATAGATAACATTTGTAAAGACCCTGTTTCTAAATAAGATCACATACAAGGTTCTAGGGGGACCTCCTCTTGACTGATTATATCTGCAAGGACCCTGTTGCTAAATAAGATCACATTGTAGGTTCTGAGGGGGACATGAATTCTGGGGACACTATCCAGCCTGGTGCAGTCAGTCATGGCGAGCCCTGAACAAATGCCCACTGCGAGAGGCCGTCCTTCCGAAGTGAGCTGCTTCTGTACAGTGAGCAGTAGGCTTCTTGCTGCACAGCTGAACCCAGGCCCAGAGTTTGAGACAGGCCAGGAGAGAAATCTGTGGTTCCCCATGTGACCTGTTATTTCAAACTCAAATCCCAGAGTACTTTGCACAGGGAGAGGCCTTGGCATTCTTGTTATTGGGAAAGCAATGATTTAGCACCATTAGCGAGTCACAGAGAGCACAGAAAACAAAACCAGGACAGGGTTAATGGGAGGAAGTATCTTCTCACATCCACTCACCACCTATGGGATCTGGTGACCTCAGAAATGAGGCAGCCACAGAAGAAAATAGCCAAACCTCGGGCAGGGCAAGGATGAAGAAGGGAAAATTGGGAAAAATAAAGCATATTGAGCACTAACCATGCACTGGTGCTCTACAAGCACAGTCATTTAGTCTTCACAGAGTCCCGGATCAGGAATGGAGGGGCTGCTGGAAACTTACAGTCAAAACAAGAGCAGCCTCTTCTGCTTCCTAGGGGAGTAGCAGAGCTCTTCTCACGGAACTCATGGTTTTGAAAGGCAAGGCGCCAGCTAGCCAGGATGGAAGAAGGTCTCTATCAAAAAAAAAACCCAGACATTCCGCCCACCACCCCAGCCCAGAAGCCCCAGAGACAGGAAGCCAGGGGACAGCAGAGACAGAGATGGGAAATGAGAAGCAGAGACAGATAGGAAAGATCTCCCCAGGGAGAGCACAGTTCTGACGCCAGTGCGGCAGGGCAGCAGGCTAGACCGGGGAGGAAGGCAGTGAGCAACAGATTGGTTCCCCTTGCTGGGATGACAAGAAAACTCAGGAAGGGAAATGCTGATTGCCTGGGCTGCCCTTTTGTTATCCCCAGACCTTCTGCAATACTCACGCATGCAAATTGGCATCAGTGGAGACTGCTGTTCTAGAACCCAGAGCCACTGGCAGGAAAGACCCAAGGCAACCCAGGGCCCCGCAAGCAGTAGAAGACAGGTGGGTAGCCACCCCAGAGTCCCCAGAATCCCTAGGGAAGGAGGAGATTTGGGATTTCCCATCGGACTGTAAGGAATATTTGTGTTATTTTATTTGAATGTTTTATGAAAGAATGACCACAGAAGTTGAAGGACTCAGCCACACCCCTACAGCGAAGGTATTCCCTCCACTCCATAGGAAAGTAAACCATAGAACATTTGCACAGGCTACCTGAGACCACAGTTGCAGAGGAATAAAAGTGGAATTTGCACCCAGGTCCGAGCTGAGCCAAAGCTCATGACCCTTCTGTCCACCAGGCTTCCCCTGAAAGCAGTGTGAACTCATATCCTTTTTAAGGCCCCGGCAACCAGAAGGGCTCAGCTGGTACTCAGCAACTCCAAGAAGCTCGTCAATGCCCATCAAAAAGACTCTGATGACATCACCCTCAGCAAAAGGAGGCCTAGAATGAGGAAGCCAATGGCTGCTTCATGCCCTCTAATTCCTATCTTTTCAAGAGCCCAGGCCTGGGGCCCAAATGAATGATCAACTCCTTGGCACAAGAGGGTATTCAGACTACAGGCCCGACTTTGCAAACAAAAATGGAAGGGAGCAAAGCAAATCAATTTATGTACAAAGTCTTGCACCCATAGTGACCCAACAGAGCGACAGCCCATTCCTTTCTCCAATTTGTTCATCTTAATGGTGGGTGGGGTGACTGGCTGAAACATCATAGCTTAGCAAGACAGGTGGTGGCCTTACGATTAAAATAGCTTTTCAATAATTATGAACTAGTGAACATGGGCTGGGAGGATGTACATATTGGGAGGAAGGACGCAGCGTGTCACTTGCTCCTGGCCGACTTGGAGGACTGACTCCAAGGCACTGCCTTTCGGCAGCTCCTGTGTGCTTGAGGGAGTGGCTCCTGTCCACAGATCTCTGTACCTGTTACTAGGTTCTCTGAGTTACACCCAAGAACCCTGGACACTTCAGTGCTGTGCAGAGGGAGGACAGTTGCTCAGACCTGGTGGCCAGGAAGATGAGGTAGAAGGAGTGACAACTTCCCCCAAAGACACCTCACACATTCATAATAGAAGCTATTGGGCATTTCCAGGGGCTCAAGCACAGCCACCTCCCTATCTTGAAGGTCATTTCCTACAATGCTGGGTACCAACCCTGTAGCCTAGTGGGGTAATCATTTGCAAAGCTCACCTGGTCCTTTTAAGAGCCAGGCAGTATGTAATGCAGTGTTGTTTGCAACAGCAAAATCTCTGAAAACCATCAAGGCCATGACCATCTGGCCAGTCAGCTGGCACAGTTCTTAACTCGCGTTTTTTTTATTGTTAAAACTTTATCTTCAGAATTCTCCCCAGGTTCTGATAAGCATAGATATTCAGTGCAAAATGGACTAGTCCATTCAACCTTAGAAAAGAGGACTTTCTTTTACTGTTTTTTATTAATAGCAATTAAATTATTTTTATTTATTTATTTAAGGCTGCGTGTGTGTGTGTGTGTGTGTGTGTGTGTGTGTGTGTGTGTGTGTGTATTTGAGATAGGGTCTCACTCTGTCACCCAGGCTGGAGTGCAGTGGTGTGATCTAGGCTCACTGTGACCTCGCCTCCCGGGCTCAGGTGATTCTTGTGCCTCAGCCTCCCAAGTAGCTGGGATTACAGGCACCCGCCACCACGCTGGGATAATTTTTGTATTTTTAGTAGAGATGAGGTTTCATCATGTTGGTCAGGCTGGTTTTGAATTGCTGACCTCAAGTGATCCACCTGCCTCAGCCTTGCAAAGTGCTGGGATTACAGTCGTGAGCCACCATGCCCTGCCAAATTACTTTTAATTGTGGAAAACTACACATAACATAAATGTTACCATCTTGATCATTTTTCCAGTGTATAGTGCAGGAGTGATGAGTACATACACCTTGCTGTGAAACCACCAGCCATCTCCAGAATGTTTTCATCTCGCAAAACTGACAGTCTTTACCCATTCAACAACAACTCTCCATTTTCTTTTACTTTTGAGCTTTAAAAATTCTATTAATAGATCATGGTATATGGTAATTCACTTTTCAGCTCAAAAATTTCTGGAAACATTATGCATAGAGTCTTAAAAAGCACCAGCACCCTCGTCCGCCCCCACCGGAGAGTTCACAGGAAGACGGTGAGGGAAGAAAGGGACAGAACAAAGGGATACAGAAGCAAAGGTAAATGAATGTTTCATGAGAAAGAGGCCTGGGAAGTGCAGACTTGGAGAGGCTGCATTTAAACCACGAGGTCACCTTGGGTAATCCCTGGCCCTGGCCTCAATAACTTTTACAAAGGAATCTCTCTAGCACCAGGGTGATGAGCAAGACTTGTTTTGCGCCCCTGAGCAGCCCCATCCCTGGACATGACCCCATCAGGCGGCATGCATGAACAGCCACTCCCTTCTAAGCAAACTGCTAAGTAACTTCTAGAAAAAAAATAGTCCTCAATATTTGGGGGGTAGAAAATAGAACCATTCTGAGTCCATACATGAATTCAGATTTCACAGTGTAACCCTGACTTTGTGAGGGTTTAAAGGACTGCCAGGGCCCATCTTCAAACACACACACACCAAGAATAACTTCACAGAGAAATATTTATTTCATGAGACTCTTACAGGCTGCCCTTTGTCCTTTACCAACAACAGATGAATTCCTACCCACAGAGAAAAGCCGCGGGTTACTTTTTCCAGCAAGCAGACCAAGGCTGTGCCGAGCAGAACAGGAGAGCAAGACCCCTGGGCTGGCATTAAGAGGGCCAGAGCCCATAAATGCCTCCCTGAAGATACCTGTGCTCACAGTCGCCCTGTGCTGGAGAGCCCGGCAGGTCCAGGATGCCGGGACCGGTCCTGGGGCAATTCCTGCACCAGCCCACCACAGAAGGAGGCCCACATCCACGATCAGGCAGGCCTTCCACATTCTCTCTGCATCTGCCTTGAAACTGGGCACATTCTTCATACCAGCAATCCTACTTATCATAATCTAATTTCAGGAAATAATTGTGGACACACGCAAAAGAAGGACAGAGAAATAAGAATGTTCTCTGTGGGGTTGTTTACAGAATGCAGTGATTAGAAACAACTGAACTTCCGACCGTCTGAGGCAGATTGAAAACATGGCATTTTGTCCGTGGGCTAAAGGAGAAGCATCCCAAAGACAGATGGTCTCTAATGCTTTTGATGACATAAAAAAAAGTTGCACAATTGAATAAGTACACATAAATATAAAAAATATATATATATGACCAGTGTGAGGGTAAGCAGTTAGGTAGAAAGATCTGTCTTTCTCACCAATATGAGGTTTGGATTGTAAAAATCTGAGGTTGGCTAGCAAGATCATGAATACTATGGGATTGAGAGAAAAACAGTTAAATGACCTTCAGTATGCTTTGAAAATACAGGAAATGTAAGTTCATGGAGAGGGGGTTACTACAGAAATAGCCTGAGAGCTGGTACCCTGCCCCAGGCAGTGCTGGGAGGGTCTAGGAGTCCCACAGGTAGCCAGCCCCACACCTCACACTGGGCAGGAGTGGGAAGGCCTCACTGGAGAGTTTGGGGGTTGAGCGACGACTGTGCCCCATGTCCCCACGGCCTGCCTGCGTGGATGGACTGCAGGTGAATAGGAATGTGAAGGTTCCTATAAGCCCCATGAGGTGATGACGCCCTGTAGTGGGTGATCTCAGGCCAGCTCCATTCCCTGGAGATGTGTGTTCAGGATGAAGAGGCTGTGGCCTGCAGGTTTCATCCAGGCATGAGCTTAGAATGCCTGAAAGGCCAGGACAGAGCAGCCTGTCCAGAAAAGACATTACCAAAGATGCAGGTGGCACATGTGAATTAAAACCCCCTTTCTTCAAGCCACCCTGAGGTTACCCCAAATATCATCATGTGAAAATAAGGCAAGTGGAATACTACCTGAGTAAGCATTTACTCAAAGACACAGGCTTCTAAGAGCAGTTACTCCATCAGAAAAAGACTATGTCAATGGTTTAGAATGAACTTCTACCACCTCCTTACCTCACCGCCACTACCCAGTGTCATGGGATTTGCCAATGACAAATAAATGTGTTCTCCCAAATTTCTACATAATTTTTTTTTTTTTTTTTTTTTTTTTTTTTTTTTTTTTTTTTTTTTTTTTTTTTTTTTGCTCACTTCTTAGTGGTAGGTATCATCTTAAAATCACAGTAGGTAAAACTGCACTTGGCAAGGGGCTTCAGTAGCCCCATTGTTCACTGTGCTTCCCAGCGGGCTTATAGGAAATTTTTATTTATTTTCTTTTTGGTTCACCTATGTTTTCTAAATATTCTACAACAGACATGTATTTTTTTTACACAAGAAAACAATTGCTTCGTGTATTATTACTTTTTATCTTTTTATTTTTTTGAGACAGGGTCTCACTCCATTACCCAGGCTGGAGTGCAGTGGTGCAATTTCAGCTCACTGCAGCTTCGAACTCCTAGGCTCAAGCAATCCTCCTGCCTCAGCCTCCCAAGTAGTAGGGAATATAGGCTCACTCCACCATGCCTGGGTAATTTTTAAATTTTATTATTTATTTATTTTTATTTTTGTGGAGACAGGGTCTCCCTTTGTGGCCCAGGCTGGTCTTGAACTTCCAGCCTCAAGTGATCCTTCCTCTTTAGCCTCCCCAAATGCTGGGATTCCAGGCGTGAGCTACTGTGCCTGGACTGCTTAGTTTATTTTTATTTGCCTTGGCTGGGCATCTGTTTTCTATCAGTACTCCCACCCTTCAGGGAGCACGGGAGGGGGAGGTTGAACTCACCTGGCAGAGGGCAGCCCAGGATCTCCATTCTCATGCAGATGCTCCCATTATCAAACCAGGACTGTGGGTTTATGCGGATGTAGCGGGCTACCATGGGGACGGGCAGCTCGTTGAGAACAGGGATCTCCTTCTCACTGTTTCCTTCAAATATCTATTTATGCTCAAGGAAGAAAAAGAAAATCTTTTAGTGCTTAATTACCAAGAGATAAAACAGTCAGAATTCACTCATTCAACAAGACCTTATTGAGGAAAACCTAATGTGTGCTAGGCACTGAAGAGAAAAAAAGAAATGAATCAGGCCTGGACCCTGCCCGCAGGAAGTCTCCATCTACTTGGTATGCGGGGAGGGGGTAATTATATATTATAGGAAAAATCTATTGGTGTCATGGCAAAGGGACAGCTAGAGAGCTTTGGGATTTCAGAAGATGGAGAGGACCAGGCAAAGTTTTGGGGAAAATGGGCTGTTTGAATTGGCACTGAAGGAAAGCTATTTAGATCTGTAGGGATGAGAGGGTATCCAGAGAAAATGAACAATGAGTGCAGAAGTCTAAATATTGGATTCCTAGGCAGAAGAGAAGCTGGTTCACTTGTACAAGGACACAGGACTGTGTGTAGGGGGTAAGAATGAGAAAGAAGATTGAAAAAGGAGGCCACAGTCGGACTAGTCAGACTGGGTAAGATATTGGATACCATGCTAGGAATACACACTTGAGAATCTGAGGAAGAGAGTGACAGGATCAGGACTAAGCTGGAGCTAATCATGGAACTGACAGGCCAAGGTCACAAAATGAAGTTAGGAAACTATTAAGAAGAGCTGCAAGAGGCCCCAGCATACCCCATGCATGCAACTTCCAGGGCTACCTTGCAAATTACATAAGAGGCTGTATCCCTGCAGTTCCCTGATAGGAGTAAACAAAGGCTGAATTTTACATTAGCTCTAAATGTGTGTCACTTGCTGCTGGGCTTCAGGGCATGGGAAGGGGTCTCTGTCCATCAGACCCTCGTGGTAGGTTTGAGTTGACACAGAATCCACAAATCTCCAAAGAATTGATCATACATTGCCTCTCTTTGCAAAACTCCACCCAGCCAGGCACCAAAGGCATGGTTAGATGGAGGATGAGACTCACCATGTCTCCAGATCCATTCTTAACAGTGACCCACGTGTGGCTGTCATTGCTCACCATGACCTTATACGATGTCACCCAGTCACTCCTACGAGAAAATAAAACATCATCAGGACTACACACTTTAAAATGTTTATTTTTCCATGAAGAGGTTTAGAGGTGAGGAGAGCAGGTGCCAGAGGCAGACAGCACTGGGTCAAACCCTGGTTCCAGGACATTTACAGCTCTGTGACCTCAGCCAGGTAACTAACTGACCCATCTATGCTGCTATTTATTCATCCATAATATGGGAATCATAAAAGCATCAACCTTAAAGAATTAATGTAAGCCTTAGTTTAAGGCCCTTTAATCACTTAGAACACGGCCTAGCCCCTAGTCATCACTAACCGTTGATCACACACATAAAGATATACAAATGGGTATCTATCTTTTTGCATTGAACACCTACATCACACCCAAGAAACTCAATGGAAAAATAATCTCAGTAAACATTGCAAACTGGTCTAAAAATTTTGGTTGGAGGGGGGAGGGGGAGGGATTGCATTGGGAGTTATACCTGATATAAATGACGAATTGATGGGTGCTGACGAGTTGATGGGTGCAACACACCAACATGGCACAAGTATATATATGTAACAAACCTGCACGTTATGCACATGTACCCTAGAACTTAAAGTATAATATTAATAAAAAAAAAAATTTTGGTTGGGAAGCTGATTTGGGAATGTAACAAATGAGATTTTACCCATCACAAAAATAAAATCTTAAGTCTCTAAGAGATACTGGGTTTCTCCTTGGCTGTCACAGCCACACAGACAATCCCCACCCCAGGAAGAATCCAGTGATGGCTGGACCCAAAGCCGTACCCCCATCATCACACTGCACTGCACAGAAATTTCTGGGGATAAAATCGACATAATTTGACTTTCCAGAGTGGAGGTCAACCTGATAGCCTTGGCAAGAAAAGCGACCTATACCTTTTTTTCTCACTGCCTCAGTTTTTTATAATGTTAGTTGTTGAACAATATAGGAAAGTCTTCCTGAGTACCTACCCCCCTTTAATTTTGTAAATACTGGAACTAAGCAGCAATTTATCAGATTTTTTGTTTTTTTGAAAATTCTGCCCATTAAAGTATTTGGAATCTTTTTCCTACTTGCCTACTTGCCCTCAGGATTGAGATCTATCCAAATAAGGTTTTGAGTTTCCTGTCTGAATTTATACTGCCCGGTAGAGTTTATTTCAAAAGAACAGCTGGTTCTATGCATTCTGGTTCATCCGACTGACTTGTCATGAAAATGATTCTTAGGTGCTTTTATACATGCTTGGAAACAAACCCTCATCTCACACCTTCTCTTCTTCTCCTCTCGCCTCCTCACCAGCTCTGTCTGAATACCTGTTAGAAGCCAGAATCGATCACACATCACATTCCTCCTCTGATAGCCACCACTGTGAGCCCAGGGGTGCGGATGGAGATACACTAGCATTGCTCAGGGCTGCGGTGGGAGATACACTAGCATTGCCTTAACAAGAAAAGCACCTCAGTAACAGCTCCTTCCTTTGCCCTGGAAAATTATCCACACCCAAAATAGCAACCTGTTTCCCTGCATACAAATAATTTCCAAATGACTTGTAGCTGCCATTCCCTTTGCTGTCTGTTTTTCAGCTGATAAGGCCCAAGGGTGATACAGCAAGACAGACAACAGAGGCGGGAGCTGTATTCTGCCAAGACAGAGGTGATGAATGTAGGAAACCCCTCAGTCAAGAGAAGCACACGACAATAAGAGGGGAGTAGAGAGAAAAAGAAAAAGAAGTTCTCCAACGAAAAGGAGAGGACGGGGAAAAAAAGGAAATAAAAGCCAAGTCATAATTTCTGAAATTCAAACTAAGAAAATAAAGAAAAAAAAAAGAATACTAATCCCCTACTTACGGTTGAATCATAATTGTTTCTGTGGCTCAGAACTATCTTCTGAACTGCAAAGCTACATCATATCTTCTTGCCTAGTTGATCCCTCCACTTAACGTCCCTGCGACATCTCAAATTTAACTTGCTTTAAACGAACTGATTCACATCTTCTGCTCTACACTGTGACGTAGCAGTCCACCACAGGCCCTGCCCCAGGAAAGGTACTGCCATCCACCCACGGAAGCCAAAATCCCAGTGTTAGCCTGGGTGTCCCACCTTCCCTTCCTCCCTGATATGGTTTGCCTGTGTCCTCACCCAAATTTCATGTTGAATTGTAGCTCCCATAATCCCCAAGTGTTGTGGGAGGGACGGGGTGGGAGGTAATTAAATCATGAGGACAGGTTCTTCCCATCTTATTCTCATGATAGTGAATAAGTCTCACAAGATCTGATGGTTTTGTAAAGGGCAGTTTCCCTGCACATGCTCTCTTGCCTGCAGCCATGTAAGACATGACTGCTTCTCTTTTGCTTTCCACCATGATTGTGAGGCCTCCCCAGCCATGTGGAACTGTGAGTCCATTAAGTGTCTTTTTCTTCATAAGTTACCTAGTCTCGGATATTTCTCCATAGCAGTATGAAAACAGACTGATACACTCCCCTATATTGAATCCATCACCAACTTCTGTCAATTTTAACTCCCACATTTTTCAAGAATGTATCCAACTCTCTCCACCTCCCCTGCCACCAGCCCAGTTCACTCTCTCAGGCCCCCTGGCATCTAAATTGCTCCCCCACCTATCTTGCAGGCAAGAGCTTACTTTTCTAATGAAATATTATCATGTCATCCCTGCTTAAAACAGCTCTTATTTTAAGTATTCTCATATTAAGCACTGTGCTATCTTAGTATTAACAAAATCCTCATCACACTCTACTGGACCCTTGCTTGCCTTGTATTCTCTGTGTTCTTTCTTTCAATTCCTGATACTGTTTATACTCCCTCTTGCCCCAGGGCCTTTGCACATACTGCTGCATCTGTCTGAACTCCTCCTCTTCTCTCCTCTTCTGTCTGCCTTTAAATTATTCAGACCCCAAACCAAATAAAAAAGCTAGTCCTAACCCTTCAATCTAGCCAATTTCTTTTCTTGTATGCTTTCTTTCATAGTTTAATTCAGTTTGTAATTTCATACTCCTTTCTGGAATTACCTGATACTGTCATTCTCTCCCACTGAAGTATAAGCATCTCACAGATGGAGAAAGGAGGGCCCATGGCACTTGGAGGACAGAAAGGATGCTGGTGCCCCAGGAGAGCAGAGTAAGGGACAGGGGAGCAGAGGCCAGGGCATGGTGGGCTTTTAGGCCATTTGATAGGAGTGGAGCTTCCTCTGCCAGGCAGCAAGGAGCTACCCCTCTTGAAGTTCACCAAGGGTGGTCAAAGTACCTGAAGACCAATTAGAAAGTCTCTGCTTCCAAAAATTCCACCATAATAGAATGCGTGCCAATCAGAGGCTGTCCTCGTTTTTTCCCTGTTTAGAAAACGAACTCCCCTTTCTACCACCTTTGAATCACAGATGGGTCCTCTTGTCATAGGTTTATGACGCCTTTGTTCATTTTGTTTCAGGCCTAGTTTCATCTTTGACAATTCTTATCATTGCTTATAATTATGCTTTATTCATTCTCACTGCTTTCTACTACTCTGCTCTGAGAACAGACACCATAATTTTTTTTATCCATTTTATTGCTAACCGCGAGTAGTTTCCAGTTTAGATTATTAGGAAGAGTGCTTCTGTGAACATTCTTGCATGTATCTTTCAGTGAATTTATATAAAAATTCTGTTTAGTGTATAATCAGGAGTGGAATTGCTAGGTCATAGGGTCAGAGGGTAGATGTATGTTCATATACCTATGTTCAGCTGCAGTATTTTCCAAATTAATTATACCTATTTGTACTCAGACCAGCAATAAACAAAAGTCTGGGTGTTCCACGCTCTTATTGACACTCGATAGTATCTTCCTTTTTTATTTTAGCCACTCTTGATGGATGTATCCTTTTATCTCATTGTTGATTTATTTTAATTTGCTTGGTGACTAATGAAGTTCAATATTTTGTATGTTCATTGGGTATTTGAATACCATCTTTTGAGAAGCGCCTACTCAAGTTTTCTCCCTGTTTCAATTAGGTTGTCTGTCTTTCTCACATTGATTTATAGAGCTCTTTATACATTCTAGATATGAGTTGAATAATATATACGTATATTGCAAATATCTCCCCCAATTTGTCTTCCTTTTAATCCTCTTTGTAGTATCTTTCTTTCTTTCTTTCTTTCTTTCTTTCTTCTTTCTCTCTCTCTCTCTCTCTCTCTTCTCTCTCTCTTCTCTCTCCTCTCTCTCTCTCTCTTCTCTCTCTCTCCTCTCTTTCTCTCTTCCCTCCCTCCCTCCCTCCTCCCCCTTCCCTCCCTCCCTCCCTGCCCTCCCTCCTCTCTCTCTCTTCTTTCTTTCTTTTTTTGAGACAGGGTATTGCTCTGTCATCCAGACTGGAGCCTCCCAGGCTCAAGCAATCCACCCACTTCAGAGTCTCTCAAGCAGCTGGGACTACAGACATGCACCACCACATCCAGCTAATCTTTGTATTTTTTTTTTTTTTTTTTGGAGAGATGGGTTTTGCCATGTTGCCCAGGCTTGTCTCAAACTCCTGGGCTCAAGTGATCTACCCATCTTGGCCTCCCAAAATGCTGGGATTACAGGTGTGTGCCAACACGCCCAGCCTATGGTGTCTTTTGATGAAAAAAAATTCTTAATATAATCCAATCTTAGCCATTTTTTTCTTTATGGCTTTCAGTATTTTTGTTCTTTTCAATAAATTTTTGCCTACTCCAAGATGATAAAGATATTAACTGATGTTTTCTTCTAAAAAACTTTATTGCTTTACCTTTCACATTTAAGATCTGCAATCCATTTGGAGTTGATTATCGTATAGTGTGAGGGGTCAAGATACATGGTTTTCTTTTGTTTTTGTATGTTTTTTTGAGACAGAGTCTCTCTCTGTCACTCAGGCTGGAGTGCAGTGGTGCGATCTTGGCTCACTGCAACCTCTGCCTCCTGGGTTCAAGCGATTCTCCTGCCTCAGCCTCCTGAGTAGCTGGGACTACAGGCGAGTGCCACCATGCCCAGCTAATTTTTTTTATTTTTAGTAGACAGTGGGTTTCACCATGTTTGCCAGGATGGTCTTGATGTCCTGACCTCGTGATCTGCCTGCCTCAGCCTCCCAAAGTGTTGGGATTTACAGGCATGAACCACCGCACCCAGCCCAAGATACATGGTTTTCTATATGGGCTTCCAGCTGACCTAGAACCATTTACATGGTTATTTTCCTATTGCACCAGAGTGGCAATTTGCTATAAATCATGTGACTGTATATGTCTAGGTATATTTCTGGATGCTCTACTCTGTTCTGTTGGTCTATTTCTTATCCTATCCTAAATCTGTCTTATCTAATGTTAATTAATATTAGAATATTAATAACATTAATATGTTTTCTCACTTTGTTTTTGCTTTTCAAAGTTGCCTTCACTATTCTTAGATCTTTGCAGTCCTATATGCATTTTAAATTCAGCTTGTCAATTTCTAAAACAAAGCCTCTGGATTTTAATTGGGTTTATGTTGAATATATACACCAATTTTGGGGGAACTGACCTCTTTACAATATTAAATCTTCCGATCTATAAACATGGTATATGATCCTCTTTATTTAGGTCTTCTTTTATTTATCTTTTGCTAGCTTTATTCCTGGGTAGCTGATTTTTTAAATGATTTTACGTGATATCACTTTAAATTTTACTTCCTCATTTGTTGCTGATATGTAGACACATAGATGCTTTTTGTATGTTGACTTTGTACCCAGCTACCTTGCTAATTTATTAATTAGGTCTAATAGTTTGTGGGCTTCTTTGGATGTTTTTATGAATATGATGATATCACAATGACAGTTCTGATTATTTATTTCCAGTCATTAGGTCCTCTATTTCTTCTTCTTGCCTTATTATACTGGCTAAGATGTTCAGTCCAATGCTGAAAAAAGTGAATAACAGACATCCCAATTTCATTCGTGAGACCCAAGGGAAGGTTTCTATATTTCACCACTGAGTAAGATGCTTCCTGTAGGACTTTTTCTACTTTTTTTCTTTTTTTGTTTGTTTTTATTTTAATCAAGTATGAGTTCATTCTTTTTCACATAACAACAGAGTCTGGATGTTTGATGCTGCTGATACTTATTCAGCTAGTCGACTGTGTAAGAATTCGTTTTTCATACTCATTATCTCCAAGTTCTACACGGATGTTGCAAGAGGACTTATGACACATTCATTTTACATACTTGTCATCTCAGATTTCTAAGAGGACATCCGTATGCTTTCATTCTTCATATTGTCTCAGAGTTCTAAAAAACATCAAGATGTTTTCATTTTCATATGTGTTGTCTTTAGGTTGTAACACAGTGACTTCAGCTCTGTATCATGTCCACATTCAAAAATATTAAATCTGTTATAAATATTATAAATTATAAATTTTTAAATGACTTATTTCCTTCCTGATACATTCTTTAAGTTTGATTTACAATTCTTTTTATTTAGCTTCTTGAGGTCACTGATTGTCAGGTTTTCTTCTTTTCTAATATAGCATTTCAGGTTATGACGTTCCCTCTGAGCACTCTTTAGTTTCATGTCATAAATTTCGATAGGTCATATATTCTTTGTCATTTAGTTCAAAATATTAATTCTTATTGTGATTTATTCTTTGATTATGAACTATTTGGAAGTGTATTGTTTACTGTCTAGGTACTAGATATTTTCCAGTTACTTTTTTATTATTGATTTCTAGTTTAATTCCATGGTGGACAGAGAACATACTTTAAATTTTGTCAGGCCCTTTGGTTTCTCTCGAGGTTTCATTTATGGCTCAGTATATGGTCAATTTTGTCAAATGTTCTATGTGGACTTGAAAAGAACATTGGCTCTGTAATTGTTGGATGCAATGTTCCATACAAATAACTTTGATCATTCAAAATTGATCACTGCCAATATTAAGATTGAAAAAAATCACAAAATAATCAGATTTTGATGATTCTAGTTTTTCTCTATTAACTTATTAGTTATATACTCACAATATTCTTTTCATAATTCTCTTAAGATTACAATATGCATCCTTGATTACTACAATCTTATTCAAATGATCATTTCTACTACACACATGGTAATGCTAGAACTCCACAACACTTCAAGTCCATTTACCCCTCCAGCTTTTGCATTATTTTGGAATTCATTTTCAATTCCATATGTATTTTAAATTTTATAAAATATTCCTACTATTGTTTTGTGTAGTTAATGTTTATAAACCAACCCATTTACCCTTTCTGGTACTCTTCATTCATTTTGCATTTCCACGTTTCCACCTGAGATCATTTTCTTTCTGCTTGAAGAGCACCTTTGCTATTTCTTTTAAACCAAGTATGCTGATAGTACACTATTTCAGTTTTTGTTGTCTGAACATGGCTTCTTCATTTCATCATTTTTGAATGATATTTTTGTTGGGAATTCTAGATTGACGTTTATTTTCTTTCAGCATTTTAAAATTTTGATGTTATTAGCTTGTGAGGCATTGTTTTTCTATATAAACACACACATGTTGAAACTACTGTTGTGGCATTGAGTAAACATGCAATAAGCGTATGAGTAGAAAAATGAGTGTCAGCCATTTTAGCTTGAATCCAGCTTTGTTGTTTACTAACTACATATGCTTGGCAAGCTACCTAGCCTTTTGAAAATAATAAAGCTATCTACAAGGACAGTATATATTAATGCATGAATTGAGAGATGTTATAGTATACTGGTTAATGCCCCAGGCTTTGACATTAAGAAGGCTGTATTAGTCCATTCTCACATTGCTATAAAGATCCTACCCGAGACTAGGTAATTTTTAAAGGAAAGATGTTTAATTGACTCACAGTTCTGCATGGCTGGTGAGGCCTCAAGAAACTTACAATCATGGTGGAAGGCAAAGAGGAACAAAGCCCGTCTTACACGGCAGCAGGAGAGAGAGAGCGCGCGCAGGACAAACTGTCACTTGTAAAACCATCATATTTCATGACAACTCACTATCATGAGAACAGCATGGGGGAAACTGACCCCCTGATCCAGTCACCTCCCACCACATCCCTCCCCTACATGTAGGGATTACAATTCAAGATGAGATTTGGGTGGGGACACAGAGCCAAACCATATCAAAGACCAAACTGAAATTCTAGTTCTGCCACTTACTAGCTGCAACCCATGTGACAGCAGTGTGTCTACTGAGCCCCAGCTGTAAGATAAGGTAACAACTCTACCTCCTTGTATAGTGAGTAGGGATTGAATGGGGTAATGCAAGTAGTCTGAGCACAGTACCTGGCACATAGTAACTGTTCCATAAATATGAGCTATTAATAAGAACAAAGAAATTATACACTGCCAGATGCCATACCAACACATAGGATTACTATTAAAGTTGAACTGGGACATAATTCAGCTGCTCCCTCCAAACACTTCCAGGGAGTGGATCTTCACACTTACCCCTTTGTGCCCTTGTAATGGAAATGTTCCGTCACTACCATAAAGAAATTAATAATTAATTAAATCTCCATTAAAATAATGAAGGTTGGTAATCCAGGGTGATAGAAGAGATACTTGCCAATCATTATGATGTTGTGGCAGGACTGAATTGTGTCTTAAAGCTCTACCTACATGAAAAGGTTAAAGTATTATGGGATGTGTGGTAAATCCTGCTCCTCTCCCTGCAGTTACTAGCTTCCGGGAATACAACGTTAAGTTATACAACATCCCTTTACTCAAGCTTTTTACAGGTTGATGATGAAGACAAGGAATTAATCTGGAAATTTCAAGAGAGCGTGATCAAGTGCTGTGATGAGACAAGCACAGCAAGTTGTGGGAGGGCAGAGGAAGTCTGCATGGCTTAGAAGGAAAAGGAGGCAGAGAAGTTTCGTGATAAAGACAGTCCTGATCTAACATAAAAGCTGATTATGTTATTCTTTTGTGACAGGCAAATCCATTGTCATTAAAGAGCCTCAGAAGACTGAAGCTATAATGTCACTGCTTCCTAGTCTTCTAATCTTCAGGGAAAGTTTAAAAACCATGGCACTGTTGTGGCTTTTTTTCCATTTCCCTCAAATAGACTATTCCACATCACAAAACCACCTTGACATTTAATTCTCTCCAACTGGAGGTTACGAACTCCAAGCAATGTAGTCCAAATAAAGAAATGTTTGTGTCAAAGATTTCTTGACTGCGGAATGAGGAGAGGCTTCTATGAGCTGCAGCCAGCTCCCTCACTTAAAAAATTTAAAAACAAAATACCTTTGTATGATATTACCACATTGCCCTCCAATCCAGCTTTCCTTCAAATCAGAAAAACAGAGGAGGTAGACCATAATAGAAAAAGTTGGACTATATTTAGACATTTTACTACATGATGCTAATATGGTTTAATTTAAAAACAAAGAATATCTAGCATCAACAAAAAGACAGATTAGTTGCTTATAGGGCCTTCTACTAGTGTACAACTAGTTTCTGGTGACATCAAAACAAACGCTTAAAACCATCAGTGGGCTTGTGAGCAAGTAAAGACACTCTCCAATGGGGCAAACAACAACAACAAAAACCAGTTGTTAGGTGAAAAAAACGATAGTGAGTAATGCACAAACACAAAAGCCAGGGTAGCCCCAGGCAAAATGCATCTAACAGTGCTAGGATCAGCGTACTAAGCCTGAGAATCATCGAAAGCTAGGGAAGTTGAACTTGAGACTTTTCCAGGACTCTCAAAAGGGGCTACAAGAGCTCAGCACAGCAGGTATCCACTGGTTCCCAATAGAAGCACACACGAATCCCCTCAAAAGAAAAGAATCTTCAACATAGGCTCTTGGAGGTTTCAGCAGGTACAATTAAGTAGTTACTGAATTAAGAACAACTATTTATACAACTTTTAAAAAATCATTAAACACACAAGAAAACATTCTCCATGAGGAAAAGGCAGCATAAACAAAAAGCAACAAACCTACGTCTCAAAGAACTTCTGATTTTGTAATTATCACATTTTAAAATTTTCCTTTAGCAAAGATTTATATAGTACCTAGCACATCAGACGCCTTGGGAAGCACTTCACAAATACTGTAGTCCCCCCTCATCCATAGTCTCCTTTTCTACCGACTGTAGTAACTTTAAGTCTGAAAATATTAAGTGGAAAATTCCAGAAGTGAACAATTCATGTTTTAAACTGCATCATTTTGAGCAGCATGATGAAATAGCATGGTGTCCTATACCACCCCGCTCCATCCTGCCCAGGGTGTGAATCACCCCTTTGCCTAGCACATCCATGCTGTATAGGCTTCCCGCCCATTCGTCACTTAGTGGTCTTCTCAGTTATCAGATCAACTGACATGATATGGCAGTGCTTGTGTTCAAGTAACCTTTATTTTACTTAAGAATGGCCCCAAAGTGCAAGAAGTAGAGATGCTGGCAATTCAGACATACCAAAGACAAGCCATAAAGTGTTTCCTTTAAATGAAAAGGTGAAAGTTCTCAACTTAATAATGAAAGAAGAAAAAATAGGGTATGCTAAGATTGCTAAGATCTATAGTAAGAACCAATCTTCTATCAGTGAAATTGTGAAGAAGAGAAAATAAATCGATGTTAGTTTTGCTGTTGCACCTCAAACTGCAAAAGTTAAATCATAGTGCATGAGTACTTAGTGAAGATAGAAAAGGCAGTAATTTGTGTTTATTATGTGCCAGGTCCCACTCCAAGATATATAAATAGATATAAATATACTTATGTAAATAGATACAGACATACTCACATGTATACATATATAGATTAGATATAGATACATATACACACATACATGTACATAAATTGATTTAAGTATCACTACAATGCTATGAGGTAGGTATTATTATCTAACATTTTACAGATGAAGAACTTGAGACACATAGGAATCTTATTATTGTTAAGGAAGTATTAACTTATTAAAAATTAATAACATACTTATTTCAAATTTGCTCAGTATACCTGGTAAAATTCCAAGAGTAAAAACTGAAATAATAGAGTGTGTTATGCAAAATCAGCCTAATGGAAAAACCAAGCAAGGTGGGAAAACTCAGATTATATAAAAGAAAAGTAAAAAGAATAACAGAGAGAAAGCAGAAATAAATCAAATTATAAAAACTATCACACAAATAGAAATAGATTAGTTAATAGATCATTACATTGGATTAAAAATTACAAATATATTGTTTATAGGAGACAGACCCAAAACATAAGAAAGTTGAAACTAATGGAAGAACAATCCATAAAAGCAAATACTAAAAGAAAACTAGGTAGCTATAATAATAACTGACAAAATGTACTTTAAGACTAAAAGCATTATTAGAGATAAAGACAGTCATTACATTATTATAAAAGATTCAGTTCACCAGTATAAAATAACAATTTTAGATTGTATGCACCTAATACGGGAGCTCCAAAAATATAAGCAAAAAGTAAAATAAAATAAAAATCAGTATAAGTAAAAAACTGACAAATCCATCAGCATAGAAAAGTATTACCATACCTCTCTCAATTATTGTTTTAAAAAGGCAGCAAAAATAGCAAAAATATACAGGATTTTAATAACATAACAACCTTTATGTAATTAATATACATAGAACTCAGAACACAAAAGTTAGGTAATATTCATTTCTTAAGCATACGTAAAACAGTTATCAAACTGACTACGTAATTATCCATAAAGGTAAAAACATTTCTAAAACAGAATTAACAAGAGAGTTCAGCAAGATGACTGGACATAAGCCAATATACAAAAAATTAATTACATTTCTACACACCAGCAGCCAAAAATAAGGTACTTACACTTACAAATAAATTAAAGATGTGCAAGATATTTATGAAGGAAACTTTAACATTTTATTGAATAACATTTTAAGACATACCTAAGTGGGGATCTATATCATGTTCATTGATAGGAAGATAGTGGAAATGTGTCAATTCTTTCCAAAAATCTCAATTGCATTTTCAAGAAACTTCACAAACTGATTCTAAAATGTATAGGAAAGAATACATCCCAAAATAGCCAAGATACTTTATGAGAAAAAGAAACAGTAGAGAGTATCGTCCTATCAAGATATTGGAGCTTATTATCATAAAGCTTTAAGACACTGTGATAATGGTGTAAGAATAGACAAATTCATAAATGTAAGAGAATTTAGAGCCCAGAAACAGACCCATGCATATATAAAACCTGAAAGAGATCTCTAGCATATCAATTTTAAATAAAATAACTATTAAATAAATGACCTCAAGGCAACTGAATATTAATATAGAAAAAAACTAAAACCAGACTTTATACCTAATGTTTTTCACAAAATCATTTCTGAATGGATTAGCTACTTAAATGTGAGAAGTGAAACTTAAAACTTAACCTGAATAACAAATAGAAGAATAAGTTCATAACCATAGAGTACGGAAGAAATTTGTATATAAAACAACCAGTCAAATCATAAAAGACAAATAAACTGAAGTACATTAAAATTTAAAACTTTTGCTGATCAAAAAACATCATCAAGAAAGCAGTAAAAGAAATTCTAAGCTGAGAGAATCTATTTTGAGCACATGTAGCTGACAAAAGATTAATATTGAGAATATATTTTTAAAATTCTATAAATCAATGAGACAAAGAAAAAGCACACAATGTAAATGGAGAAACATGACAAATATTTCACAGCAAAGGTAACCAAATGGCAAATAAACATAGGAAAGGAAGTTCAACCCTGTTAGTGGTTAGAGAAATGCAAGTTTCTCTAAGGGCAACAGTGAAAGATAATGCTTTACACCTTTTATACTGAAGAGTAAGAATAGCAATGGCAAATGTTGGTGAAAATGTTTCACAATAAAAACCTTAAAGAAGACTATGACAACCACTTTAGAAAGCAAATGTCATTGTCCTGTTAAACTACCATTTGCATACCTTCCAACCCAGCATTACACTCCCATGTATATATCATGGGGACTGCTTTGTCCATGTAATCCAGGAGACATATACAAGAATGCTAATAGCAGCATTATTCTTAAGAGAAAATTGCAATAATGACAATAGCAACAATAAAAAATCAAAAAGAGGACAATCTAATCTTCATCAAAGAAGAATAGATAAATTGTGGTATACCCGCAAGGTTAAATAGCATTACAAATATATGAACTAAACCCACAGGTAACAACATGGATGATCCTGTGAAGCATAATGTGGAGTGGAAAAAGACAATTCCAAAAGCTACATTCAGTATAAAATCATTTTTATAAAGCCTGAACCACGAAAAATAATATTTTTTCATATGTAATACATATGTGACAAGAGTAGTTTTTAAAAGTAGGAGATTAATTGATCCCCAATAAGGAGAATGATTCCACTTCTGGGAAGAAGTAGGGGGATCTGGAAAAGGCACAGAGATTATTTCCATCAATCAGAGATCACCGTGACTGGACAATATTCTAGCCTACGGGTCCCCAACCCCCGGACTGTGAACCAGTACCAGTCTGTGGCTTGTTAGGAAGTGGGCCACACAACAGAATGTGAGCGAGCATTACCAACTGAGCTCCACCTCCTGTCAGATCAGTGGTAGCATTAGGGTATTAGATTCTCACAGGAGCATGACCCCTATTGTGAACTGTGCACATGAGGGGTCTAGGTTGCATGCTCCTTATGAGAATCTAATGCCTGATGACCTGAGGTGGAACAGTTTCATCCTGAAACCATCCCTTCCCCACCCCCATCCCCACCCCCAATCCCCCACCATCTGTGTAAAAACTCTTCCATGAAACCAGTCCCTGGTGCCAAAACCAGTCCCTGGTGTTGGGGACAGCTGTTCTTGCCATTTAGTTGCATGGCAGTTTCATAAGCATTGGTTTTATTGTAGTGCTTAATACCTTACACATATATCCATTATTTTGTATCCATCAAATATTACATAATGATAAAGCTAAAATATATGTATTTGAATGTTGTACAATAGGCCTACATACAGGAAAATGCCACAACTACCTTTTGTGAAACAGATGTGTGTAAAGATGCCATATTCATCTCTTAAAGATGTTTTATAAGTAAAAAATAAGATCTTTGCTCTTGGATTTCCTTATGTATAATTTCTTCTTTCCTTGAAAGAGCAACTGTATTAACATTTTCTAATAACAATTCATCTGGCACTTCAGTTTGCAAAATGCTTCCATACACATAATCTTACTTTGTCTAAGAAGAACAAGCCAAGTTCATCATCAAGGATGTGGTAATTCACTAGGTTTGTAGAAAGAAAGGATCAGATCACTTGTTTCCTATTTCTCCATACCTAGATGCTCTGTTCCCCTATTCTTTGGTCTTCATTGTACTCCTCTTTTCCCCAGGTCCTAAGTATAGGATTTCAGTGTTCTCAGATCAGTTGCCAACTTTTACGGTTACTTAAGCAAGTTATCTGGAGCTGCACATGATGTGTAGAAATTGTTCTTGGTTAAAAATGCTTACATCTTAAACCTAAAATTAGCACTTCTCCATCACTTGCATATAACCTCCCTTTCTCGAAACACAGAGGCCACATAATCAATCAGAATTTAAGAAGTTGAACATTGAAAGCATAAACTAAACATGAAATCTAGATCTTAGTGAATTTTTCTAATGACTGTAATGTCAGTTGTCTTCAATAAATAGAGATGACCATCTTAACTTTTGGAAGATGTGCCAAACATGGTGGTGCCCAGCAGATATCATAATCTGCTTTAACTATGTCTACCTGGAAACAATGTTTTGTGTGCTTGGCTCTATTGTTTCTGGAAGTTACGTTTCCACTTAGACCCTTGCACATGATCACCTTTGGAGCAGATGTGTCGTGCAGCATGACTGTGTTCCTTGGCCACAGTGGAATACCTAAAGGTGCACCTGACAGAAACTAGGCCAATCACAGTACCTTGATGATGTGACCACAGTTGATTGGCTTACACTAGACACCTGATCCGATACATTCTTTCCTGGGATTTTGGATTTGAGACTAAGAGATAGCTGCAGTTATCAATCATTGGGTGCTGTTATGGTTAATACTGAGTGTCAACTTGGTTGGCTTGAAGGATGCAAAGTATTGATCCTGAGGTGTGTCTGTGAGGCTGTTGCCAAAGGAGATTAACATCTGAGTCAGTGGGCTGGGAAAGGCAGACCCATCCTTAACCTGAGTGGGCACCATGTAAACAGCTGCCAGTGCAGCTAGAATATAAAGCAGGCAGAAAAATGTGAAAAGACTGGACTGGCCTAGCCTCCCAGCCTACATCTTTCTCCTGTGCTGGATGCTTTCTGCCCTTGAATATCAGACTCCAAGTTCTTCAGTTTTGGGACTCAAGCTGGCTTTCCTTGACCCTCAGCTTGGAGACAAGCCTATTGTGGAACATTGTGATCATGTAAGTTAATACTTAATAAACTCTCCTTTATATATCTCTCTATCCTATTAGGTCTGTCCCTCTAGAGAACCCTGAATAATACAGATTTTGGTACTAAGAGTAGTTCTAGAGGAACAGAATATTAAGGATGGAGTTCTTTCATTGGTTTAGGGGTTTCTGGAGTTGGCTGCTTAATATGATTAGACCCAAAAATGCTAAGGACTCTACTTCTAATAGTATGGATGACACTGATAGTCCTTGTTGTAAACTGTTTAGAGAGCTATGCAAAATTTCCAGGTGCCGTGGTTCATGCCTGTAATCCCAGCAATTTGAGAGGCTGAGGTGGACAGATCACCTGATGTCAGGAGTTCAAGACCAACCTGGCCAACAAAGCGAAACCTCATCTCTACTAAAAATACAAAAATTAGCTGGATGTGGTGGTGCACACCTGTAGTCCCAGCTACTTGGGAGGTTGAAGTGGGAGGATCACTTGAACCTGGAAGGTGGAGGTTGCAGTGAGCCAAGATCATGCCACTGTACTCCAGCCTGGGCTATAGAGTGGGACTTTGTCTAAAAAAGAAAAAAGAGTTATGCAAAATGAATGCATTTGACACTCCTGATTCATCACTCATGATAGGCAAGGAGTTCAGTGACTCTATACATAATACCCTTGACCATATGTAGAGAACCAGGGAACATAATGAAACTGGTTGGTTGCTCCTGAGTTCAGTGGACAAAGTGATGAAAGAAAATGGTGAACTAAGGGATTCTGTCTCCCAGCTTCACAAGCAGATACTGAGCCTCAAATCTGCTAAGTTTGCCCTGAGTGAGAGTCTCATCTCTGGTAGAGAAAGAGCTGAAATTGTGGAAAAACAGATACAAGCTCTCATCATGCGAGTGGCTCACCTGCAATGAAAGGTGCATGCACAGCCTCGCCTGGTGTCTACTGTTAAAGTGAGGGAATTGATTAGAAAAGAATGGGATCCTGTAACTTGGAATGCAACATGTTGGAGGACCCTAATGAAGCTGAGGACACTGAGTTTGTAAACTCTGATGAACCTTTTTTGCCAGAAGGAACAGCTTCCCCATCCCCAGTAGTGGCAACATCCCCTCCCCAATCCATGCTGCCATCAGTCTTTCCACCTTTGTCTGAGGAGATAAATCCTGCACTGCCTTAGGCAACAGTGATGGCCTCCCCTGAGGCAATTGCCAGGCAAGGTAATGTTGATTCTCCTCAGGAACCACCCCCAACACCCCTGTTTCCTTCTGGACAGATAACTCAAGTCCCGGCGGGCCCCTAGGGATGAGGTTGAGAGCGTGACCCATGAGGAGGTGCACCAGACTCGAAAAGAACTGCTTGAGTTTTCTAATTTATATAAACAGAAATCTGAAGAACAGGCATGGAGATGCATAGTAAGGGTGTGGGATAATGGTGGAAAGGAACATAGAGTTGGATCAGACTGAAATTACTGATTTGGGCCACTAAGTAGGGACTCTGTGTTTAATGTTGCAATTCAGGTAGTTAAAAAAGGTTCTGATAGTTTATTTGCTTGGTTAGCTGAAATATGGATTAGAAGATGGCCCACTGTGAGAGATCTGGAAATGCCTGATCTCCCTTGGTTTAATGTAAAGGAAGAGATCCAAAGGCTTAAGGAGATTGGGATGGTGGAGTGGATTAGTCACTTTAGACCTACTCATCCCAGCTGGGAGGGTCCAGAAGACATACCCTTAACTAATGCCATGCAAAATAGATTTGTGAGGGTAGCACCTGCATCCTTGAAGCTCCCTGGATTCATCCTGTGGTCACTTCCCCAGTGCTAGAATGCATAATTGGCATAGACATACTTAGAAGCTGGCAGAACCCCCACATTGGCTCCCTGGCTAGTAGGGTGAGTGCTATTATGGTGAGAAAGGTCAAATGGAAGCCTTTAGAGCTGCCTGCCTCTACCTAGAAAAATAGTAAGTCAAAAACAGCATCATATTCCTGGAGGGATTGCAGAGATTAGTGCCACCATCAAGGGCTTCAAAGGTAGTGATTTCCACCACATCCCCATTCAACTCTCCCTTTTGGTCTGTGCAGAAGACAGATGGATCTTGGAGAATGACCGTGGATTATCATAAGCTTAACCAAGTGGTGACTCCAATTGCAGCTGCTGTACCAGATGTGGTTTCATTCCTTGAACAAATTAACACGTCTCCTGGTACCTGGTATGCAACCATTGACTTGGCAAATGCCTTTTTCTCCATTCCTGTCCATAAGGCCCACCAGAAGCAATTTGTCTTCAGTTGGCAAGGCCAGCAATATACCTTTACTGTCCTACATCAGGGGTATATTAACTCTCTGGCTTTGTATCATAATCTTATTTGGGGATATCTTGATCGCTTCTCACTTCCACAAGATGTCACAGTGATCCATTACATTGATGACATTACACTGATTGGATCCAGTGAGCAAGAAGTAGCAAAGACACTGGACTTATTGGTGAGACATTTGCCTGCCAGAGGATAGGGAATAAATTTGGCTAAAATTCAGGGAACTTCTACCTCAGTAAAATTTCTAGGGGTCCAGTGGTGTGGGACCTGTCAAAATATGCCTTCTAAGGTAAAGGGTAAGTTGCTGCATTTGGCCCCTCCTACAGCCAAGAAAGAGGCACAATGCCAATATAATCCAAATAGTGGGCCTATTTGGATTTTGGAAGCAACACATTCCTCATTTGGGTGTGTTACTCTAGCCCATGTATTGAATGACCCAAAAGGCTGTCAGTTTTTAGTGGGTTCCAGAACAGGAGAAGGCTCTGCAACAGGTCCAGGCTGCTGTGAAAGCTGCTCTGCCACTTGGGGCATATGACCCAGCAGATCCGATGGTGCTTGAGGTGTCAGTGGAAGATAGGGATGCTGTTTGGAGCCTTTGGCAGGCCCCCATAGGTGAATCACAGCAGAGGCCTCTAGGGTTTTGGAGCAAGGCCCTGCCATCTTCTGCAAATAATGACTCTCCTTTTGAGAGACAGATCTTGGCCTGTTACTGGGCTTTGGTGGAAACTGAACATTTGACTATGGGTCATCAAGTCACCATGCGACCTCAACTGTCTATCACGAACTGGGTGCTTTCTGACCCATCTAGCCATAAAGTGGGTCATCCATAGCAGCATTCCATCATCAAATATAAGTGGTATACATGTGATTGGGCTTGGGCAGGTCCTGAAGACACAAGTAAGTTACATGAGGAAGTGGCTCAAATGCCCCTGGTCTCCACTCCTGCCACCCTGCCTTCTCTCCTCCAGACTGCACCCATAGCCTCATGGGGAGTTCCCTATGATCAGCTGACAGAGGAAGAGAAGACTAGGGCCTGGTTCACAGATGGTTCTGCACGATATGCAGGCACCACCCAAAAGTAGACAGCTACAGCACTACGGCATCTTTCTAGGACATCCGTGAAGGATGGCACTGAAGGGAAATCCTCCCAGTGAGCAGAACTTCGAGCAGTGTACCTGGTTGTGCACTTTGCATGTAAGGAGAAATGGCCAGATGTGCGATTACATACTGATACATGGGCTGTAGCCAGTGGTTTGGCTGGATGGTCAGGGATTTGAAAGAAGCATGATTGGAAAATTGGTGAAGAGGGGAAGAAATCTGGGGAGGAGGTATGTGGATGCACCTATCGGAGTAGTCAAAAACTGTGAAGATATTTGTATCCTATGTGAGTGTTCACCAATGGGTGACCTCAGCAGAGGATGATTTTAATAATCAATTGGATAGGATGACCCATTCTGTGGACACCACTCAGCATCTTTCCCCAGCCACCCCTGTAATCGCCCAATGGGCCCATGAACAAAGTAGCCATGGTGGCAGGGATGGAGGTTACGCATGGGCTCAGCAACATGAACTTCCACTCACCAAGGCTAACCTGGCTACGGCCACTGCTGAGTGCCCAATTTGCCAGTAGCAGAGACCAACACTGAGCCCTCAATATGGCACCATTCCTCAGGGTGATCAGCCAGCTACCTGGTAGCAGGTTAATTATATTGGACCTCTTTCATTATGGAAAGGGCAGAGGTTTGTCCTTACTAGAGTGGATGCTTATTGTGGATATGGGTTTGCCTATTCTGCACACAATGCTTCTGCCAAGGCTACCATCCGTGGACTCAAGAAATGCCTTATCCACTGTCATGGTATTCTGCACAGCATTGCCTCTGACCAAGGCACTCACTTTACAGCTAAAGAAGTATGTGGCAGTGGGCTCCTGCTCACGGAATTCACTAGTCTTACCATGTTCCCCATCATCCTGAAGCAGCTGGATTGATAGAATGGTAGAATGGCCTTTTGAAGTCACAATTACAATGCCAGCTCGGTGACAATACTTTGCAGGGCTGGGGCAAAGTTCTCCAGAAGGCCACGTATGCTCTGAATCAGCCTCCAATATATGGTACTGTTTCTCCCATAGCCAGGAATCAAGGGGTGAAAGTGGAAGTGGCACCACTCACCATAACCCCTAGTGATCCACTAGCAAAATTTTTGCTTCCTGTTCCCACAACATTACATTCTGCTGGCCTAGAGGTCTTAGCTCCAGAGGGAGGAATGCTGCCACCAGGAGACACAAAAATTCCATTAAACTGGAAGTTAAAATTGCCATCTGATGCTTTGGGCTCCTCCTACCTTTGAGTCAACAGGTTAAAAAGGGAGTTACAGTGTTGGCTGGGGTGACTGACCCAGACTATCAAGATGAAATCAGTCTACCATTCCACAATGGAAATAAGAGAGAGTATGCACGGACTACAGGAGATCCATTAAGTCATCTCTTCGTATTACTGTGCCCTGTGATTAGGGTCAATGGGAAACTAAAACAGTCCAATTCAGGCAGCACTACAAATGGGCCAGACCCTTCAGGAATGAAGGTTTGGGTCACTCCACCAGGGAAAAAAAACCATGACCTGCTGAGGTGGTTGCTGAAGGCAAAGAGAATACAGAATGGGTAATAGAAGAAGGTAGTCATTAATACCATCTACGACCATGTGACTAGCTGCAGAAACAAGATTGCAATTATCATGAGTATGTCCTCCTTCTCTTGTTAAAAACATGCTTGTGCATGTTTACACGTGTACTAAGAAAATATCTACATTTTATTTGCTTTTTCCTTTATGGAGTGACATGAGATTTATTGACTTCATATCAGCATTTGAGTATTGTTAACTTTATGTAATAGTATTTGGGTTGGGGATTGGTGCGTTTCCAGTTGTACAAAAGATAGTTGTGTTATGTTAGCTGTTATTATGACCTTATTATTGTCTTTATTTGAAGATTATATATGATATCAGGAGATGTGTATGGGTTCAAATTGACAAGTGGTGGGCTTGTGATGGTTAATACTGAGTGTCAACTTGATTGGCTTGAAGGATGCAAAGTATTGATCCTGGGTGTGTCTGTGAGGATGTTGCCAAAGGAGATTAACATCTGAGTCAGTGGGCTTGCAAAGGCAGACCCACCATTAATCTGGGTGGGTCTAATCAGCTGCCAGCATGGCTAGAATATAAAGCAGGCAGAAAAATGTGAAAAGACCAGACTGGCCTAGCCTCCCAGCCTACATCTTTCTCCTGTGCTGTATGCTTCCTGCCCTCAAACATCAGACTCCAAGTTCTTCAGTTTTGGGACTCAGACTGGCTTTCCTTGCTCCTCAGCTTGTAGATAGCCCATTGTGGGACCTTGTGATCATGTGAGTTAATACTTAATAAGCCCTTTATATATATCTCTCTATTTTGTTAGTTCTGTCCCTCTAGAGAACCCTAATACAGGTGCTGATGACACTTACCCCATGTCATGTGTCTGGAGAAGCAGAGGCCACTCTACAGAGACAGAAGAGTGAGAGAGCAGCACAGAGAAGCTCATAGAAGAGACCCTTGGAGAGAGTCCCATCAGTGCTCAGACCCCAGGTTCCAGAGGAAGAGCTTGAGCTCATCTCCATTCCTGCCCCTATACTCACTGACACACATGTGTGTTCACTAGTGTCCCGCTTTGGGCTTTATGCTTGCTGGACTCTTGTTTTGGCCTATGAAAGCCTCTGAGAGCTGTATGAGTTCCCTATGACTGCTACAACAAATTATCACAAACACAATGGCTTAAAACAACGCAAATACCTTCTCTATCAGTTCTGCAGGCTAGAATCTAACATAGCTCTCCTTGGGCTATAGTCAAGTTGTGAGCATGGCTGGTTCCTTTCTGGAGGCTCCAAGGGATAATCTGTTTCCCTGCCTTTTCCAGCTTCCAGAGGCCACCCACATTCCCTGGCTGGTGGCCACCTTTATCCACCTTCAAAGCCAGCAACAGTGCATGTCTCTAACCGTGGCATGTCTCTAACAGTGCATGTCTCTTCACTAGCCGTGGCTTCCTCTGACCATAGCAGTGCCCCTTTTAACCCATGTGATGAGATTGGTCTCATGTGGATAATTCAGGCTATTCTCTCCATCAAGATCTTTAACTGAATCATATTTAAAAAGTCCCTTTTGCCATATAAGGTGACATAGTCACAGGTTCTGAGGATTAGCATGTGAATGTCCTATGAGAGGATGTCTGCCTACCACAAAAACCCCACTTTGATTCTGGCTCTACTCCAGGACTCATTCCAGATCCTTTTCTATCCTGACCCAAGATTGACGATCCAGTCTTGTTCTGCCACCTTGGTCCCAACAGGACAAAACAATGGTTCCCTAATTCCATTCAATAAATGGAAAGCTTAGAACACAGCAAGAAAGCCACAGACACAAAAATTAAGTTACTCTGTCCACTCACAAACACCAGTGTGTCTCCCAAAGTGGACATAGAGTTCAAATTTCCTTAAGAAAATTCCTCCCACTTGACAAATCAGTGTTTGACTTCATGGCCCACTTACCATAATAAGGGTTTCCTGGTACTTCTCAAAACATTTGGCTCCTTCTACACAATGTTAGAAGTTGCATTCCTGGAAGAGGCACATTCTATGTTTTACCCTAGTAAGCCTGACTGGCAAGAACTGACAGGTCATAGGATTGGCCACTGGAGACTTCTGAAGACTCTTCTGATTCTAGCACAAAGCTCAATATGCTCTTCTGAGCATTCTGCCATCCACGTGAGTGTGTTCCCACAGCACCACGGAATGTCAATTTCCTCACATGTCAGGAAGGCAGATACTACCAATTGCATTTGACTATGAAGTGATACTATGTCTGCATGTCCAACAATGGCTGTCAAATGGGGGTAATGTCGTCCCCCAGGGGACATTTGACAATGTCTGGAGACATTGGGTAAGGTGCTACAACTGGGGACATCTAGTGGGTGGAGGCCAAGGATGTTGCTAAAAACATCCTAAAATGCATTAGACAGATTCTCATAGCAAAGAATTATCTGTCCCATTGTGCCAATTGTGCTAAGTTTGGGAAACCCATTCTAAACAATTCAAATAACAAGATGTTAATTCTCCATTTGATTTGCTCAAAACTGTTAAGGAAAGGGTAAATGTCACTGGCAATTTATGAGTGAGGAAACTAGAGTACAGGCTTTCCAGGGACTTATAACATTTTAAACACCAGATTATTAATTAGATAATATAGGTTTTTTCAACACATTCCTGTTGATTTGCCTAAAAGAACAGAAAGGATTCAGAAACAGATGTGTGATCAATGAAAAAGGTAAAAGCCAAAAAGTTTTCCAGAATGGAGCTCAGCTACCTGAAAGACACATGCCACAAACAGCTGCTGAATAAACAGAAATTGGTTTCTCCAAAGTATCTGGACACAATTTATTTTCAAGTGTCCTGGACAAAGTGAACCTGTTCCTTTACTTAACAAAACTTTTCTTTATGGACGGTGCAAGCTTCAGCTCAAATCTTTCTCGTACTAGCATAGAAGCCACTCTTTCTCTTCACCTTTGCGCCAAATACTTGTCAATACCAGGTAGAGGGAGTGTGCCAGGCACAGGGGTACAGTGAATCTCAAAGCAAAGGCCAGAGCCTAGCCACAGGGAGCCTATAGTCTAGTGGGGAACATAGAGATTGTATACTAACTATAATATTAATGAATGAACTGCAATTGTGATATTGTTCAAAGGAGAAAATAAAGTGTGCTTGTAAATAAGGGGTGAGGACTAGCTTAATTTTGGGTGAGTTGGGGGAGGCACTTCTTGGGAGGTGATATTTGAGCTAAAGAGTCAAGAGGAACTAACTAGGTGAGGATTGGGTAACATTTCATTTTAAGCCAGAAAAAATATATATGAGAGGTTAAATATGCAAATAATAATTTCAAAAAAGTAGGCAGCAAAAAAGGACCTGAAAATAATAATAATAGAATTTTCCAGAATTGAAAAACTTTATTGAGGAGGAATAACTCAAAGCTTTGGAAGCATGCCTACCCTCAGACCTCTACTCTGTAGCACCAAAGGCAATGGAAAGTATTGAAAAGTGCCTCACAGTCTCCAGAGATAACAGGTATGGGGTTTCTTTTTGCTATAATAAAAATGTTCTAAAATTGATTGCATTGATGATTGTGCAACCTTAGGAATATATTAAAAACCACTGAGTTATACACTTAAATGGTTGAGCTCTATGGTAGGGGAATTACATCTCAATAAAGCCATTAAAAATTCTTGGGGAAAATTATTTCCAAAATACAACCAGGAGTGATACCAACAAAAATGCATTTTCAGACATTCCAGAAGTCTAAAATTTTACCTCCCAAGCTCCATTTCCAGAAGATATGTACCATTGAAATAAAGGAAAAACAGAGAGATGTAGGAACTAAGAAACACAGACTATAACTCAGGAGAGAGGTGAAAAGAATTCTAAGATGAATGTGAAGGGACAAGAGCCATGTAGAGGCCTGGGAACCAAACCAGTTCAGAGGCCAGCAGACACCATATGGCCCCAGGAGGGATATCTCAGGAAGAAAATGAAAAAGTAGATTGCTAATATGTATGGATATATTAAGAGGAGATTTTCGTGTCTGTCAGAAAGCTTCGGAATTAACTAGTAAGAGGTACCTAGAAAACCATTAAAAATAAGTGATTATTACCTCCAGTAAAAACAAAAAGTTGCACAGGGAAGGAAATTTAACTATAGTACACTATTTGACCCAGCTTGTAAATAACAATACAATAATAACTATTGTGTAAAAATTCAACACTGTTTTAACAAAATTTGGCAATATAACTCTTTTGGAAGGATAAGAAAATAAAAAGAGACAGAGATAGAGAGAAAGAGACAGAATGAGAAAGAGAAAAAAGTGTGTGTGTTAGAGGTTGGTCAATAAGAGACAAATTCTCACTTTTCGTAGTAGAATGTCAGAAGATGATAACTAATTTAAAAGAATCTGGGGAAAGAGTACTAAAAGCATTTTATTCCGAAATATTGGGATTAAGAAATAGAAAACAGAAGAAACAGCTAATGGGTTTGCAGTTGTTGCCTTGGGAGACCAGAATTGAAACTGAGAAACGTACGAGACATGGGCCACCATGTTTTATTAAAAGTAGCATTATTTGGCTTTTTAAACTACAAAATAATTTTTAATTAAAAAATCAATCCATTTCACTCCCTTGGCACATTTTCAGCTCTTCCACTCATTTTAGGGTCATTTTCTTCCAATGCATGCAAGGATTGAGGCCAGTTTATATCTCTGTTACACATTCAAAGCAGGACTAAAAAGCAAAATTTCTTTCTTCTTTTTAAGAGTTCACATTTTACTATGTTTCTCTGGAGAGAAAGTCAGTGGAAGTTTATGTGAATAAAATTGGAAAGCATTTTGCTTTTTACTTTCCATTGCTTGGCTTGTGTTCTAAATGTATTGCCAATTGACCGCTCTGCTGGCTGTGCTAATGTTATTTTTCAGATGGACTTTAAAGAAAAACTGGAGATCAGAATGTTGTTAGAAAAGAAGAAAAATATTGACTTCTGTGAAAGTTAGCAAATATTTCATCTGTCAAAAATGCTTACAAAAATCATAGGCTCAACCATTCCTTCAACCTGGATTGAAGCTAACACAGCACAAAAAAATATTCCCACAAAGAGAGAGATCTTCATGGAAAATAAAGAAGCTTCCTAGCAGGCATGAAAGATGGTATTGAGTGAGCAAAATCCACACCATGAGAATTGTATATTCTCAAGACCAGCTGGTGTGCTGAGAGCAGGCAGGGAGATTTGCTGCAAACAACCTGTAGTGCTGGATGGCATCCTGAAAAGATCAGGGACTTTCAAGCCCGGCAGAACTGGGCTCAAAGACTTGCTCTGCCACATCCTAACTATGCCAACTTAGTGGTTGTGGTTCTCTGTAACAATAAGTTGATAAATCCTAACTTCCAGGGATGTAGTAGGGAACAGAGTTAACAATATTTACTATTACAGTAGTTCAACACATGGTAGTTATTTTCATCATGACTATTTTGTAATGAAATATGACATCTCCCAGCCCTGAATGACACACAGGGACTCAGGTATTCAACTGACTGCCATTTTGCCACTTCCAGTCGGAAGGCCAGGCCAATGCACAGAAACATTCACCTGGAGGAATCATGTCTTTTCCTGTTTGAAACTCTCCCTTTCTCTCAAATCAAAATTACCCAACATGGCTTAGAAATTGGACACTTACCAGAAATTCCAAAAAGACCAGAAGCTTCTGGAGGATTCTGAGGGGAAAACATTTACTTTCTGCATCTAAACTGGCCACAATTCTAAATGAGCCTCATACTGTGGACAATCTAGTGGCTAGATTACATGCAGGCCTCACACCATGTGCTCTATCCACACATACAGTGTGTATGTGTGTATGTACTTATTAGAGAAGATACAGAGAGGAAGGGGGCAGGGTGAAAATGTCCATATATAAGGCCAAAGTCATCTTGGGTCATGCATGATGAGTTTCCCAGCACGTTAATGTTTGCACTACCAAGTATCAGAGGGCAAATGGAAGAAGACATGTTAACTCAGCTGAATGCAGCAGGCCATGGAGGAATACGGCACAGTACCTGATGCCCGTTCTCCCCATCTTCTTCTCTCTGGTCACTTTGGCCATGTGTTCTGCCTTGGCAATATTTACTACACAGTTATTTACAGTCTTTGTGCAAGAGAAACACAAGACAACGAACCAATCAACCTTCATCTCTGGCATCACAGCACTGAATTAGGGTTCACAACTGCTAAACCTCACCTTGTCTTCCACTGACGATGCCCATCTGTCCTTGTCTCCATAAACATCACACAACAGTCTCAATCCTTCCAAGGTACCTTCAACTTTTGTTAAAAAAAAGAGTTCTTCCGGGAGGTGGAGCTTGCAGTGAGTGGAGATCGTGCCACTGCACTCCAGCCTGGGTGACAGAGTGAGACTCTGTCTCAAAAAAAAAAAAAAAAAAAAAAAAGAGTTCTTTATAAATTTCAATATAGAGTGTAACACATCTTTAACTATGTTAGTATTTTTATTAAGATTACTGTCACTTTTAGTAGTGTTCTGGTTCCAAGTTGTTTGGGTTTTTTTGAGGCCTTCCCAAAGAAGCTCCCTTACTTTCAGGGCACAAATTTTGCAGAATGTGAGGTTTTAAAGACTGGTATATTACCACAAAACAGCTCTTCCGAGTGAGAAGAGCTCCATGGTTTTCCTCACACCCCTCAGTTGGCTCTGATGTGAAGTCTCCTGTCAAAATCACTTTCCACTGCATGGCATCACTGTAGTTCCAGCAATCAGTACAAACATCTACTGAATAGTGACGATGGGCCAGACACAATTCTGAACTACTATACTTGTTTTATTTAATTTAATCAACACTATGAGGTATCATTATTATTCCTGCTTTACACATAAGGAAAGTGAAGCACATGAAATCAAGTAATTTGCTCTGGGTCACACAGAAAGTGGCAAAGTTCTTCACTGCTAAGCTTACTCCCCCTTCAATGGCAGGAAGACACCACCTGGCAGGATTCTCATCTCCCCTGCAAGATGACGCTACTGAGCACAGAAGGTTAAGAGCACTTCCCGGTTCACTCAGAGGTAGAATGAGACCCCAAACCCAGGCATCCTGGTCACTATACTGTGCTACTAATAGCAAAAGAAAGGAAAGGGAAGTAGAAAGGTATCAAAGCTAATAAATAAGAAGTGGAGGTACGGGAACATTTAACAGTGCAAAGGTAAACACTAAGAATGGTAATTAATCAGCTAAAATTGGAAGGAGGAGTAGAGGAAGGGGTCAGGGTATGAAGGATTACACAAATTTAACCATTGTTCATAATATGATGTTAATATTATCTGGAGAAACATTGTATTGAGCATGATATAAAATTATAGTCATAATTTTATGGCTATAAAATTAGAGATACCAGAACTAAATTACAGGAATTCTTAATTATCAGAGGAAACACAATCCTATTCTCATATACAAAAAACACACAAAGCAATTCAGAAAAGTTGAAATCAAGTTATGGACATACAGAAAGCATGCCAAGAATGCATTTGTAAAACCTGAAGGTGGAATTCAGGGCCAAAAGCATTAAGCCAGACAAACAATGGTATTACATTATTCCAAAAGACACAGCTCACAATAAGGCATTAAACAGTTATGAATATCTATGCACTAAAAAATAGCACCAACATTAATGAAAAATTACAGAAAATACAGGGAGGAAGACAAACTATCTAGACTGTAAGGGTCATTAGTATGAAGGAGACTAAATATCATAATTAATAAGGTAAATCTAATTAATAGACTTGAAGTTCCATAGTCTAAAAACAAAAATAATCTTTCTTTTCAAGCATTCATGGAGCATTCACAGAAACTCTCCCTAGTTTAGGCCTCAGAAGAAACTTCCAAAACATCAAGAAATTAGAAAGTAGAGATAACATTTTCTGAGGCAATGAGAAATGTATAAATATAAAATTAAAAATCCAAAAACCTCCCCCTGGGGAAATGTAAATCAGTCTCTTAAACAATCTTGGACTAAATAGAAAAATCAAATTGAAATTACAGAATATTTAGAAACAAATGCTAATAAAAACATTATATCAGAACCAGTGGGATGAAGTTAAAGCAGCACTCAGCAGAAATCTCGAAACCTTACAAACTTACATTATTAAATTAGGGAAAAGTAAATGAATTAAGCATTCAACTCAGGAAGTTAATCGAACAATAAAATAAATCTGAAGAAAGCAAAAGAATTGATTTTTTTTAAAAGAAATTAATAAAACCAATAACAGAAAATAGCTAAATATGTAATTCTAATGAAGTCTTGCTTTTTAAAAAGAGAAAAAATGATATTACAAACCATTTAAAAAGGGGAAAAGCACAAATATCTAGAATAAAAATAATAATAAAATAATCACTAATGAGAAGAAATTTAAAACTGCTTAAGACACAATTTTGCTGAATCAAATACAAATATATTTAAAAACACAAATGTTCTAGGACAATAGATTTTGTCCAAATCAACTGCAGAAACAACTGAAAATCTAAACAGACTGATAACCACAGAAGAAAGAGAAGAAGCCTCCTGTAACCATGCCTAAATGTATTCAGAACATAGAAAATGAAGGAAGATTTGATACCAAAAACCAACAAAGATTGCCCACCAAAAAGAAACCTTTACCATACTGTCACATGCAAATAATGGTGCAAAACTCATAAATAAAAGAGTAGCAAACAATATCATTTGCAATTGCTCAAAAAAGACAAAATACTTAGATGTAAACCTAACAAAAGGTTTACAAAAAGGCTTAGAAAACAGGACTTGTACTGCTGAAAACTGTAAAATTCTGATGAAAGAAAACAAAGAAGATTTAAATAAATGGAAAAATATTCCATGTTCCTCGATTGGAAGATTCAACATGGTAAAGATGCCGATTATCTACAAATGTACACACAGCTTTACTGCAATTCCTAACAAATTCCCAGTAAGATGTTTTTGTAGCTATAAACAAGATTATTCTAAAATTAATATAGAAAGGCAAAGGAGCAAGAATAGCTAAAACAATTTCTTAAAAGAATGAAGTGGGAAAATCAGCCTCCCCAGTTTCAAGATACTATATAGCTACAGTCATCAGGACTGTATGATCGTAAAGGTTCTGTGGAACAGAACAGAAAAATAAATCAGGGTGGGCAAGGTGGCTCACACCTGTAATCCCAACACTTGGGGAGGCCAAGGCAAGTGGATTACCTGAGCCCAGGAATTTGAGACTAGCCAGGGTAATATCGTGAGATCCTGTCTCTACAAAAAATTTTAAAAACAAAAATTAGCCAGATGTTGTGGTGCATGCCTCTAGTCCTTGCTACTCAGGAGGCCGAGGCAGGAAGATTGCTTGAGCCTGGGAGGTTGAGGCTGCAGTGAATCATGGTCCTGTCACTGCACTACAGCCTAGGTAACAGAGCAAGACCTCGTCTCAAAAAAAAAAAAAAAAAAAAAAAAATTAAAGAAAGAGAAATAAATCCATACAAACATGTCCAACTGATTGTTTACAAGTGTAAAATCAATCTGATGGTGGAAGGATAGATCTTTTCAACAACTGGTACTGAAGCAATTAAGTAGTTTATAAGCAAAATAAACCAACTGATGTGGCTTGGCTGCGTCCCCACCCAAATATCATCTTGAATTGTAGCTCTCACAATTCCCATGTGTCATGGGAGGGACCTGGTGGGACGTAATTGAATCATGGGGGCAGGTCTTTCCCATGCTGTCCTCATGATAGTGAATAAGCCTCATGAGATCTGATGGTTTTATAAAGGGGAGTTCACCTGCACAAGCTCTCTCTTGCCTGCCACCATGTAAGACTTTCCTTGCTCTTCCACCATGATTGTTAGACCTCCGCAGCCATGTGGAATTGTGAGTCAATTAAACCTCTTTCCTTTATAAATTACCCAGTCTCTGGTATGTCTTTATCAGCAGCATGAAAACAAACTAATACACAAACTTTTACCTAAATCTCACCTTTTATATAAAAATTAACTCAAAATGGATAATAGCATTAAATGTAAAACAAATAAAACTTTTAGAAAATAAAAGACTTTTGACATCTAGGGCTTGATAAAAGAAATTCTTAAACATGACACCAAAAGCACAATTCATAAAAGCAGGAAATTGAACTTGATTGAAATTTAAGAATTTTGCTCTGCAAAGCTGATGTGAAGCCAACCTAAGAAGACAGAAAGACAAAACATCGACTGGGAGAGAATATTTACAAACCACATGTCCAACAAAAGACATATATCAAAAATCTGCTAGATAACGAACTCTCAAGAGTGAAAACACAAACAATGCAACTAGAACATGGACAAAAGACAGGAAGAAACATTTCACTAAAAAGGATATCTAGATGGCAAATAAGCACATAAAAAGACATTCAACACCACTAGCTATTAAAGAAATGCAAATTAAGATGGTGACGAGCTATCACTACACACCTGTCAGAATGGCTAAAATAAAAAATAGTGACAAGATTAAATGCTGGTGAGGATGCCCAGAAACTGGATCACTCAGACATTGCTGGTGGAAAGATAAAGTGAACAGCCACTCAAGGAAACAGTTTGGCAATGTTTTACAAAACTGAATATGCAATGAACAGAGAAATGTGTATTATCTACGTGGAAAAAATTTTTCTTTTTTTTGAGACAGAGTCTCCCTCTATCGCCTCAGCCTCCCGAAGTGCTGCGATTACAGGCATGAGCCACCGCACCCAACCCAAACAAACAACAACAACAACAAAATTAAACGCAAACAGTACCAGGAGTAAAAAGAAATATCTGAACAAATGGAAAAGCCAACACCGCGTCTTTAGAGAGGAAGACACTGATTTCAGAGATGCCAATTCTCCCTCAGTCCCTCAAGTTAAGGCAATCCCCTAAAAGATAAACAGAATTTTTTCTTGGAGATAATTTGGACCTTATTGAAAATCTGTATGAAAAAGAATATAGCAAATAGCCAGAAAAAGCCTGAAAAGATTAATAAGGAGGAAGAACTAAGTCAACGGGACAGCAAAACAATGCACACTATAATAACCACAGACATGTAGTTCTGGCCAATAAAGACAGAACAATGGGACAGAATAAAAAACCCAAAAGTAAACCCCACAATACACAGGAATGTAGACTATCCTGTGGGTGGCATTTTGGTTGGAGAAAATATGGATCATATAATAATGTTGGGATTTCCTCATAGCCATTTGAGAAAAAAACAAAAACGAACTTGACACGTTACATATACCCTACACCAAAATAAATTCCAGATGGTTCAAAGATGTCAATGTAAAAATTGAAATAATAAATGTACTAGAAGAAAATATAAGGAAAATTATTTATATGTTTAGAAGGAGTAAGGGCTTTCTAAGTATGATATAAATCTTAAGAGACTGATGATGTTAACCACATAGAAATTCAAAATTTTGCACAGCAAAAGATGCCATAAGCAAAGCGACAAGAAAGGGAATAATTGGGGAAAACATGAGTAGCTCAAATCCCAGTCAAAGGACAATATGGAGGGATACAAGGTGAGATTGAGAAGCTGCCTCAATCGTGGAGGTCTACCTCGCTGGAGTCTCACAGCAATCACCTTGCTGGTTAGATCTTCTCCCTCTAACTCCCCAAATCCATACAAGTAGCCATCATCAGCTACAGCAAACACCACCAGATGTGGCAAGTGGGCAGAGTCAGTCACATAAGAGGAGCGCTAGTAGTCCCCAACCTTCATTTGTGCAGGGCACTGGCTATTGCCCACCTCCACATACAAGTAGGGAAAGCACTATTAAATCCCTTTCTACTCAGAGCAAAGAGTCCCAAAAGTTTTCCTCATTTTTTAGGCCAATTCTCTGCTGGAACTATGAGGAAGCTGGCTGCCTCCTCTTCCTGTCCATCACCTCCTGACAGTTGCATTCCAACAGCCTAGCGGGCTTGAATCTTACCCATGGCCAAATTGTAACGTTGGGCAGGACTGCTGATCCCAGGAGGTCTGGGCTTGCCTTTTGCAGCTTCTGGGAATAATGTGCAAACAAAAAATGAAAACTTTATCTTATGTCTATAATAAGCATGGGTGCACACTGCACTCAGAACATGAGTGTGCACTCAGAACATGAGTGTGCACTCATCTCTCTGTGTGTGTGTGTGTGTGTGTGTGTTTCTTTGCTGGAACTCTAATCATGCAGTTAAATGGCTCTGCCACATTCTCAGTACAGCCAAATGTGGGACACTGTGTGAACTGTTGATTTATTGGATTTTTCACTGTGGACTGGTTACCATGGCTTTTTGAGAATTCAGACCACAGGAGGAAATGCTGTAAACTTAGAAATATTATCTATTTTCCATTACCTCCAGTAAAAATGTCTATCAGGGAGAGAGCTAGGGAAATGCCACTTTGGGGGCCAAGTCACAATAAATTTGGGTACAGGATGAATTGGCTCCTAAACAGCCCCAGTGCAGAGAAATAAAAGTACAAAGGTACTGAAAGCCCCCCAAATCTGGAATCGTTGCTTGAGGGATCAGGAAGAGAGAAACCCAAGAAAGAGCTCATAAGAATCCTAAAGAAGAGAGAGAAGTGGGTCAGCCCTGCCTCTGTCCAGTGTTCAGCAGGCACTGCCTACAGCTGGGAGAGCCAGCACCCATGATCCAGCATCAGAGAGCCAGGCATGAGGGTGGCTGGTCAAGCCATTTCAGGACTTTCATGTGCTCTCGGCACTTTGCCTTCGTGGGCACCATTAATTTACTATTGCTGCCACAAACTTAGTGGTTTAAACCACAGAAATTTATTCTCTTATGGTTCTAGTGATCAGAAGTCCTAAAATCAGGGCTGCATTCCTTCTATGGGCCCTAAGGAGAGTCCCTGTTCTTGCCTTTTCCAATGTTTACAGGCCACCCCTGCCTTATTGTAGGTCTCCTCCTCTATCTTCAAAGCCAACAATAGCCAAGCCCTTCCTCAAGTTCCCATATCTCTGGTATTTCCTCCTGTCTCCTTCTTCCATATTTCAGAACCCTAGTAATTACATTAGGGCCACCCAGGTCATCCAGGAAAATCTTTTCTACTCTAAGGTCAAGCAATTAGCAGCCTTAATTTCATCTGCAAGCTTAAATCTTTGCCATGTAACTAACCATATTCACAGATTCCAAGAATTAAGATAATGACATCCTGTAGGTGGAGGCCGGGGGACCTAGGGTAGGGGAGTTGAGGAGTGGGGGTTGGCAGGCAGGGAGCAGGTAGGGGGGTGCGGGGTGCAGGCTGGTGCAGGGCAGTGGTGTGATTATTTTACCAACCACGGGCCCCTTCCTCCAAAAAGAAAAGTTTTAAATATATGTATGTGTGTGTGTGTGTGTGTGTGTGTGTGTGTGTGTGTGTGTGTGTGTGTATATATATATATATATTATTTGTTTTTTGTTTTTTTTTTTTTGAGACGGAGTCTCGCTCTGTCGCCCAGGCTGGAGTGCAGTGGCCGGATCTCAGCTCACTGCAAGCTCTGCCTCCCGGGTTCCCGCCGTTCTCCTGCCTCAGCCTCCCGAGTAGCTGGGACTACAGGCGCCCGCCACCTCGCCCGGCTAGTTTTTTGTACTTTTTTTTAGTAGAGACGGGGTTTCACCGTGTTAGCCAGGATGATCTCGATCTCCTGACCTCATGATCCGCCCGTCTCAGCCTCCCAAAGTGCTGGGATTACAGGCTTGAGCCACCGCGCCGGCCAAGTTTTAAATATATTTTATGACTATGATGGTATAAAGATGAATATATTAACATTACATATTTGAATGTTTTCTTCAACCTAGAAGTTTGGGGGTTTTCTTTTGATTTTAAAAAGAAATTAAATGCTTTCATGGACCCCCTAAAGGTCATGAGACCCCAGGCACTGCATCTCCTGCATCTGAGGGGTAAGTCAGCCCTGGGGGAGCCATGCAATGGCTCAGATGAAGCACACACAAGTCCAGGCCTGTGGAGGTGTCTACACTTGCACGAGCCACACAACACAGGAGAAAGCCCCGAGCAACAGTGTTGTGGAGAGGGATATGTGCTGGACAGGGAAGAGGGAGCAGAAAGGACAGGATTTTACTACAAGGCAAAGCGGGTGCTGTGGTTGAGTGTGTGTCCCTCCAAAATTCATATGTTGGAACCAAACCTCTAATGTGATGGTATTAAGAGTCAGGGCTAGGGGCTAGGCCGGGCACAGTGGCTCACACCTGTAATCCCAGCACTTTGGGAGGCCGAGGCGGGTGGATCACCTGAGGTCAGGAATTCAAGACCAGTCTGGCCAACAGGGCAAAACCCCATCTCTACTAAAAATTTAAAAATTAGCCAGCCATGGTGGGGCACGTCTATAATCCCAGCTACTCAGGAGGCTGAAACAGGAGAACTGCTTGAACCCAGGAGGTAGAGGTTGCAGTAAGCCAAGATCTTGCCATTGCACTCCAGCCTGGGCGACAAAAGCAAAACTCCGTCACCAAAAAAAAAAAAAAAAAAAAAAAAAGAGGTAGAGCTTTTGGGGAAGAGCAGAGCCCTCATGAATGGATTAGTGCTCTTACAAAAGAGGGTGAAGAGAGCACCTGAGTGTCTTTTGCTCTTCCATCCTTTCCGCCATGGGAGGAGGACACAGAGTTCATCCCCTCTGGAGGATGCAGCAATGAGGCGCCATCTTGGAAACAGAGAGGAGACCTCAAAAGACGTGGAACCTGCCAGCACTTCGATCTTGGACTTCCCAAACTGTGAGAAACAAACTTCAATTATGTATAAGTTTCCCAGTCTAAGGTATTTCTGTTATAGCATCATGAACAGACTAAGACAGAAGGTTAAGCCATGTTACTTGGGCTTTCTAAACCTGTTTTCTCATCCATACAATGAGAGAAGAAAGGAACCTATGTGGGCAGGGTTACGATGAACAGCATAGGAGGTAACACAGGCAAAGTGCCCAGCCACCCTGGTGTAGGGAACCCATGTGCTTTTATTTTTAAAAAGTTCCTGCCGGTCAAATTTATGCCAACAAAATACAGATATGTCACAGGAATATTTTCATAAAATGTCAGATGCTACTTCTTAGCTGCAACATGATTCAGTTGCCAGGGCCTTCCTGGGTGCCCTCTGGAGGCACTAGGGGTGCTGGAGCTCCCAGCTAGGGATGAATAGGGCTTGGGGGTGCTCAGAGGTAAGATGAGGCCACCTGGTAAATGAGTGAACCTTCAGCTTATTGTGTCTCTGCCATGTGTCCAGGCTGAGCTTCACGGCTTTCCACAGGCATCTTACCACCACTCAGCAAGCTGAAAGAGTGAGGTGTCTCCTCTTCCCACGGTCCAGGAAACTGAGGCTTGGAAGGGCGAGATGGCCACTGGCCCACCCACCTACTCAAGGCCGGTGACAGCTGCCTCCCAGTTAACGATGCTAGGACCACACAGAGCAAGTGAGAGTTATCAGAGAACCGAGGATGTGGTCTGAGCACATTTCAGCTTAGCTGGAGAGAAGATAGAGGAATGGGGTAGGGGCAGTACTGGCATGAGAATAGGACCCTCCATGAAAGGCAAGGAGACCCAAGAAAACAGCAGCAACAACAGACTCCTACAGGGCACTTGCTACGTGCCAAGGACAATCTTAACTGCTTGATGGGAATTAACTCATTTAATCCCCACAACAACCCTATGTGGTAGCTACGATTACATCTCCATCTTACAGATGAAGAAACTGGGGCCCGAAAGGCTCAGAAACAGGTTCAAGGATGTGCAGCTCGGTAGGTCTGGAATCCCAGTCTCACTCCAGAATCTGAGCTATTATTCACTCTTTGACACCATTGAGGACCTGGTCATCTGGGGGGACAGAGAGCAAAGGAGTGGAGCTGCATCCCCCCAGGGCATCCTGGAGCAGGTTTCCTCCCAGTGGTTTCTGCACTAAAGAGCCCCACCTATGCTAGGTGGACTCTGGCTTGGCAGAAGCTGTTTGGCCTCAGAGGAGACAGGGTCAGGAAGGGCTGGTCATAGAGACCTGCCCTGTGCAGGGCTCTAATCTAGCACTGGAGATTCAAGGGCAAACAACCCTGCCTGCTCCCCAGGGGCAACATCAGTGTAAGTACAAATAGATAGGTGGTCAAATAAAGCCAAGAGAGGACATGAAGCAACTGAGGCTGGGTTTTAAAAGGTGGGCAAAGAAGACCTCTGAGCACAAGGAGGGTTGCACCTGCAGGAAGAAGGAATAGCAAAGTGCAAAGGCACCAGGGCAGCAGCAGGCCCGGTGTGTTTGTGGAACAAAAAGGATGCTCCTGGGCTGGAGTGCAATGAACAAAGGGAATGACATCAGATGGGCAGTAGGAGCCAGTCTCCATAGGCCCCTGTGGGTTGCTGTAGTCTGAATGACCTCTCCCAATGTCATGTGGAAATCTGATCCCATATTGGAGATGCAGCCTAATGGGAGGTGTCTGGGTCGTAGGGACAGACGCTTCATGAATAGAGTAATGCCCTCCTTGGTGGACGGCAGGGGGTGCTGAGTGAGTTCTAGCCCTATTAGTTCCCCCAAGCTTCCATGACAGCTGGCTGTTAAGAGAAGCCTAGCACCGTTCCCCTCTCTCTTGCCTCCCCTCTCCCCATGTGATCTCTGCACACGTACCAGCTCTCCTTCGCCCTCTGACATGAGTAGGAGGAGCCTGAGGCTCTCCCCAGATGCAGATGCGGCCACCATGCTTCTTGCACAACTGCAGAATCATGAGCCAAATAAACCTCTTTTCTTTATAAATTATCCAGCCTCCGATATTCCTCTATAGCAACACCAATGGACTAAGACATGGGTCAAGAGGTGGAGACATTCGTGAGCTAATCAGGGGAGGGGGCCCACAGCAAGGGGGCCTCCCCACAAAAAAACAGAGGGAGGCAAAGGCAAGGTGTGCCCAGCAACCATCTGAGAGGTTTCCTGGGGAGTCACAGCTGGGGAACAAGGACCCTTGGATAAAGCAGAGTGGAAGCTTCCAATCCGGAAACAAACTGAAAAATCAGAGATTCTCCCTCTGAGAGCTCATGCCTTCATCATCAACACCCAGAAAGCCAAGAACGAGCCTCTGTGAAAGCTTTATTTAATTTCAAATAACTATCCCTGCATTGCTGAAATTTAACATAAAATGCAGAAATGATTGCATGCCCGGCCTTCTACTTGAACTTAGAGATGTTTTCATTAAAACGCTTCTATTTCTTGCTAAACACTATGGTTCAGAAACTGACAGTTTTCAAAGAGGTTAGAAAGGAGTTTGGAAACTTCTCTCTCCCCAGCCCCCCATAGGTGCCAAACATTTCATTTCACCCTTAAGCGAGGAGACACAGCGTGACACATTCTGAAAACACACACACCCTCTCTCCCGAGAAGACAGGTGAATGATTTATGAAGTGCTGGCCTCACTTTGCACTCTGCTTCTGAGCTCCTGGCCTGGCCCCGCACCTTCTCTCTGCACTGTGGCAGGCTGCTGCCATGTGGGCCCAGGTCTCTTGGGAGGAACAAGGGGACACAGAGGCCAGGATGATGCCTCAGGGGAGCAGAAAGCTGGATCCAGTGGAAGAGAGGGGGTGGACCTTGCTGAATGCTTCCTGCTGTGAAAATGGGCACCTCGTCCAAAGGAGGTGTTTGGGGAAGCTCGGGTTCCCCCACGCCGTGGACCAAGGTCCTCCAGCTGCTTCTGCATTTGTCTCTGCCCTTCTCATCTCCCTTTCCGCTTCTGCTAGAGACCCCACTGTCACTTCAGCTGCCTCCTCATCTCCTCTCCCGATCCTTGCAGGGTCCAGTGTCCCCTGGAGATCCCCCCAACAGGGATGGTGCTGAGTAGCCACTCCTCAAGCCTCAAGATTCGCAGAAGTCTGCTCCTTTGGAAACTCCCCGTGGCTCCATCTCAGCCCCTTGCATCCTGACCCCAGTCATCAACTCACCTGCCCCATGGGGTCCTCAGATAGGGCCACTGTTTTCCCCTGCCAATCCTCCGTCACTTCTGAAGTGCCATCTCCCACAGGGGCTCCTGAACCTGCCCTGCACCTCCAGGGAATCAGCCCTCTAGCTTGAATTCCCACCCCACCAGCCCTGAGTCTCACAGGCCCTCACTCCTGACACAGTTGGTGCCACCAGTGCCACACTGCCCTCGTTCCTGATCTCCTCCAGCTGCAACTGCCACCAACTCCACTGCCCCTAGTAAACATACCACCAAGCGTGCCCAAAAGGACAGTGACAATTCCACATCTCCAAGGCCCACAGAGCCCTCTCTGCAACTGGAGGAAGATGCTCCCTGTCCTTTATCTCAATGCAGATCTTACTCTGTCTGAGTTTCCAGCCCCAAATTCTGCCACACTCCCTGTCTGCAGAGGACCCCACCTTCTACTTCACCAAGAATGTGAAACCCTCTGGGGTGAAGGCTTGGGACACCCCTCAGCACTGCTCCCCACCTTCACTATCTCAGGGTATAGGAGAACCTCCTCCTTTCCAGGTGAGCCCCTGCCCCCCAGTGTCAGCACCTCAGGGACCTGCCCCATCAGCCACCCCCCACCAACTTTCCCTTCACCTGGATCTTCCCCACAGGAGAGATCTCAGGGTAAAGGAGACCCTCCTCCTTTCCAGGTGAGCCCCTGCCCCAGAGTCAGCCCCTCAGGGACCTGCCCCATCAGCCATCCCCCACTGACTTTCCCTCCACCTGGATCTTCTGTCCAGCCTAGAAACAGCCAGATTCCCAAGAAGCAAGGAGGGAAATTCGCCTTTCTTCTCCTGGTCTTCCTTCTGATGTTGGCATCTTACCCACTCCTTCCCTTCACCATCAGAATTCTCCAAAGAAAAGCTGAATGTGGAACTCCTGCTAAGATTTTCCATTGCCAAACAGAAAGCAAGCGTCTCAGGGCTCAGGGCTAAGCCTCCCTGTCCTTGCGCTCTCAGGCACAGAGCCTGGCTCACAACAAAATTCCATCCATCTTCCTCTCATTAGCCTAACTCCTTCTTACAAAGTCAGCCTACCAACCAACCCTCCTCAGCCCTCACCTCACAAACTCATTCATCAAATTTTTGCCCCACTTAAAGGACAAATGCACAGACTTCAAGATATACACAGAATCATTTTGTCGATTAAAGACTAAAATTGAAAAGATTTGGCTCCTTCCAACTGCCTGTATTTATTCCAAATCATTAGAGTCATCTATTCACCTCCAGCAGAATAATTAACTTTTCAATCATCACATTGGTTATAACTGTTAACACTCATATCTAATATACTTTCTGTCATTAGGGAAATAAAAGATTGCTTTTCATTAGTATACTAACACTGCACAAAATTATAATGCAGTAGGGAAGGATACTTCATAATTGTGAAAAATATAAATTATTCAATATCATTAAAACAATCTGGTTGTTTTAATGATATTGAATAATTTATATTTTTAATGATATTGAATAATTTATATTTGTATAAGTTATTGTATTACTTTCAAATAGCATGAATTATTTGGAAAACTAATAAAACTGCAGTTGTAGAACTTATCATCAAGTTGGTTATGAGTTTGTGTCAGGACTGTGGTGGCTAAGCCTCATGTTTTTGCCTTTTCATCTCTCCCATTTGTCCCCCAGGGCTCACAGCAGCTCCCCTGTGCCCATTTACCGTGGGATGTGCCTTGCTGAGTCTAGTAGACCCATGAAGGTATTGGACTCTTCCACTAGATTGAAAGCTCCCTGCAGGCAGGGCCATTTCTTGCCCACTTTTATATCCCTAGTGCTTATTGTAGAGCACTTGATAAACATCACAGGAATGAATTAATAGACATCCAGAGAGTATCAGAAACAAATAAGATCATGAATGTTCATTTTTAAATTCCAACTATAGGGCAAGGCATGGTGGCTCATGCCTGTAATCCAGGCACTTTGGGAGGCCGAGGCAGGAGTATTACCTGAGGTCAGGAGTTCACGACCACCTGACCAACATGGTGAAACCCTGTCTCTACTAAAAATACAAAAATTAGCTGGGCACAGTGACAGGTGCCTGTAATCCCAGCTACTCAAGAAGCTGAGTATTATCACTTGAACCTGGGAGGTGGAGGTTGCAGTGAGTTGAGATCACACCTCTGCAATCCAGCCTGGGTGACAAAGCAAGACTCCATCTAAGAAATAAAATAAAATAAAATCCAACTATAAATGTCCTATAAAGGAAAAGTTTATTTCTTAAGTGTATATTGTAACTCCAACTGCTAGTCAAGTCTTTCTGTATTTCAGTAGCCAGCTAGAAGCCACTCTGAATAGCAACATCCATTTGGAAAAATCTACCAGGCTGGCAAGTTCCTCCCTTTCCATTTCTGAAACATTACCAACCAAAATGCAACACACTGTGAGACGAGGGTACGCTCTGCACACTTAACTAGAAAACTCAAACTCTAATTCCAACTCTGCCATGGCTTGTCTTGGTGTGAATTCCACTTCTGCCTGTGACCCTGCAGGACCTGGGAAGCGGCAACGGGCACCGGGGGGAGTGTGCAGGATAGTAACCTGCGCAGACCACCCTCGAGCTATTTACTAGGCCCCTACACACAGATACTTCCACCAATTTGTCCTCCGAGGTGTTCCTGTGAGGAAAAAGAGGGGAGGACCAGGTAGGTAACTGTCCCCAAATCCTCAGATTCATGCAAAGCAGCTTTCTCTGTCTATATTTTCTAAATATTTCCAAGAAAAATTTTATTTGAGAGAAGAATCTATACCTAAAAATAAAGCTTGAAAACCACAGTTACAGATAAACCCAAAGACGTGTGGCAGGAACAGCTACCACTTACTGTGCACTTATTATGTGCTGGCTCATTTAAAACATCATAATTTAATTTTACTCTCACCGCATCTTTATGAGATAGAGAGTAGTTATCTCATTTTTAGAGAACAGGAAACTGAGGGTCACAGAAGAGAAATCTCGAAACCAGCAAGGGCCGAAAGCCCTGACGTGGCGGCTGCTCTACAGGAGCTGTCCAGCTCCACACACCTGTGGCTTCTCAATCTTCTCTTTCCGAACCCCTCCACATTCCCCCTTACATGTATAATATAAATAAATGCTCATCCATGTATCGTCATAGATGAATTAGCTCATTACCATTCCATGTGAATGAGTCTTTGTCGACTCTTTACTTCATATTGATACTCATTCATTAAAGAGTTATTTCTTGTGCATCTAATAGGCGCCTGGTCCTGGGTAAGGTCCCAGGAATAAAGACTGCCAAGACATGGATCTGCCATCAAGGGAATCACAGACTAGCGGGAAGAAACATGAAAACCAATCAATAGAAATATTAAAAATGGTACCACAGCCGTCTGAACTGGGAGCAGTGTGGGGATGGGTCATGCCAAGAGAGAAAGGGAGATGACTACTGCCTTCTTCACTGTTAGTATTGAATGATACTCATTTTTGACATGTTTTCTGGACATACTGAGACAGAAAAAGGCTCAGATACCAAGATGTATCCTAATCCCATTTCCTCTTCAGTTCTCATTGGAGACAGTACTATTCCAAGAGATAAGACAAACCAAAACTCATCGGGTTTCTTTTCATTGTTCCTGGAGAATAATTTGGCTTGAAATACATTTTAAAAAATAAACTCTTAAAGTAATTCTATCCCTTGCCTTCCCTCTGAGATGTTCCTGTACTGTTGGAGCCAAAGAAAGATACTGTTCCACTGCAATTCCTTGCTTATCCCAAATCTTCTCATGTTTCTAGCTGAAATGGAATGTGAGCTTTATACCTACCTTTCACTTATTTTCTAATCCAATAATAACCCGACTGCTGGGTCTCTAAGGACCGTGGCCAGACAGCTTAACATGCAAACATTAAGGCAAAAATCCCCATGGATAATCTCAAAACAGTCTTTTGTTTTAAGTTTCCATTTTTTCCTGAGCAACCCAACTGCCCCCATAAATTCTTGCCTTTCAGAATATCAACAGTGAAAACAATTGTGATGGGAATAAGCTACTGCTAAAAGCAAAACGCATGCCACAGAGGAAAAATCAACAAATACATACACAAGCGCTACTGAAAAGCAAGGCAAATAAAATGTGATGCACAAAATGGCATAAATGCATAACCAACTGTTGTCAAAATGCACAAATTATTCGAGCTCTGAAAATGTATTCACAGAAAAGAATTCAAATGAAGAAAAAGTATGAAAATGCTTTCTCACAACATGATACGTGATAATAGAAAATTGGGACAGTGATGGAGGTGTGGCTGAGTAAATTACAGGCCATTAAAAATGATCATTACAAAGCCTGAGTAACAGCATGAAAAATGTTACTGATATGTCTTTAAGTTAAAAATAAAATAACTGGATATGTAACATGATTGCAGTATGAGGGGAAAAATCTGTTAGCATAAAGACCACGGAATCATGCATAATGTTTTAAAATTTTGCTGGATGTTATACTATTGTCTTTACAGTTAAAAAAAAAAAAATTCAGAGTAAAATAGATGATGAGTCACTGCCTGACAACTGTCACTGCGTAAGAAAGTCCTCTTTGCAGGGACAATGACAGGTGTTTAAATGTGAGCACAGATGCCAGGTTCATCTCACTTATCCCACTTTATTTATTAATGTTGACCTTCCAGAAATTAAAATTAATCTAGTCAGCAAATTAAACTTTGATTTTATTTGATTGCCAAGTAATTAGTAAATATTGAAAGATGGTAAGACATGAGCTTTCAGAGTGCAGTATAGATGGGAGGGTTGGGAAGGACTGCAGACGGGAGGGATCTGAGCTCACAAATATCACAGTTTCCTAATGTTCACGTGTGGTACATTTGTGATCTTGGCTTCTCAATGTAGGCAGATGTGAGAAGAATTTGAAGATTTCTTGTATACGTTCAGAAAGCACCCAAGGTCCTGCTGACTCTACTACGCCCCTCCACAAAGCCCCCAAGCTCCACATGACCACTGTCCACATGGCTGGAGCCACACGACATCCCTCACAGATGCAGCTCTGCCTCGGTCTCCACAACCAGCCCTGAGCCGAGGTCGACGGGGTGATTTGGTTCATGTATTTTTGCTTGCTTATTGTAAAATAAATATTACATAAAATTTATCATTTTAACCATCTTTAACTGTACAGTTCTGTGGTATTAAGTACATTCACATTTGCAACCATCTATCTCCAGAACTTTTCATCAACCTATACTGAACCTCTGTACCTCTTCAACATTAACTCCCAATTCCCCCTTCCTCCTAGCCCTGGCAACACCATTCCACTTTCTGCCACTATACATCTGACTGCTCTAGGTCGTCATGAAAGTGGAATCATGCAGTGTTTGTCTTTTGTGACTGGCATATTGCACTTAGCAGAACGACCCCAAGCTGTACCCATGTGTAGCATGTGGCAGCATGCCTTCCTCTTTAAGGCTGAATAATATGTTCCACTGTATGCATATGTCACCAGACAGAGGTTTTTCAGGGGCTGCAGCCCATCTCTCTTGGGATTAAAATCAGGTCACACTTGTCACTGTCCCAGCCTTGGCCCTGAGTGAAATTCTGAGAAATAGGACCCCTTCTCATTTGCAGGCCTCAAGCTGTGTCATCCTTGACTTTCACTACTTCTCCGGTGGTCCTTCATTCAGGAACCTAGACTTCCAGTCCTTCTTCCCAGGATCTGGACAATCCATGCCCTCTACTCCAGAACTGTGTACTCACTGCTTGTCCAGAGGTCCTGCCTTGGGCTGTGCCCTGGCCACCAGTCAGGACACCAATATCTCGTCCCAGAGCCAAGACAGCAGCCACTTGCCTAAAGCACCTGGGGCAGATTTTTCTTTCCACTCCTGTGCAGGCAGAGGGTGTCGTTCTGAGATGCACCTTCCTTCCAGGAGAATGTGTCGACAGTGAGCCCGGCCTCCTGTTCATATTCCAATTTTCTCTCCCCTTCTACTGCCCATCACCAAACACTTCTCTGCAACTTCCCTGTGTCTGTCCAGACCCTCAAAAGTGAGACCCAAAACAGGGTCCAGAAAGCCCATGTCCAGGTACACTCACAGCCAGAGGGAGTTCCTCCCTTGAGTGATGACACCAGTGAATCTGGTCAGGCGCCGGGCATCCACTTCAATCCACTGCTGGAGGTCATTTCTTCCCGCGCACCACGCTCCGTCATAAAAATCATTTTCATTAATGCCCGCCTAGAAAGAAAGAAAGGGGTGTTCTTCAAAAAGACTCTTAATTGAAGAAAATTAAGACATATCTTTTCCTGAGACTGAGAGGAAGGGAGCGAGGATAGGAGAAGAAAATGAGGAAGGTGTTAAAGAAAAAAATAATTGCGCCCTGAATGCCTTACCCTAAATCATAAAAGGGAGATGCTTCGTATCCACAACTTGAAAGTATTTCAATATACCATATCCTCTTTTTGCCCAGTGTGAAAGATGAAATTTAATGAGTACTCCTACTACTCATTCATCTAGCACACAGAAACCATCTCCCACACAGCAGCCCACACACACCAGGTGCTGGGGACGCAAAGGTGAATCGTTCCCTCCCAGAACCTCGCTATCTAAGCAGGAAGAAAGATGTGAAAATAGATGAATTAGAACACAGTGGGGCCGGCGCTATTTCAGGAATATGAGCAAACCGCTGTGGGAGCATTTAAGGACAGAATCCCTAACTTAGTGTAGGGCCGCCCATAGACAGAAAGCCCCAAGTCCAGGGTGATACTTGAACTAGGCGTTGAAGGGTAAGTTTATCCAGTGAACATTTGTTTGTTAGTGTTTAAGTCATTTGATGTGTTCAGTATCAGTTGCTATTACTACCAAAAATTCTTTTTTTTTCAGAGATGGAGTCTTGCTATGTTGCCCAGGCTGGCCTCAAACTCCCGGGTTTAAATGATCCTCCCTCCTCAGTCCTCTGAATAGCTGGGACTGCAAGCACACACCACCATGCCTTGCTCAAAAATTCTTTTGATCTAAATTTCCAAGATAGGTAAAGTTTTTGCTCTGGAATTTTCTCTATATTATCACCATGTGAAGAGATAATTCCCTGACTCCTCACCTCCCAAAAAGGACATTTGAACCAAGTGAAGCATCCTCGTTTATTAATCCTATTTTTCCATGGCTATTTCACAAAGTTATTTCTTATGATCAGATTAAAAAAAAGTCTGAATGATAAAAATGATCAACCAGCTCATCTTCCCTATCTCTGAGCACCTTCAGCTCAAATTCTGGGGACAGCCTTAGAATGGGCAATGGAAATGTGAAATTAAGAGTCCAGCTATAGGAGTGAACAACGTGGCCAATGATTGCGCTGAGCAAAACTCTATCCATCACTGCACCAGCTAACATAAGCGTTGTATCAGGACAAAACCATAGTACAGTGTTAGACATCTAAGGCTTAGCAGATAAGAATAGAACTGCCACATAGCCTGAGATGTGTACCCTATAGAATCATGGAAACTGGAAGGAACTGTCCATCAAAGTCTACTGACCAGAATTTGAAATTAAATTTAAGGCTCCTGGTTTTGCCAGCCTGAATATTTTGCTTCTGCTGCCAATCTCAGTTCTTTCTGAGTACACTGGACAGTCAATTAAATGTAGCACAGTGTCAGGGGAATGGAGAGCTCTTTCCAAAGATGACTCATTGGGAAGTGACAGCCACCTCTGCAAAATCGATTATGAATTTAAAAAGCAAGTGCCTGGGAGAATTCAGTGAAAGAGGAGGTACCAGCCCCTGAGATGTTACAAAATTATACCATCATGCAATAAATGATATTCAGATGATGCCTCTGAGAAACCATGAGAAGAATGCATTCATCTCTTTCTCTTTAATAATGTAGGGAAATCACTGATAAATTTTGGAGAAATTTCAATTAAAAGTTGATGAAATAAAAGGTTTGATTCTTTAAAGGGTCCACTAGTATTGAAAACGTCACTAACATGGAATGAATCTTTCCACTACAATACCAAAAAAATGGAGAATTAATGTAATTTTATAAAGGAAATTAAATTATATGCATTTTTTTTTTTTTTTTTACTTTAAAGAAAGCACACCAATGTACCTAACAGACTCAATTTTGCTTAAGATAAATGTGGGAATTATCAAATCCATAACAAAGAGAAAACCTGATACTGTCTAAGTTCAACCTAATAGGATTTTTCTGTTTCAAGATGATAGGATAAACATGTTAGTTTTTCTGTGTTCTTCTCTCAAAAGTCAACTCCAAAGAAAGAAAGCAACATACAGAAATACAACTTTGATCTCTGATAAAACCAGAAGACATATAAAAGCCCTAAATTACAATATATGAAGACAGAATCGGATGGAGGAATCCTGAATGACTCAGCAAGAGAAGGAAGTGCAAATGTCAAAACAGCACAATAAGAAACAAGCCACACAGAACTTAGAAAAGCTGAGAACCTGGGTTTCAAGGTATCTTTGGCAGGTAAGGCTAAGGCAGGACTCAACAGGGAATTCCTTCAAAATGTGTATTAAAAAAACAATTAGGCCAGGCGCAGTGGCTCACATCTGTAATCCTAGCTGCTCAGGAGGCTGAGGCAGGAGAATCACTTGAACCAGTGGGGCACAGGCTGTAGTGAGCCAAGATTGCACCACTGCACTCTAGCCTGGGTGACAGAGCAAGACTCAGTCTCAAAAAAAAAAAAATACAATTAATTCCCCCATATCTCCACCCCCACACCACAGAGGACCTGAAGTTTTTCTCTGAAAAGAAAGCAAACTGTAGAGACTCTGGACTGGGGACACTAGGCACAGAGGAGGGCAAGGGTGCCATGATGGATAAAAACAGTAACTTCTGGGGGCATCAGCACACTAAAGAGTGAGATGCTCCAGTTCCTTCTCCCAACCAGCTATAGAACACCATGCAAACTATAATAGAGAACAGAAAAAAGGCTTTAAAAATCTATAATTAATATTTCTAGAAAGGTCTTGATTTCATGAAACAAGAACAGAATACTCTAAAGAAGGAAAAAGCACTGAACAAGAAAGAGCTCTTAGAAATTAAGAATGTGGAAGTTGGAATTTTTAAAATGTCAGCAACTTTCAAAATAGAAAGGCTTTCTATTTTTAAAACAGAAAGGCTAAAAAGATAAAGTTGAACAAATCTCACAAAAAGTAAAACAGAACACAAAAATAGATAACAGGAGAAAAATAAGAAAAGCAGAGGAAGAAATCCAGAAGGATTTTAGGGGAGAAAAAACGACCCCCTGGAAAGAAATAAAAACTATACTTTCCAGTTAAGTCTCTGAAACACGAAGAATCTGGTATACATAAAAAACTAATACACACACCAAGGAATATCACTTTGAAACTTCAAAACATCAGAAATAAAGAAAAGATTCTAAAAGTTTCCAAAGAGGAAACAAGCAGTAAAACGAACACATACAAAGAAAGAAAGAGGAATGAGAATGACATCAGAATTCTCAATAGCAGCATCTGAAGCTAGAAGAATGGAGGGACAGTGCTTTCAATGTTTGAAAGGGAAAGATTTTTCATCCTGGAATTTTTACACTCAGCCAAACTATCAATCATGATGATAAAATAAAGATATTTTCAGATTCACACATTCTCAAAAAATCTATTTTTCATATACCATTTCCATGAAGCTACCAAAGCAGCAGTTTGGGAATTGTTTCATGGAAGACAATTTTTCCACCAACTGGGGGTAGGGGATGGTTTTGGGATAATGTAAGCGTATTATATGTATTGTGCACCTTATTTTTATTATTATTAAATTGCAATATATAATGAAATAAAATTACACAACTTACCATAATGTAGAATCAATGGGAGCCTGAGCTCGTTTTTCTGCAACTAGACATTTTCAACTGGAGGTGATGGGAGACAGTAACAGATCATCAGGCATTAGATTTTCATAAGGAGTACACAACCCAGATCCCCTACATGCCCGTTCACAATAGGGTCTGCACTCCTTTGAGCATCTAATGCCGCTGCTGATTTTACAGAAGGTGGAGCTCAGGCCATAATTTGAGCAATGGGGAGTAGCTGTAAATACAAACGAAGTTTTGCTCTCTGGCCTGCCACTCACTTCTTGCTGTGCATGCCCTGTTCCTAACCAGCCACAGATTGGTACTGGTCTGTGGATGGGGGACTGGGGACCCTGCACTAGAGGACGCACCCCAAAAAAATGAGGCTGAACACTACGGAGAGGAATATACCAGATCTAGAAATGAAGGATTCCAACATAGCAGAGAATTCTCAGAATGATGGTGAAGACCCAAGACAGTAGCCATGTAGGAGACCCAGAGAGTAGCCCATTCAAACGCAGCAGGTGAAACGGCTTCTGAAGGGGTGTCTAACAGAAACGTAAAACATAAAACAGGACTAAAAACCACTGCACAGATGTGGCTGCATAAAAAATGATATTAAATTTTTTTTGTTTTTTACTTTCAGATCCAGACCTATTGCAGGGTATGGGGAAGAATATATTCTTAAAAATACCAGCAGGTCCAGGAAAACAAAAGGTTGTTAAGAAATGATATAAAGTAAATATTTCCTGACTCAAAATTAAATTATTTCTTGGTTCAGTAAGTAGGAAGCAAAATTTTCAGTCATAATAATAAAAACCTTAGATACAGATTTACCCAAAAATTGAGCTACAATTTTATCAGAAAGATGGAAGAGGGGAAAGGGGTGATAAAAATGTGTGATAGCCTCATCTTCCAGAATAGGGATCTAAAAGATCAAGTCCACATTTATAAATTGATACAGATCAATATGTGCATATTATTTAGAAGTGAAGATTTCAGGCCAGGCACGGTGGCTCACGCCTGTAATCCCAGCACTTTGGGAGGCCAAGGTGGGTGGATCACTAGAAGTCAGGAGTTCGAGACCAGCCTGGCCAATATGGTGAAACCCCACCTCTACCAAAAATATAAAAAATTAGCCGGGTGTGGTGGTATGCGCCTGTAATACCAACCACTCAGGAGGCTGATGCAGGAGAATTGCTTGAACCTGAGAGGCAGAGGGTGCAGTGAGCTGAGATGGCACCACTGCACTCTAGCCTGGGTTACAGGGTGAGACTCTGTCTCAAAAAAAATAAATAAATAAAAATTGAAGATTTCAATTCCCAAAGAGACAATTAAAAAGTTTCCAGTAGCTGTGCCATCCACAGTGCTCGATGGCAGTCAGGGGCCGGGTACAATGTGAAGTGTGTTTGTTATAAAACTGATTAAAACAAGTTTTAATTTTAAAAAGCAAAAGGAAAGGGATATATAGATATAGAGGGTGACTGATACAATGTCTACTGTTTATTTTTCATTTTTCAGGTATCTACAGAGCATTGACTACGTGCTAGGTATTATGCAAAGTGCTTTGCTTTCTGATAGATAGAGACAACAGTGAATATCAAAATCATTCTGCGGCAGTGAGTCACTGATCTGCACTGTACATATTTCATAATCATGGACTGCCTCTACACAGAAACATCTGGAAGCAAATAAAAAGTCATATCCAAGTGAATATAACTATTTAGCAATTCCAGGATAATTGACGCACAGCTGCCTCTCTGCAGACGTATCCCAGGGCTATTTGGACAGAAACAGGATAAACTGATAGTTATTTTTAAATATTTTTGAGAAAAAAAATTTAGAAGCAATAGTTGAAACTATAGATTATCAGCAAGTTAATGCCTTTTCAGGGGGAGGTTATCTAAAAAATGTTAGCTGTGACATCTGATTAGTAAAGGAAGTAGTCTGCCATAAAATGGCCATCATGTGGTCTGAATGTCTGTCTTCAATAAACCTCTGTAATAAACCACTGCTATAAACCCATAAAACTTTCCAGGTGCAATCAGCTGATCCTTCTGCAAATTGGCAATGCACCTTGTCCCAATTCCAACCTTAATCATCAGTAAAGTAGGCTGCACAGAAACACTGTTTTTGCTTCATTGTTTTTGAAGCAATTTTTAAAACCAAAGCCAATTTCTTAACTATTTCCTTGCATCGGCCAAGGAACCTAGTAAACATCCACAGTTTAAAATTTAAAATATTTAAAAATAAAATATATTCAATACACCATAAACCATTTATTAACTATTTAAAAGAAGAAAAGATGAAGAAATATACTAACTGAAAAAGAAACAGGCAAATGTTTTCACATCAACATTCTAATTCAATTCAACGACAATCTGCGAAATGCTTTAGCCATTAACATTGTATATCTAGGGAACAAGTTTAATTCTCAAACAATTATTAATTCACTTATCAGTGACCCCATAAAGATTGTATATATTCTCCTATGCACTCCAAGAAGGCAGCACAGCTCAGAAACCCATGCAGGCCAAGCGCAAGTCCTCATTCTACAGCTCATTATTTAAATACACCCAATTAGGTCAGTTGGTCTATAAAATGAGGATAGAAATAAAATATGTGATAATACCACTGTCACAGTTACAGGTATTTTATATAGAGCCGGTCACAGAAAACACAGTCAATACATGGAAGCCACTGGGGGTACAAGTATGATTCCCTTTGTGTTTAGTACGTTTCTGCTGTGACCTGTGATTAAACTTGCTTTATGGTACAATTTCAGTTTTCTTCTATTAATAGGTGAGTTAGGTCCATTTAGCCCATTGACAGATGTTCTTTGTCTGAATGAATCATCTGCGTTTCTTAGATATTCTATTTTTATTGCTTCCTGTAGCTTTGTTTTATTTTTATCTATTGATTTTTTTTTTTTTTTTTTTTTTTTTTTTTTTTTTGCTTTAAGTGCGTATTTCCTCTGAAAATGCTAACGAGCTGTACCTTTGTTTTAGTGGTTGATTTAGTAACTATGTCTTTTACATAACATACTTAATTCTATATTTTCTTAGAAAGTACCCATTAACTCCCTACTATGGGCAGTGATTAAATCATTATTTCTACTTCCTGCTGCTTCTCCTCCTTCCCCTTTATCACCTAATTTCATTTATTATATTCTTAACATTCACTCTTCCTTTTTTTTTTTTTTTTTTTTTTTTTGAGACGGAGTTTCACTCTTGTTACCCAGGCTGGAGTGCAATGGCACAAGTTCGGCTCACTGCAACCTCGGCCTCTTGGATTCATTAGCTGAGATTACAGGTGCCAGTCACCATATCTGGCTAATTTTTGTAGTTTTAGTGGAGACAGGGTTTCACTATGTTGGTCAGGCTGGTCTCGAACTCCTGACCTCAGGTGATCCACCTGCTTTGATCTCCCAAATTGCTGGGATTACAGGCATGAGCCACCATGCCTGCCCTAACATTCACTTTTAAAAGACTAAATCAAATAGACCTCTCTTCTTTAGTAGAGCAGCTTTTTCATAAAGTTTTCATTAATTTTAAAATAGATATAGAAAAGTGTGCAAATCCTAAGTGTGCAGCTCAATCAACTTTTACAAACTGTGTGTACCCACATACCCACATCCAGGCCAAGATGTAGACCATGAGCAGCACACCAGAAGCTCCCTGTGCCCCTTCCCAGACATTAACTTCCTGCAGACATAACCACCGCTCTGACTTCTTTCTTCTCTGGCTGGTTTTCTTATTTTCAAACTTTATACAAATTAAATCTACTCTAACTACTCTTTGTGTCTGGCTTCTTCTGCTCAATATTTATTATATCTGGGAGATTCACCCAGACAATTGCATGCAGCAGTAATTTAGTCCTTTTAACTGTCATATAGTATTTCACTGTAGTACATGAAAATGACTTATGATATATGTGGATTATTTCTATTTGGGGGTTATAAATAACACTGCCATGAACACACCTATTCATGTCTTCTTGTGCACATGTTAGCACATTTCCATTTAGGCATGAGAGTGAATTTGTTAAGTCAATGTGCATGAGAATGTTCAACTTTAATAAGTACAATAGTTCCCTGTTATCTGTGGTTTCTCTTTCCACAGTTTCAGTTATCTGAAGTCAACCACAGTCTAAAAATATTAAATGGGAAATTCCAGAAATAACCAATTTATCAACTGTGTGCCATTCTGGGAAGGGTGACGAAACCTCACACCGTTTCTCACCATTCCACCTTGATGTGAGTCCTCCCTTTGTTTGGTGATCCACACCAACTACTTTAGCCACCCAGTAGTCACTTAGCAGCCATCTTGGTTATCAGAATTGGTACTGCAGCGCTTGTGTTGAAGTCACCTTTGTTTTACTTAATAATGGCCCCACAATGTAAGGGTATTAGTAGTGGTAATTCAGATATGCCCAGGACACAAGTAAAATGCTTCCTTTAAGTGAAAAAGATGAAAGGTCTCAACTTAATTTTAAAAAGAAATAAAACTGTATGCTGAGGATGCTAAGATCTATGGTAAGAATGAATTTTCTACCTGTGACATTGTGGAGAAAAAAAGAGAAATCCATGCCTAGCATCTAAGAGTGTTTGGTACTACCCACAGTTTCAAGCATCCCCTGGGGGTCTTGGAACATATCCCCCAGATAAGAACTGACTATTATACTGCCAAACAGGTTTCCAAGTGGCTGTGCTACTTTACATTCCCAGCATTGTATGAATGTTTCCATTGCCCCACATCTTTGCCAACACTTGATATTATCCTTTTTTCAAAGCCATTTTGGTGCCTGCCCATCCTGTCTCATTGTGGCTTTGATTTGTATTTACTTGACGACTAATGGTGGAAAGTTCATTTTCTCATGGCCATTGGCCATGACATTGTACCATAACCATAGTGTAGCTTTGCCTCAGTCCTTCCAATATACCATGTTCCCTACCACCACAGGGCCTTTGCACACACTCTTCCCTTTGACCTGGAATGCTCTTCTCTCCCTCTGCCTACCTTTGTCCAATAAACTCTCAACTTATCATCCTTCTTCATTTAGCCCAAGTACTCACTCCATCCTCAGGAAAGCCCTCCAAGCTTTAGCCTGAGGCAGGTATACTGGGCATACAGAACCACAGTATTGAATTGTGTTTCTCATTCTCCAAAACAGGCTCATGCCCTAATTCCTGGAATCTCAGGATGTTACCTTATTTAGAAATAGGGCTGGTGACCAGGCACCCTGTCTCAATCCCAGCATTTTGGGAGGCTGAGGCAGGCAGATCACGAAATCAGGAGATCCAGACCATCCTGGCTAACACAATGAAACCCTGTCTCTACTAAAAATACAAAAAATTAGCTGGGAATGGTGGCATGCACCTGTAGTCCCAGCTACTTGGGAGGCTGAGGCAGGGGAATTGCTTGAACCCGGGAGGTGGAGGTTGCAGTGAGTCAAGATTGCACCACTGCACTCCAGCCTGGGCAACAGAACGAGATTCCATCTCAAAAAAAAAAAAAAATAGGGCTGGTACAGACGTACTTAGTTAAGATGCAGTCAGATTAGAGCAGGATGGGCATATCCAGCATGAATGTGTCTTTAAACAAGGGGAAATCTGAACATAGAGACACACAGGCAGAGGGCAGATGATGTAGAGGCTTATGGGGAGAAGGCTGAGGGACCAGGGAGGCAGAGACTGGGGTGATGCATTTATCAGCCCAGGGATGCCATGGAGTGCCTGAGGCCACCAGACACTGGAAAGGGCAAGGAAGGACCCTTTCCTAGAGACTTCAGAAGGAGAGATGCCCTGCTAACACTTTGATTTCAGATTTCAAGCCTCCAGAACTGTGAGAGAATCAGTGTTCGTTGTTTACAGTTGCCCTGTCTGGGCTTACAACTTTGTCGTGGCAGTCACCAGGGAATGAATGCACCTGCTCCTCTCCTTCCCAGGACTCATTACAGATTGTAATTATGCATTCACGGGTAGGATTTTTTTCGGTAATTTCATCTCCCCATTAGATTACTAGATTACCAGAGTTGCAGGTTAAAAAGCACAGGGAACATGCCCAACTCCCTTCTATTCTCTTGCATCCTTCATCCAAACCTCATCTGCGCTGTAACAGAAAATCCTACTTTCAAAATATCCTAAATCCAACCACTTCCGACCCCCTCCATCACTCCTATCTTGGCTCAAGCCAGTACCATCTCCTGTCTAGGGCCTGAAGTCACCCCCTTTAACAGGCCTCTGCTTCAATGCTTACTCCCCGAAAGTCAACACAGTGACCAGGTTGATCCCTTTCATATGTAAGCCACAGCATGTCATTGCTGTGTCCAGAACTTTCCAGGGCTTCCCTAATTGGCTCATGGTTAAAAGCCAAAGTTCTTCCAGGGGCCCGCAGGCCTCCTACTACCTCTGGCGCATGTCTCCTCCCCTGATGCTCACTCCAGCCTCCTGCTGCCACTTGGCTATGCCGAGCATGCTTCCAACCCTGACCTTTGCTCGAGCCATCCCCTCTGCCCGGAACGCTCTTCCCACACCCCATTGGCTCCCCATTGATCCTCTTCTTGAAAAGTGGCTGCCACCTCCCCAGAGCCTGCGCCCTGACTACCACTACCAGCTGTCCGCTGGTTTTGTTTCCCTTTTCTCCACAGTATGTGCCACCTTCTAACATACTATAACAATAAACACTACGACTTGTTACATTTCCTGCTGATATGGTTTGGATCTGTATCCCTGCCCGAATCTCACGTCAAATTGTAATTCCCAGGATTGGAGGTGGGGCCTGGTGGGAGGTGATTGGATCATGGGGGTGGATCTCCCCCTTAGAACTGTGTTGGATAGTGAGTGAGTTCTCATGAGATCTGGTTGTTTAAATGTGTGTGGCACCTCCCCACTCTTTTGCTCCTGCTAGGGTCATGTAAGCAGTGCCTGCCTCCCCGTCACCTTCTGCCATGACTGTAAGTTTCCTGAGGCCTCCCCAAAAGCAGAAGCTACTCTGTTTCTTGTACAGCCTGCAGAACCATGAGCCAATGAAACCTCTTTTCTTTATGAATTACCCAGTCTCAGCTGTTTCTTCCTAGCAGTGGGAGAATGGACTAATACACCTGCCTTGACTTGCCTCCTGCACTAGAACACAAGCTTCAAGATGGCAGGAATCTTTATTTTGGTCATTAGGCCATCCTCACACCTAGAACAGGACCCAGCACATCACAGACCCCCAGTAAATATTTGCTAAGTGCTCAGGGCTCTTCTGTTTTTGCTCAGCGTTGTTTCCTCAGTTCTTATGACAGTGCTGAGTACATAAAAGGTTTCCAGAGGTGTGTTGTGTTTTTGTGTTGTTGTTATAATAAAATGAATACATAAAAGAAATAATCTGGCCAGGCACAGTGGCTCATGCCTGTAATCCCAACACTTTGGGAGGCCAAGGTGGATGGATCACTTGAGGTCAGGAGTTCGATACCAGCCCGGCCAACATGGTGAAACCCTGTCTCTACTAAACATACGAAAATTAGCTGGGTGTGGTGGTGCGTGCCTGTAATCTCAGCTACTCAGGAGGCTGAGGCACAAGAATCGCTTGAACCTGGGAGGTGGAGATTGCAATGAGCAGAGATTACACCACTGCACTCCAGCCTGGGTGACAGAGCGAGGCTGAGTCTCAAAAAAAAAAAAAAAGAAAAAGAAAAAGAAAAAGAAAGAATCTGCTCTGCTATTCTTTCCTTCCCTCCTACTCTCCTTTTTCCTCTCCTCCCTCTCCCTATCCTGGCTTTTTCTGCTTACACAGTGTTTATTGTGTCCTTGAAGCACTAACACAGAATGACCTATACACCTGATTCCAGGAGATGGTCATCTGACCCGTGTGTAGCGGGGCAGGTGCCCTGCGGAACCATCCCCATGAGGCATCACTGGAGACGCAGCTATGACTGCTGAATGGACACACAGGTGACTACTGATGCCTCTCAAATCAGACTGTTCTGGGCCCTGCCCGGATGTGGGCGTGGGAGATCCTAGGGGAAACTCAAGCCAGTGGTCAGGGAGATAGGGCACAAGCTGGGAGGCAGGGGTGGCCCTAGAGCTAGCTATATAACAAATATGTATACTTGTTTTAGAGATAAGGAAACTGAAGTCAGGAGCTAAGTGACCTGCTCTAACCCCACAGCTACTAAGTACAGACCTGAGACCCTAACCTTAGTTTTCTGGCTGAAGATAAACCCAGGACTCCTTTCCTGCCAGCTCCAGCACCCACGTGATGGCTCAGCTTGTTCAACAGTCACCCCCCGGAGCCTGTGTGTCCGCTCCGGAGTCATAACTGCACTGTGCCTTCTCCAGCGATGCCTCATGGGGCTGGTTCCCCAGGGCACCTGCCCCACTGTACACAGGTAGGATGACCGTCTCCTGGATGTGCACGTCTCCCGGCAATCAGGTGTGTAGGTCATTCTGTGTTAGTGCTTCAAGGACACAACATATGAAATTTAATAACATATTAAAGAAAAATGCACATAGCAAACAGAACAGAATCTATATCTGAACCAGATAACCCTGTGGTTCCTTAATAATCTGTGATTCATGGGTCAAGGAGGCTTTGGTGGTTTTGGACCCTTTTTACTTTGAGGTCACATTGCCCTTCTACCTGCTTGGTGTTTACGCTGTAAGCTTCTTGAGAAATATGAACAGTGCATCACCATCATAATAGATACTCCTTTTGATTTTTTCAAGGGAGTCACAATTTAAAATATTCGGTCCTGTTATTCCCATAAAAATCCAAATACCCCAAATTCCAGTGTGTTGGCATCCAAACACTGTGTCCCAGACTGTTTGCTTGAAGCCAGATGTAGAACAAAATCCCTTTATCAGAACAAACACGACATTCCTTGACTCGGAAACTACGTCTACTGTGATTATTTTTGCATCTGCAGCACTTAGCACATATATGGCCACCAAGAAGACCTTGAGAGTCACAGCAAGGTTTTGCATACCAGGAAAAACAAAAACAAACAAACAAACAAACAAAACAGAAAATCGGGAAGGCCTGGAGAGACAGGTTTAGGGTCAAAGACACAGGTGCAGGGCCCAGCCACAGGCCGGTGTGGGTCGGGCACGGGTGAGATCTAGGAAAATCGTGCTGCCCAAGGTACTCCATAGACTTCCTGCCAGGAGAAATGTGGCCTCCAGCTTTGGTCAAAGTCGGGCCTCAAGAGCACTGGGGCCAAAAGGCACAGGGAGACATGTACAGGACGTGCCCTGGAATATGAGCTGTCACACAGGATAAAACTCAGTTGGTTCAATGTTCTAAAATTGCATTCATGTCTTCATGCAGGGGTACATATGAAGCCAAGGGCAGCAGCTGCTTCCAAGTATCCCACCTCATTTTAGGTAAAAAGGGGATGCGAACACTGGAATTAGATTCTAATATTGGCATCAAGATGCTCCACAGAATTTTTTAAGGAAATGACTGAGGAGAGGACTCATGATTCCTTCCAGTGGTGCTGGGGAAATGGCTCTGACAGACACTGTTATTATGGTCAGATGTTTCCTCATGGAAGAGCTACAAGAGGCGAGCCTCTCTCTCTAGGGGACCAAACTCTCAGTCATTTCTAACATGGGTGAGACAAGACCTGGTCCACAGAGTGCCAAACGACTGTGACCAGACTATCACAAAGACCCCCAGAGCCGTGTAGGCAGCGTGCTATGCTTTTCCTTGTGACCTCAAAACATCAGCTGTTTCTTCCAAGCTCTGATCTGAGCACCAACTTTTTTACATCCCCAGTTATAGGCAGGAATTGTGGTGACATCATGAGTCCCAACCACACACTTGGTGTTTCATTTCTTCTGATCACACATCAGATCCTGACTTACTGTAATTTAAATCCTTGAGAATGAGGTTGAAAGCCAGCCCTCTGATGTGGCAGTACTTACTACTGCAATCTGTTCAAGGCTTGCCAGCTAAGAAAATATCCAAAATAATAACAGTGGTGCAATAAGTCACTCTGGCAGGGCTGCTGTCCCTGAACCCCCTTCCTTAGTTTATGACCCAGGGAAAATATCTTAGGGTCCTCAAAGGAGGATTCTTTGGGGTGAGGCAGGTGATTGAGTTGCCAGTAGATGACCCACCTGAATATAGGGTCACTTCCTAAGACTAACTAACTACAGGCAAAGGATCTAAGCATGTTTTTTTGGGTTTGGTTTTGTTTTTTTGGCAGAGTCTCACCCTCTCGCCCAGGCTGGAGTGCAGTGGCATGATCTTGGCTCACTGCAACCTCCACCTCCCAGGTTCAAGTGATTCTCCTGCCTCAGCCTCCCAAATAGCTGGGATTACAGGCATGCACCACCATGCCCGGCTAATTTTCGTACTTTTAGTTGAGACAGGGTTTCGCCATGTCAGCCAGGCTGGTCTCGAATTCCCGATCTCAGGTGATCCGCCCGCCTCGGCCTCCCAAAGTACTTGGGTTACAGGCATGAGCCACCGTGCCTGGCCCTGAGCATGATTTTAGAGGTCATTGTCAACAAACACTCTTGGAGACTCAGGATGTTAATTTCCAATCTGTCTGTAGTTGCTCCCAGAATGGAAGAAACCAGTGATTGTTTCTAAATGAGATCACAGCCTCGCAAGTGAGTTAGTATAAAAGGGTCCTGGGCACACAGGAAGAATAATCATAGGTGAGGGGCCGAACTTTTGCTCTCCTGCCAAACTGGATGTCTTCCTTGAATTCCTGGAAAGCCTATTTTGTCCCAATGTAGTGATAAAATGTAAATGTTGTTTTTTTTCTCTAACCTTATATTATTAAGTTAACAAAAGTAAAATACCACTTGGAAAAAAGGAAGTATTAAGTTAAGTTATAAGCACTCTTTCAGTCTTCTGCTTAAAATAATGGAAAAAGAGACAGGTATTTCTGCGGTAACATGGCAAATGCATTCCAGTGAAAGCTCCCAGTCTAAAACCCAGCTCACCAGCCAGCCCATTCAAAATCTATACAGGTCTGGAAGCAGAAGACTGAAAAAAATTAATTCTAAAAACACATTAGCACAATTAAGAAAGCACGTTGAGTTGCTCAAAACAGTGTTTAAATACAGCTGTAATTACAGGATTTGATCTGAAAAGGAAACAAGCAGGGAGGCAGATGATGTCAGCGAATGGAAGGCAGCTGAGCTGCTGAGTTGAAGGCTGGGGCAAAACGGGGAAGGGACCTGAGCAATGTACCAGAACAGGCCCCACCGACACAGAGGAACAAGAGGCACAGGGCGCCATGCACAGGACTCTGCAGCTTCCACGCTCACCTGTGACAGTGCACTCTGTGGTCAGGTGCTGGTGCTCGGTCAGACCACTCATAGACTCCAAACTCACCCATGACAGGGCACTCTGTGGTCAGGTGCCGGTGCTCGGTCCCACAGACCATTCATAGACTCCACACTCACCCGTGACAGGGCACTCTGTGGTCAGGTGCTGGTGCTTGGTCCCACAGACCATTCATAGACTCCACACTCACCTGTGACAGGGCATTCTGTGGCCAGGTGCTGATACTCAGTCCCACAGACCATTCATAGACTCCACACTCACCTGTGACAGGGCATTCTGTGGCCAGGTGCTGATACTCAGTCCCACAGACCATTCATAGACTCCACACTCACCTGTGACAGGGCATTCTGTGGCCAGGTGCTGATACTCAGTCCCACAGACCGTTCATAGACTCCATACTCACCTGTGACAGTGGACTCTGTGGTCAGGTGCTGGTGCTTGGTCCCACAGACCCATTCATAGACTCCATACCCACCCACGACAGGGTACTCTGTGGCCAGGTGCTGATACTCAGTCCCACAGACCGTTCATAGACTCCACACTCACCCGTGACAGGGCACTCTGTGGTCAGGTGCTGATACTCGGTCCCACAGACCGTTCATAGACTGGCGAAAGTTGTACATGAACCAATGCTGCTTTTCTGTGTCATAATGACATCATCCCTGTATCTGCTAACCACACAGGGCAAATATGCACTAGAAAAACACATGTGACAGCAGACCAGCCCGCCCGGCCTCCTGCTAGGCTTCTCCTGCTTAAGCTCCCTTAAGTACTGCAGCCACTCCAGGGAAGCTTTGTTGATTCAGCGCATCCATATGTGCAGACAGCGTGCTCACACGGGGTGGGGAATACCCAAAAATGCAAGAGTCACATTTTCTGCAAGCGGCTCAGCATTTGGTGAGGGTCCCCATGAATAAATCAATGCGAGACAGTTGTCAGAAAAGAGAGATGTACACAGTTCGATCACTATTCCAGCTGTTGAACCTACACCACTTCTATCTGTTGACTTGGGAGGCAGTTTTATGGCATCATTAGGAGAAACAACTTAAGGTTTAAAGCTGCCTGGATTCTTAATCTGCCTCTCCTGGGAAATGTGAGCTGAGTCACTCCATGCTCCCTGTGTCTGTTTTCTATAAGGCAGAGATAATAATAACAGGACTGTCTTCCATGTTGGAGGAATAAATGAAATCACGCACATAAGGCACTTAGCACTGTGCCAATAATGCCTGGAGCTGATGCCCACTCTCCCTCTGCTAGAGACTGAAGCATCTTGAAGGCAGAGAATTCCTACGGCTTTTTGTCGTGGCCCTTTCTGTGCCCGTCACATAGCAGGCACCTCACAAGGGTCTGCTGCAAGAATGAATGCTAATGGGTAAGAATATGCATTTGAGAAATGCCAAAGGCAATTCTCTTTCTTTACTCCTTTTGACCCTCACAATACTATGAAGGAGGCAGAGCCAGCGGTGGGATCTGCACCTTCCTGATGACGATACTGAACCTCGTAGAATGAGGGCATCTCACCCAAGGCCACATGGCTGGTCAGCAGTGACCAGCACCAGCATCCCAGCCTGTGAGCCCCATGCCTTCCAGCCTGGACCACAGCCACATCTGCGCCTATAGAGTCCTGGGCTGGCACAGCGCTGGGCTAAACCGCCTCACAGCCTGCACTAGGGCATTAAACACAGTTTCTAATTCTGACATCTTGGTGTTTCTCGATCACAAAATCCCATTAGCTCAACACGCCTACAAAATACTCGTATGTGAGACAAGATGTGGTTATTTTTAAACTGCATTTCAAACCGTTCTGTGTGGGGAGATGTATTTTTGGAGCACACTGACTTTAATTATGCACCTGTGACAGTGGAATCACACCGCATGTGGCACTGGCTCTGGAAGACACAAACCACAAAAGTGGGCTGACCTCGTCCCCATTTCCCTGTGTCACCAGCAGGCACAGGAGCACAGCCCTGCTGACACCTCGATTTAGCCTGGTGAGCTTCCCATGGGGGACTGGGGCTGTATGTCGAAGCCCACAGACACACACTGCAAGTGACGCTGCCCTCTCTGGGGTTGACACCAGGTACCTGACTGGGGTCAGAGCCAGAGGCTGGGGATGGCGGGCCCAGATTTGGCTGTTAAAGCAGCAACTTCCCAGTCTAAGAGCAGGTACGGAGACTTTCCTGTGAGAAGGCATCAGGGTAAATAAGACGCCACTGAAGAAAGAAAAACCCATGAAGACAACTCGCACTGATGTGATTCCCGAACACGGCCTCCTTTTCACCCCGACCACAGGCAGGAGAGTGCGCTCGGTCAACGCATTCACCGAGGGGAGCCTGGCGTCTGCCTGGGGTGGGCCTCCCATGGGTGAAGGACTACCTGAAGCCGGGAAGATGAAGTGAGGACAGCCTCGCCAGCTGCTCCCTGCTGGACACCCCATCCACGGCGAGGCTCCTGTGCAGCCCAGCAAAGGCAGGTCCGTGAATAAACACCATCTGCACCTGAGCCAGGTCTCCGTGCTTGTCCTCGGTGCACCTCCCATGTTGCAGGTGCTATTCTGCACACCAGGGGCTGGGCAAGCAGGAGAAACAAGGCCACATCTAACATGGGGCTTACTCACAAGGAAGGGACAGATAAAACCCAAGGAAATAAGTAAATGAAGGTTCAGAGAGGGACCCAGTCACCCAGGGCCAACCTGGGACTTTCCTCATATGGTAAGTAGAAGCCACCAGAGCCTTTCAACAGAGGAAGGAGATGATCCAGGGAATGTTTTAAAATCAGAAGTCACCTAAGGTCACCACTCAAGGAGCCCTGTGAGTGATCAGGACTCTCGTCTTTCTGATGAGGCAACTGAGCCTCAGAGACATGAGATCATTGTTCCAAAGGCCCCCAGTCTAGAAATGTCAAGGCCAAGGTCTGCACTCAGCATGCCTGTCTACAACGTCTCATTGGCATACTCTGCTCGGCAGCTCTGCCGGTGGAATTCCCAACTGGAGGGACACAAACACCATGCCCCTCCACCTTCCCATTCAACCCCAATACATTTAGGATTAACAGGACCTTTTAATTTTTTACCGAAAGCACAAATAAATATGGACACTTTCTCTTTTTCAAAAGATAATTTCAATTATAGTGAAAGCATGCAAAGCATCAGATGACATCTCCCCTGATGAATGCACAAAACAGGCTGCACACACCCTGCTTGGGCCTGACCAGTTATTTCCTCAGAGGACTGGAACCCCTTCTAGGGTACTGGAGGCGCTGTGCGAACATGAACTTAGCTCTGGCTCAAGCTTTGAGGGCTCATGTGTTCACCCTCTCATAAAACATAAGAGATTTGTTTGCAGTTGACAGTTGTGCACATCCAAATATTTCTTAATAGTTATTACTCTTTTTTTACACGAGTATGTATAAACCAACTTTTGGATCTCATTGAAGTTAGTTCTGCAAATGTTCTACTTGAATTCCTCTGAACTAAAAAGTGGCGGAGGTTAAACAGTTCGAAAGTCTGTTTGATGCGGTGCATTCTGAGGGGTGGGGTGGAGAAACAGCAAAGCTTGGAGTCAGAGCTTGGCTCAGATGTCCCCAATCCCATGAGCTCCCTGGGAAGGACCCTTATCTGTTCGTACACAGTTCCCAGCACAGCAGCAGCCCCTCGCACATTTACACAGATCACTGGGGGAGTGAGGGGTCCGCTCTGCCACTTGGAAGCCATTAGCTTTGAGTGCACCCTTGATGGCCCTCAGGGCCATGGGCAAGGAACCTCCTCCTTCCCTAAACCAGAGATGGTGCATGTACAAAGGGACTTGGAAACTACTCCCCACACAGAAGAGCTCTAGAAAGAAAACTAGAATACGGTGCCATCAGGGAGCCACACAGGACGGCAGAGATCAAGTGCTAAGTTGAGAAAGAACAGATCGGCAGGAGGTGGGGCAGGAAAAAAGACCTGGGGATGGGACGGCAGAATAACTCCGTACCCAGAGATGGCCACACTCTAACCCGCAGAACCTGTGCATATATTAGATTACATCGC